>NC_045148.1:23142529-23455495 GCF_008831285.2 Nymphaea colorata
ACTCCCTTTCAAGAAGGTCGAAATGCGAGTCAGCAAAAATTCTTTTAAAATTGGGTTTTGAGAAAATTTTCAAGAGAAAGGGATCCGCTCGTCGGTACGAGGTCCAACCGTTCCTGCCGCCTTTAACAGGGTAATTAGACCAAGGACTAAGATCATTTGGATCATATACGAGTTATTGATGTAAGTCCTATATGCTTATGCATTGAGGTTTTGGATTCAAGAACCGAAATTCATTTTTTTGAATAAATGAATTTGAATATTGGGGGTTTTCAAGTTGGTTTAAAACCTTTGTTTTGGTGTTATTTGAAACACATAATTCTTGAGGATTTTTGAAGATTTGGAATTGAGTTCTTTGTTGTGAACTCTAGATGATGATGATCATCTTATGATAAAAATTGATTTTGAACTCTTCTTTTGTCAAATCATGTGATTTGTAGAATTCATTCTTTTGAAAGAACATAGGTTCCAAATTGTTAGAAAACATGTTGTTTTTCAAATGCACTTTGGCCAAAAGATTATGAATGCATTGCTTGTTTTTCTTTTGAAGTTAAGTGAAGTTTACAAATTCTCATTGCAATATGACTTGGTCACTTTTTGCAACTTAAATTTGAATCACTTAATTTCTTGAGAATGTGCATGTGGTGCCATTGATTTTGAGTGAAAGTGAATGCATGAAACGAGAATGGAAACTATATGGAACATTCATTCTTCTCTCTCTCATAATCCATCAAGATTCATTCATATGAAACATACATTCTTCACTCCCTCATAATCTCTCAAAGTCCGTATTGCACGTCATACAATCTATACATGAAGATTGATTAAAATGTAGGACTTTCTCTATATGTGCTCATTATATGATTAAGCACATGAATTAGAGATGTAGTCCATAAGCTTGAGGCTTGACATAAAATTATCAAAATGATGAAAATATATAAATGATGTCAAGTTCAATCTTTGAAACGGATGGGAGACATGGATGACGTCCACTTTTGTCTCAAAATAGCTAAAAATCAGACCTTGTGTTGATTTAAATAGCTGAAAATTGTGGACATTGATTCCAATAAGGACTTGTTTCTTAGATAGAAACAATGATTTTTCAAATCTATTCAAATTCCAGATTTCGTAGTAATGAAATCATCAACTCCTTTGGATGATTCTAGGATGGTTGGTATTTCAAATACGTAAATTTTGATATTCTTAAACCAATTCCTAAAACATGGTCTGATTTCAACAACATACATACATCTTACGTATGGGTTTGCTGAAATTAAGTAAAAATGAAATGAAAGTAATTTATAATCTTGCACTAGAAAAATCAATAAAAATGGCCATTTCCTTAAAGACCGGTTTGGAAACATGTTCCAACCTGATTTTAAGGGAGGAATGTAATTTTTGACAAGAAATCGGATGCATATATGTACATATATAACAATGTATACATATACGTACCTTACTTTTCAAAATGAAATTTTATCAAGGGACCGCATGACTCATGAATCATGATGATTCATGCTGGGTTCTTTATGTAGGAAGATTGAGAACTTGTTTCAAATCTTCCCTACTACCCTTGATTATTAAATTGAAAGACATGAATCAAAATGACTGTGAATAAGAAAGAAAATAAAACAATACTCAAGCTTATTCGTCCATCATTTCGCCATGCCAAGGGTGGATCACATTCATAAAAACGTATCCATCCCTTATAGCATTTTCATCATACGTGATGTAGCAAAATCACTTTCTCACCGTGGGATTCTCTCATGGTAGGGAGTCAAAATGGTATTAAGTTGTTCCTTTGAAAGGACGTGGCCTTGGGGCCCATTTCGAAATTTGATACTTGGTTCATATTTAAGAAAAACCGACATATGCATGCATTATGCATTAACATGTACATTGAAGCGTAGTTTCCCTTAGCTGGACATCATTCCCAGCCGTAAGCAAATGAAAATAAACCCTCCCACGAATTGTGGAATTAAAATAAATCAACAATAAGCTAAAGTAGAAGAGAAGTGAGTTAAGATCACCTACCTTGCGGTCGTCTTGATGTTTGTCTTTCGTCTTCACTTGTTTTCTAACCAAGCAATCCTAAGCAAGAATCCAACCGTGGATTCAAGCTTAGCAAAGCTAGAATAAGAAATAGCTTGCTTGCTGGAATTTGGAGTGGTAAAGAGGGCTTCTCACCACGAAAATCCTAAGTAAGGGTTCACTTAAGCACCCTAACTTAGCAAAATCAATGGGGAGAATAGAAGAAAGTGAAGAAGAGAATGGGAGAAAAAGGGGAAGGGGGCTTGGACGAACCTCTTCTCTCTTCCTTGGCTTCTCCCTCCTAGCTCCTTGGCTGCAGCAATTTGATAGAATGCTCCAAAATTTCGTCCTCCCCCTTAGTGGCCAAGGGGAGGTTTATATAGAGGAGGAGGTGAGTTCAACCACCTTCTTAACTCACCTTGGAACTTACTTAAGACCTTGGGGACTTGTAAAATGAGTTAAATAGACTTTAAAGGCTCTAATTGACCATTTCTCAGCCCATTTCCACGAGCTAGGTGGGCTGGGCTAGGTTTGGTCAACTTGGGTTCAGACCTAGGTGACCATTTGACCAAAATTTGGACGAAAATGCCCTTACAACAGGGTTTTGCCCTTATTTTATACTATTTATTTTTTTTTGTTTGAAATCGAGCTTATAAGGTTAAAACCTAGTTACAAGCTCCAAATGCCATTGAATTATGATAATTAAATTTAAATTTTAATAAAATTAAAAAATTTTATCAATTTGGTTCGAAAGGGTATTTTCTCCAAACTTGATTGAAAATGGATTTCAACTGAATCAAACTTTCACTTGAGAAATTCAATTTAAATTTGGTATTTGATTCAAGCATTTGACAAATTCAAATGTTTATTTGCCTTTCATAAACCATTTTAGGCTTTTTAATCTTAAGTTGACCGCAGAAGGGCAAAATTGTCCAAATTGATCAATTTCGACCATTGAACCAAAGTCAAAGCTCATTTGCAAGTAGTTTGACTTTATTTGAGGTAATTTGATAAATTTGGGTCAAGAAAGCTCTTAATTGAGCTA
Organism: Nymphaea colorata; assembly: GCF_008831285.2. Taxonomy (NCBI): domain Eukaryota; kingdom Viridiplantae; phylum Streptophyta; class Magnoliopsida; order Nymphaeales; family Nymphaeaceae; genus Nymphaea; species Nymphaea colorata. The sequence goes on from NC_045148.1 coordinate 23,145,603, forward strand.
AATGTACTTTGACTGAGTTTAGTCAAAGTGGGTTTGGTTCGTCAAAGTCTATTTCGTCCATTAATTGGATCATGAGACAGACTTACGTTTTGACTATGTTGAGCCCATTGTGACCGAACCTAGTTGGAATTGGCACCACATTTGAGTGCACCCGGTCAAACCTACTTGGATTAAGTAGGTTAGGTGAGTTTGACCAGTCTAGTAATTGCTTCCTTGGAAATGATTTTTTCTTAAGGAGGATCTGGTTAAAGAAGAGAGAGAGACATAAATGTCTCTCTTTCCTAGGTTTCTCCTTTATTTCTTCTTGAAAATGACTTTCTTCAATTAATTTGAGAGAAAATATTTATTTATTATTTTTTTTTTGACATGGAGGGGGGCATGGCCCCTGGGGAGGGCTCTTGACCACACGGGCTAGGTGGGGCCCACACGTGGTCCCACGTAGCATTTTAGACTGAATTAGATCCAATTCTTGGATCTAAGTCAAAATTTGCATTTTGCAATTGGATTTGGATTTCAAATGACATTTGCAATTGAATTTGGACTCGTAATCCTGCATTGGGATTCGTGTATCGGGTTAAATTCACGATTTGAATCTAATTGTTCTTTAGATTCGAAATTGGCTTTGAAATTGCAAATTTTCACAATTCTTTTGTGAAATTTTCACATTGCTTCAATTTTGATGTGGAAAAATTTGGGGTGTTAACAGATGCCCCTCTTTGTTGTTAAGCAAATTGAATAATTTGCTTAATAGCAAAGATTCACGCACCAAATTTTTGCAAATCGTTTGGAAAATCCATTTTTCAAATGATGTTGAACCATCCTCGCTCGAGGGGAAATGCTAGGCATAGACCTGAAATAAGAAGATCTTTCTCCATCTCATTGGAGACTTTGTAGAGGAATTAATGTTGGTTGAAAATTTTGTAATTGTGAAAGTTTTTGCATTTGATGCTTTGAGAAATTTGCCTTCGATGCCTTCTAAACCATTGGCAAGTGCTTTTTCTCTTCTTTTACTTAATTTTTCACATACTCTCTTTTGCTTTTGAATTTTGATTTTCTTTTTGAGCCACCCTTCACTCTTGGGAGAAATTCCTCACCACCCCAAAAGCTACTACGGAGTTCCACCGCTTTGGCGGTTTTGTGTAGTTTGCTTTGTGTAATATCAAGTCTATCGGGCTTTCTTCTGAACCCTTGTAACAAGCTTTGGGCCGGTAACTCCTAGACCAGTTGGCCTCAGGGTACCAAATGTAAAACACTCCCCGGGCTTACTTGCTCGAATTCAGAAGGCTTTAGGAGACTTAATATAAGCAAAATGTTCATGGATTGCTTTTTAGCTTCACGGCGTAAGCATAGGTCATATGCCCACCCGCGCCTGCTGAGCTTTGAACCAGAGGAACAACTACACTCACCCCGAGCTCATTGCTCAACTCATTTCGCTTGATAGGTTTTTCTAGCATCTTGCCAAGGTCTTTTAGGTGACAAGACTTTTTCTTATGGCATCTCATGCTAGACCTTTACAAATGCCGATTGTCGGGACCAACATTAATTACTATACATAAGTCCCTCAATGTCTGTGAAATTTCTTGCCTATTTCAAGACGATGCCCTTGCAATTGTCTTCAAGACATGGGTTGAGTTTGAAAATTTTGATGCATTTTTGAAACTTTTCCCTAAGGGATACCATGCCCCTTAGTTGGTTTGAAAATTGTTACAAACGTGCTTATCAAAGCACAACTATTTTGAATTTTTTTTTTTTTTGAATTGCAAATTCAAGTATAGAATTTTTTGAGATGCAAAGCATTAATTGGATCGGGGATTTCAACCCCATCGGCATCAATCAGTCGATAAGAATTGTGAGGTAGAACCTCTTTGACAACATATGGTCCTTCCCAGTTCGGCGCCCATTTTCCTTTGGGTCTACTCCTGAGTGGAACTATGGATCTTAAAACAAGATCATTTACCTGAAATTTTCTTTCAATGACTGATTTGGCATAATGTCGGGCGACTCTCTTACGATAGACTTCGGCATGCTCTGCCGCTTGTAGTCTTTTCTCGTCTAAGAGGTCTAATTGAGTAAGTCTCTTTTTTTATATTTGCTAATTGGGAGTTCAATGAGAGCAGCAAATTTCATTGCTGGTTTTTCGACATGTAATGGAAGGACAATTTCCGTTCCATATACTAATTCTGCTGGTGTAGCATTGGTGGGTGTCCGAATTGTGGTTCGATATGCCCAAAGTGCATTGTGCATTTTCTCGTGCCAATCTCGGCCTGTTTCAACTGTCCTTTCTAAGACACGAATCAAAATCTTGTTGGTTGCTTCTGCCTGACCATTACCTTGAGGGTAATATGGGGCAGAAAAGTGATGTTGTATTTTGTGTTTATGACAAAGATTGCGCATTTTCTCATTTTTGAAATGAGTACCGTTATCAGAAACGATATCATGCGGGATGCCAAATCTACACAAAAGATTTTTATGAATGAAGGACACTACGTGTTGTCCTTCGACTGTTTTTAAAGTGATCGCTTCCACCCATTTGGTGAAGTAATCTGTAGCTGCAAGAAAATACCTGTGTCCATTTGAGGCAGGTGGATTGATTGGACCGACTACGTCGAAGGCCCACATGGAGAATGGCCATGGTGAGCTGACCGAATGAAGGTGCGTCGCTGCTGGAGCATGAATTGATGGTGCATGCAACTGACATTTGATGCATTTCTTGACAAATTGGTGACAGTCTCTTTGCATTGTAGGCCAATAGTACCCTGCTCTGACTATCTGCTTGACGAGGGTCTGATACCCTACATGTCCCCACAAATTCCTTCATGGGCTTCTTGAATGACTTCTAGTGCCTCATTTGCATCGAGACATCTAGCATATTCTGTGTTGAATCCTCTTCTGTATAGGATGTCGGCTAGAATGAAATATCTTGAAGACATGTGTCTCAAAACTCTTTGCTCTTTTCGAGACATTTCTGGTGGAAGTGTTCCAGTTTGGAGAAAATCCTTGATGTTCTGATACCATGGTGTTTCTCTACTTTCTGCTTGCAACACCTGTTCTGGTATGACAAAAGATGGTTGTTCGAGTCTTCCAACTTCAAAAGATCTGATAGATTCTCCAGGTTTGAAGGCAATGGTAGAGCCTAAACTGGCTAAACCGTCTGCTATTGGGTTAAATTCTCTTTTGACATGTAAGAGTTGACATTCCTCGAACTGTCTTAAGAGGGAAGCTGCTAACTCTTGATATGGGATCAATTTTTGATCTTTGACTTGCCAATCTCCATTGACCTGACTGACAGCCAAGAGAGAATCTCCAAAAATGCGAACTCTCTGCACTTTAAATTTGAGCAACATTTTGAGTCCTTGGATTAGGGCCTCGTACTCTGCCATATTATGCGTGCAGGAAAAATTCAATTTGAGAGAGTAAGGAATCATTTCCCTTTCTGGTGTAATGAAAAGTATCCCAATGCCTGCCCCAGCTGTGCTCTTAGATCCATCAAAGTACATCTCCCAAATCGGCTCTGGTTCAGTTGTCAGGATTTGCTCATCTGGAAAATCATCATTTGTTCTAATTTCTTCATATAGAGGAAAATCTGCCAATTGGTCTGCAATGGCTTGCCCCTTGATTGATTTTTGTGACACATATTCCAAATCATATTGCATCAGCAAAACCTGCCACTTTGCTATCCTTCCATTCAGAAATGGCTGTTCGAGGATATATTTGAGTGGATTAAGTTTGGATAAAATTTTAACTTCACAAGCCAATAGATAATGCCTTAATTTTTGACACATCCACACCAAGGCTAAGCAAGTTTTTTCCATGTGCGAGTAGTTCTTTTCATACTGCACAAATGTCTTACTGATGTAATAAATGGCATGTTCTATTCGGCATCCTTCTTCATATTGAGCCAGAAATCCACCACAGGCTGAATCGTTAACTGTGATGTAAAGGAGTAGAGGTTCCCCTAAAATTGGAGGTTTTAAAATTGGTGGGCAAAGAAGATACTTCTTGATCTTTTCGAATGAGGCTTGACATTCATGCCCCCATTCAAATTTGACTCCTTTCCGCAGTAAATGGTTGAAGGGTTCGCATCTCATGGCGAGATTAGATATAAACCTTCTGATTGATTGAATTCTGCCTTGCAAGCTGCGTAGCTCCTTAAGATTTGTTGGGGGTGACATTTCGATGATCGCCTTTGCTTTGGAAGGATCCATCTCGATTCCCTTTTGGCTGACCATAAATCCCAAAAGCTTACCGGATTCCACACCAAATACACATTTTTGTGGATTCAATCTAAGTTTGTATTGTAAGAGTCTATCAAAAACTTGAGAGAGAATGTTGATGTGATTCTCCCTTGTTTTTGACTTAATTAGTAGATCATCTACATATGCATCCATGATTTGATGCATTTGGTCATGAAAAATAGCTGCCATAGCCCTTTGATATGTTGCCCCAGCGTTCTTCAAACCAAATGGCATTACTGTATAGCAGAAGGTACCCCATGGGGTTGTAAATGATGTTTTGGCTTGATCTTGAGCTGCCAACTTAATTTGGTTATAACCAGAATATCCATCCATAAAGGAGAACATAGCGTGACCTGCGGTACTGTCTACCAACAAGTCAATGTTTGGAAGTGGGTAGTCATCCTTTGGTGTAGCCTTATTCAAATCTCTGAAATCGATGCAGAGCCGAATTTTACCATTTTTCTTTGGGACTACCACAATGTTTGCTAACCATTCAGGATAGTCGATTGTTCGGATGAACCCTGCCTTTAGTAGGTCTTCCAGGCCTTCCTTAACTTGCCCCTCAAGACGAGGGTCTAGTTTCCTCAACTTTTGTTTGATTGGCTTGCATTCTGGTTTCAATGGTAGTCGATGCTCGACTAATTTTGTATCAAGTCCTGGCATGTCCTCATAAGTCCACGCAAAGGCTTCTTGATGCTTTTTGAGGAAATCTATCAACACTTTTCTTTCTTCTGCTGAGAGACTTGTTCCAATTTGCAAAATCTTTGGACTCTCTTCCGTGCCAATGTTAATTTCCTCAATCGGATCATTAATCAGAGGTGACGGTTGATCTTGCTTTATCATTTGGATGAACTCTGGACATTCGGCCTCTGTGAGTTCTGGATTTATCTCCTTAAAAGCTTTTGATGTTTGATCCTCAAATGCCATCCTAAAGATTGTAAAGAAGTTAGATGAAATTTGAGACATTGTATATGGAAGTAATTTGCATTTGTCATTGTATTTTTGAAGGTATTACAAAATGAAGACACTTGGTCTATTTGAGTACAATGACGACAAAATGACAAAATGATGGCGGATTTGTTGATTCAAATTGATGGTGAACATCCGCCTATGGTATTGCTCTTGACGAAAGGTACTGGCTTGAATTCTTCCTCAACATCCACTTTTTCATAGCTTTGGCACCCCAAGGCTTGAGTGCCTCGTTGTCCTGTCAAGGTAACTGGTTCCAAGATTCCATTTTCATGTTTGCCAAGGCCAGTAAATGGCTGGTAGCCATGGCGTATGAGTAAATCCAATCCTTTCTCATTCTGGCAGAATTTCTTGAACAACGGATGACTTTTGTAACTTGTTTCAAGTTTGGTACCCCTTTTCACCCATTCCTGTTTCTTTGGTTTCTGAATGGCCAACCTGCTAAGACTTTGAGATATTTCTTCTTCTTTGCAGACTCGAATACTAGGTACCTCAATTGTATATGTTGGTACCGGAATCATTGGGTGTACAAGCCGACTTTCCCTATCCTCTGCATAGATGGTTATAGAATTCCCGTTGTAAGTCCATTTGACACACTGATGTAGAGTGGAGGGAACTGCATTGGTAGCATGGATCCATGGCCTGCCAAGCAACAAGTTGAAGGAGGGTTCTATATCCACCACATGAAATAAAACCCGATGATACGTCTCAGAAATATTCAAATCCAGACATATGCATCCTAGGCATGGTTGTCCTGTCCCGTCATATCCATGGATGAAAATTTTGGATGGAGTATAGTCAGCCTGTCTTATGCCCAACTCACGAGCTGTTTGTTGTGGACAGATGTTCAGGCTTGCTCCACCATCAATTAAAACGTGGGAGACTCTGGTGCCTCTTGTCTCTATCACTATGTGCAAGGCGTCATTGTGCGATGCACCTCCAGTTGGTAGATCTTTATCAGAGAATATGATCGGACTATTTTCACATAATTCAAAAGCCCATTCATTCCCCCTGTTAGGGCTAAACCCTCCCTTCTTGACTTCAGGTAAGGGGTCCAATTCATTGAAAATGGATTCCAATGGTTCAGGGTCGCACACTTGTGACTTCTGATCAATCTCTGTCAGATGGTCTTGTTTAACCAGTCCGGTTTGTGCATTGATGGATCCTTTATCATGTTTGAAAAGCAATCCAAAGAAATCCAGGGACGCTGTATCCCTTTTGTTTGTCACCATAATTTGACGACCTGTTGAAAATCTGACCATCGAAACTATTCCTTTGCCATGTTTAGGAAAAGGATTCTTGAGAATGTCCGGCTGTTCACTGACCTCTTTGATTATTTCTTTGTCAACTGCATCTTGCACAATATTTTTAAGTACAAGGCAGTCTTCTGTATCATGTCCTGGAGCGCGATGAAATTTGCAGAATTGCTCTTTGTTTTTCCCCATCATTGGTGGGGGGTTGGAGACTTTTGGGAGAAACAGAGTACCTCTTTCGATTAGCATATGCATGACCTCTTCATAACTTTGTTGTAATGGGGTAAATTTTCTATCGTACCCCCATCCAGGATGTTTGTTTTTGGTGCCACTACTACTGCCACTAGCTTTGTCCATTACCCCTTTATTCTTAGGATATTCGGACTTTTCTTTTTTGAAGGCTGCAGCGTTGGCCACGATGTTGGCTGGAGCATTCTGACTTCTGCTATTCTTTTTTGTATCTTCCCTTACTTTTACCGGGATGACAGCATCAAAAGCTCCATTCTCAATTCCTGCTTCAATGCATTCTGCCCTCTCAGTGAGATCGATGAAAGACTTGATTGGAGCATTGGAAATGAGGCTCCTTAATGGTTGTGTCAAATTGTTTACGATCAATCCCAGTGCATGGGATTGAGAGATTGGGTCTCTCATCTTGTTGCAAGAAGACCTCCACCTCTGAATAAAATCTCTCACCTTTTCACCTGGCCTCTGTTTTAGATAGCATAATGTGGTGATCGTTGGTGCAGTTTCAACGTTTTGAATGAACCTTTCGATGAAAAGGTTGATTAACATGTCAAAATTTTTCAATTCCACTGGGTTGATGTGTTCCCGATACCATTGTGCTGCAATTCCTTCTAGGCTTCTAGGGAAACATCGAAAGAGGGCCCTATGATTGTGGCGGAATTTGTAGCATTCAGCAAAGAACATGGCCAAATGTGCCTTTGGGTCTCCATGGCCATCAAATTTGATAAATTTCTTGGGCAAGTTTTTTATGTGTTTGTCATTTTCGAAGCTTTCGTAGAAATCTTCGCAAGTGAAATTCCTCTTGTTCTTGCCTTTAAGTTGTACTGCATTTAACTTTTTTTCAACTTCCTGGATTTTTGTTTTCCAGGATTCTCCCTTCTTCTTTTTCTTGGGAGTTTTCGGTTCTTCCTCACTACTAGATTCTGTTGTAGCGTCTTCAGAAGAGTCTGAACTGCTTGATGAGTACTTTCTTGTTTTCTTCCCTTTCTTTTTGGCTTTTTCTGCCTGCGCTTGTTCTTCATTGAACATGATCATGTATTTCCGAAATCTTCTGTATTCCTCAAATTCTGGGTCATTTATTTCCAGCTTGGGAGGTGTTTCTGAGGAGGATTCTTCTCCCCTGTCTCCTATAAAAGGTTGATCAAGCTCCATTTCACTCCTTCTCCTGCTTTGGCTTCTGGTTTCAACCATAAAGCGGATGTTCACCTTGCAAGAAGAAAAATTGAAAATGTTAGGATGTGAATTGATGAGAGGTGACAAATTTTGATTACATATTAAAAGAAAGATGAGAATGACAAAACTTGACAAAGTTTAACATAACTTGACAAAACTTGACAAATTTTGGCTTAATGACAATGAATTAGACATGACAATCTAGGACAGAAGGATAGATGGGCGAACTTCATCCCACCATTTTACATATTCGGGACCCATTCCTGGACCAAGGACAAGATACAAGTGAGCAAATGATTCCCAACGTTGCTGGGCATAGGTGTATATCCCGGACCACTCTTCAGTGTCTAGTTCACACTCCACAATGGCTCCTTCCGACTCAATTGGATATGCCTTCCTCTGACGCAGTGAGAATTGCCTGAGGCAACGCTCCGGATGATATTCAATTATGAAAAACGGTCCCAATAGAAGACTTCCTCTGACTGGGTTGTAAGTGTATCTTGACTTGATGACCTCTCGATCAAACAAGTCCCAAATGATGGTGGAGTCATCAACTTCCTCCATCTTTCTGCGGTAGTGCTCCATACTAGATAACTGACCGTCTGTGTTTTGAAAATGACATGATTGTGGCCCCACATGTTTGTAGAACCATGCTTGCAGTGCAAAGACACATCCTTCTATCGAGTCTGCATCTCCAATTGAAAATTTGGCCAACCCTCTGTAAAGGAATGCCAAGGCTGCCATTGCTATGGAAATGTGACGGACTTGGACATGCCCCCATTTTCTGAAGAGGCGAGCTATGCGGAAATCCATTATGTGTTCTTCATTATTGAAGAAGATAAGACCCACGGTACAAGTCACTATGGAGTTTTTGTACTTGTCTGCAACAGTTCTAGATAGTGACGCAGGGTTGACAAATTGGGAGTATGTTTCACCAAGCTCTTGTAGTTGAAAATATTGATGTCCATCTTTCTCTAGAAAATGCCAACTCCTTTTCCCTGTGAGTTTACGAATCACTTCTAGAGTTTTGACTTGACCTTGGTTTACAAGGAACTGGTCTTCAATTGGACCTCTTGGGTCACCTTTTGGTTCTGGCAAACCCATAATGTTGGAGAACTCATCAAGAGTGATTGTCATTTCACCCCATGGAAACCAGAATGTGTTGGTCCTTGGGTTCCATCTTTCAGCAATTGCATGGATTAGATTGCCATTGATAGGCTGTATGGCAAGACTGACTGCTTCCTCAAGACCGCAATCCTCTAAGTGATCCGGGAACATACACCGAAAAGTTGGGTACCATGAAAGATACCACTGAGGTAGGTAGACTCCACTTGGGATGATGCGAAGTCCGGATCGGCCTTGACATGACCCGAATAGGATGTGGTCATATGGGAAGATACTTTCTGAGTCCATCTAGACAAGAGAAGGTATTAGACTTTGACATGAATTGACCCAATAGAGACTCGAGAAGAGTTTTGACATTGGGTTTGGACATGGACTTAGGGGCAAAGTAAAACATCACATGCGTCCAAACAAGCAGTTAATGAAAAATTGATAATGCAATTCCTAGGACTCTTGCCTATATGCATTATTTTGAAAATTGGTCTTGGAACCTATGGAAAATAAATGGGTAAATGATTCTAATTTATAGTACTAGCATTGACTCCTCCAAGGGTTTTCTAGATTTGGGCTCTCCATTTCTCCTTATTCACCCATCGATATACCGGGACTATTGTCCGTTTCGGTACTAATGGGGGGACTTCTCAGTCCAATTGGGTGGTCCAGTTGTAAGGCTATATCTTGGACTAATGTCCTAGAAATAGCCCGGCAACATGATGACCGGGATATGATATAGGTAAGGATTTGTTTTTCAAAATTCATGAGAAGATGCAAAATAGATGGCTCTATTGCATACATTCCTAAGAGATAGATTTGAAATTTTGAGAGCATACATGGGCTGCATACAATCCTTAAATTGAGGAGGGGTAGGATAAATTGAAATGAATGAGGTTCATGAAATCTCCTCAATGTACACTACATGATGTCGGTATGCATTTTTGTGAGTTTAATTTTTTTTTTTTTTTTTTTTTTTTGTGCAATTGATGTCCGACATTGGTGAAAATAACTCATATATGATCCAAATAAGTCTTTAGACAAACAATGACGGGTCCCACCGGGTGTGCCATCTGTTCGCACCCCACTCCCTTTTCAAGAAGGTCGAAATGCGAGTCAGCAAAATTCTTTTAAAATTGGGGTTTTGAGAAAATTTTCAAGAGAAAGGGATCCGCTCGTCGGTACGAGGTCCAACCGTTCCTGCCGCCTTTAACAGGGGTAATTAGACCAAGGACTAAAGATCATTTGGATCATATACGAGTTATTGATGTAAGTCCTATATGCTTATGCATTGAGGTTTTGGATTCAAGAACCGAAATTCATTTTTTTGAATAAATGAATTTGAATATTGGGGGTTTTCAAGTTGGTTTAAAATCCTTTGTTTTGGTGTTATTTGAAACACATAATTCTTGAGGATTTTTGAAGATTTGGAATTGAGTTCTTTGTTGTGAACTCTAGATGATGATGATCATCTTATGATAAAAATTGATTTTGAACTCTTCTTTTGTCAAATCATGTGATTTGTAGAATTCATTCTTTTGAAAGAACATAGGTTCCAAATTGTTAGAAAACATGTTGTTTTTCAAATGCACTTTGGCCAAAAGATTATGAATGCATTGCTTGTGTTTTCTTTTGAAGTTAAGTGAAGTTTACAAATTCTCATTGCAATATGACTTGGTCACTTTTTGCAACTTAAATTTGAATCACTTAATTTCTTGAGAATGTGCATGTGGTGCCATTGATTTTGAGTGAAAGTGAATGCATGAAACGAGAATGGAAACTATATGGAACATTCATTCTTCTCTCTCTCATAATCCATCAAGATTCATTCATATGAAACATACATTCTTCACTCCCTCATAATCTCTCAAAGTCCGTATTGCACGTCATACAATCTATACATGAAGATTGATTAAAATGTAGGACTTTCTCTATATGTGCTCATTATATGATTAAGCACATGAATTAGAGATGTAGTCCATAAGCTTGAGGCTTGACATAAAATTATCAAAATGATGAAAATATATAAATGATGTCAAGTTCAATCTTTGAAACGGATGGGAGACATGGATGACGTCCACTTTTGTCTCAAAATAGCTAAAAATCAGACCTTGTGTTGATTTAAATAGCTGAAAATTGTGGACATTGATTCCAATAAGGACTTGTTTCTTAGATAGAAACAATGAGTTTTTCAAATCTATTCAAATTCCAGATTTCGTAGTAATGAAATCATCAACTCCTTTGGATGATTCTAGGATGGTTGGTATTTCAAATACGTAAATTTTGATATTCTTAAACCAATTCCTATAAAACATGGTCTGATTTCAACAACATACATACATCTTACGTATGGGTTTGCTGAAATTAAGTAAAAATGAAATGAAAGTAATTTATAATCTTGCACTAGAAAAATCAATAAAAATGGCCAATTTCCTTAAAGACCGGTTTGGAAACATGTTCCAACCTGATTTTAAGGGAGGAATGTAATTTTTGACAAGAAATCGGATGCATATATGTACATATATAACAATGTATACATATACGTACCTTACTTTTCAAAATGAAATTTTATCAAGGGACCGCATGACTCATGAATCATGATGATTCATGGCTGGGTTCTTTTATGTAGGAAGATTGAGAACTTGTTTCAAATCTTCCCTACTACCCTTGATTAATTAAATTGAAAGACATGAATCAAAATGACTGTGAATAAGAAAGAAAATAAAACAATACTCAAGCTTATTCGTCCATCATTTCGCCATGCAAGGGTGGATCACATTCATAAAAACGTATCCATCCCTTATAGGCATTTTCATCATACGTGATGTAGCAAAATCACTTTCTCACCGTGGGATTTTCTCATGGTAGGGAGTTCAAAATGGTATTAAGTTGGTTCCTTTGAAAGGGACGTGGCCTTGGGGCCCATTTCGAAATTTGATACTTGGGTTCATATTTAAGAAAAACCGACATATGCATGCATTATGCATTAACATGTACATTGAAGCGTAGGTTTCCCTTAGCTGGACATCATTCCCAGCCGTAAGCAAATGAAAATAAACCCTCCCACGAATTGTTGGAATTAAAATAAATCAACAATAAGCTAAAGTAGAAGAGAAGTGAGTTAAGATCACCTACCTTGCGGTCGGTCTTGATGTTTGTCTTTCGTCTTCACTTGTTTTCTAACCCAAGCAATCCTAAGCAAGAATCCAACCGTGGATTCAAGCTTAGCAAAGCTAGAATAAGAAATAACTTGCTTGCTGGAATTTGGAGTGGTAAAGAGGGCTTCTCACCACGAAAATCCTAAGTAAGGGTTCACTTAAGCACCCTAACTTAGCAAAATCAATGGGGAGAATAGAAGAAAGTGAAGAAGAGAATGGGAGAAAAAGGGGAAGGGGGCTTGGACGAACCTCTTCTCTCTTCCTTGGCTTCTCCCTCCTAGCTCCTTGGCTGCAGCAATTTGATAGAATGCTCCAAAATTTCGTCCTCCCCCTTAGTGGCCAAGGGGAGGTTTATATAGAGGAGGAGGTGGGTTCAACCACCTTCTTAACTCACCTTGGGAACTTACTTAAGACCTTGGGGACTTGTAAAATGAGTTAAATAGACTTTAAAGGCTCTAATTGACCATTTCTCAGCCCATTTCCACGAGCTAGGTGGGCTGGGCTAGGTTTGGTCAACTTGGGTTCAGACCTAGGTGACCATTTTGACCAAAATTTTGGACGAAAATGCCCTTACACAGGGTTTTGCCCTTATTTTATACTATTTATTTTTTTTTGTTTGAAATCGAGCTTATAAGGTTAAAACCTAGTTACTAAGCTCCAAATGCCATTGAATTATGATAATTAAATTTAAATTTTAATAAAATTTAAAAATTTTATCAAATTTGGTTCGAAAAGGGTATTTTCGTCCAAAACTTGATTGAAAATGGATTTCAACTGAATCAAACTTTCACTTGAGAAATTCAATTTAAATTTGGTATTTGATTCAAGCATTTGACAAATTCAAATGTTTATTTGCCTTTCATAAACCATTTTAGGCTTTTTAATCTTAAGTTGACCGCAGAAGGGCAAAATTGTCCAAATTGATCAATTTCGACCAATTGACCAAAGTCAAAGCTCATTTGCAAGTAGTTTGACTTTATTTGAGGTAATTTGATAAATTTGGGTCAAGAAAGCTCTTAATTGAGCTAAATTGTACTTTGACTGAGTTTAGTCAAAGTGGGTTTGGTTCGGTCAAAGTCTATTTTCGTCCATTAATTGGATCATGAGACAGACTTACGTTTTGACTATGTTGAGCCCATTGTGACCGAACCTAGCTGGAATTGGCACCACATTTGAGTGCACCCGGGTCAAACCTACTTGGATTAAGTAGGTTAGGTGAGTTTGACCAGTCTAGTAATTGCTTCCTTGGAAATGATTTTTTTCTTTAAGGAGGATCTGGTTAAAGAAGAGAGAGAGACATAAATGTCTCTCTTTTCCTAGGTTTCTCCTTTATTTCTTCTTGAAAATGACTTTTCTTCAATTAATTTGAGAGAAAATATTTATTTATTTTTTTTTTTTGACATGGAGGGGGGCATGGCCCCTGGGGAGGGCTCTTGACCACACGGGCTAGGTGGAGCCCACACGTGGGTCCCACGTAGCATTTTAGACTGAATTAGATCCAATTCTTGGATCTAAGTCAAAATTTGCATTTTGCAATTGGATTTAGATTTCAAATGACATTTGCAATTGAATTTGGACTCGTAATCCTGCATTGGGATTCGTGTATCGGGTTAAATTCACGATTTGAATCTAATTGTTCTTTAGATTCGAAATTGGCTTTGAAATTGCAAATTTTCACAATTCTTTTGTGAAATTTTCACATTGCTTCAATTTTGATGTGGAAAAATTTGGGGTGTTAACATTTTACCAATTTGGACTATGGTGAGCCCATAGGCTTCCATGCACACAGGCAAACTCCCATATATTTTTTCTGCTAAACAAATCTGGGAAAAATGTCTCAATCCCAATCTTCTACACTTCCCTTTTCTCACGTTTGCAGATTTCTTTTTCTTGGGTTTTCTTCTATCCTATTTTATTATGTAAAAAATTTGGACATCCCGGGATAACATGATAAGGAGCTGAGGGACAAGGCTGTTTTTGAGAAGTGCCGCAGCTGCTGTCGCAGGTCCACACAGGGCATTCCAGGCGTGACTTTCTCTGGAGCGTGTTTTTGACTGGAGGTGATTCAGAGGTCTAGTACGGTGGCGTTGGATTTGGCACGTGTCTAGTATTTTTTTATCCAATTTTCATTTTTTTTGGACAATTCTGTGAAGAAATACGGAATTTACAAGTGCCACAGGTTTCTAAAGGACCCTGCGACAGAGAGACTCGCCTGCAACCCAGACTGTCTTCAGCTGGGAATCCGCAGCACCAATATCATGGCCGACACTGCTAGCTCAATTCAAAGAGCTGAAACATTCAAGGGAGCCAAGTCCACCGAGCATAATACCCTGAAAATTACCTCCACCCCACTCAATGGTGCTAACTATTTGAGTTTTGCAAAGGCTGCTCGCTTGGTTCTTACTGGAAGATCAAAGGCATGATATATTAATGGGAAAATCAAAAGCACCAGCCACTACTGATCCCAACAATGATGAATGGGAATCAGAGAATGACATTGTTATGGCGTGGCTGCTCAACTCTATGGAACCATCCATAGCAAATCTGTTTACATATAAAGATACGGCGCACGGAATATGGGAGGCTCTAAAAGAACTTTACAGTGAGCAAAATAATCTTGCTCAAGTGAGCTTTACAATGCTGTTTGTCAAATGATTCAGAGAGATGTGTTAAGGTGAAGAGTCATGATCATCCCTCCTAAAACGGACTCCATAGAAGACAGCCAAGAAAGAATGGTGTGTCTTTCACAATCGGCCACTATATGATGAGCTCTCTCCTATTTTTTTTCTCTCCCTGATTTCTATCTTTTTAGATCTCTCTCTCCCTCTCTCTTCAGTTCTCTCTCTCCCTTTTTTTAAATCTCTTTCTTTCTCTCTCTTTCTTTTACGTCTCTGTTAATCTCTCTTTTTTCTTTCTTAAACCTCCCGACTCTTTCTCTCTCTCTCTCCACCCCTTTTAAACAAATGATGGGTAGGACAATGGTTGGGTTAGGCAGCGTGTTACAGCCATGTCTTCAGTTTGATTCTTGGAGGGTGCTATCCTAATGGTATTGAGGAAAAATGTTGATTTTGAGATTAGGGGTGCCATTATGAGGTCAACTGGACTGGTTCTTGTCTCCTCCCCCACCCACCTTTTCTCCCCCCCTTTTAGACTTCTATCCCTTTTACTCTCTCTTCTAATCTCTCTCTCTCTATTTATATATTAAACAAACAAAGCTCCCATTTTGCTTGGCCCAAAATCATTCGACTTCACCAAGGCCAATATTAAGGTGCAATACCCATTATCTTTATCACTCGGAGTACACTTGGATGGCATACAACTCATTTTTGAAAATCTTTTTTTTAATATGCATGTTATGGTATGAATGACTTTTCTAATTTTCTTTCAAGCATGGAGAATTCTTTCTCTTTTAATTTAACTTTCTTTGCCAATGGCTGGTGGACCCCTTTTCTAGTTTGCAAAACAAATTCACGGGTGAACCAAAAGAAATTTTTGGATGCAAACAATATGGCTCTGGTGGTGAGAAATTTCTTCACACAAACAAGCATGGAACACATATGATATTGATTCTTAATTCTGTATCATTATCCATATAAAAGTCTTGACTTATATCAGTATGCAATGTGATCTATAAACTAGTTGTACTTCTGATCTCCCCAGTAGATTTATTCACCATCCATGTATCTTGCTCTTGAAGTGGTCAACAGCTTGGATAAGGGCATAAAGAACAATTTTTTCTTGTCAAATTAGATGTTTCAAAAGCTCATGACAAAGCGAGATTGTCTTTCTGCACTTTGGGCTTTCTTATTTGGGATTTTGTGAAGATTGGGTGAGGAAAAATATGACTAGTGTTTCTACTGCTTTCTTTGTTGTTGCCTTTAAGAAGGGAGGGAACCACTTTTTGTAGCCATAGAGGTCGATGACAAGGGGACCGTCTCTCTCCTGTTCTCAAATTAGATGTTTCAAAAGCTCATTTCTCATTAATATGGAAAATCTAGCGGTGTTTGGGTAACAGTAAGAAGGTGAAAATTTGGTGTGAGTGTTGGCGATAGGGGATTCTAGAACAACTACTCATGCAAGATGATCTTATGAAATTACACAGTCACATGCAAGCTACAGTGGAGGCAGTTCTTACCCACAAGCAAGAATTTCTTGCTAGAGATATATTTTCTATGTCAGTCTAGTTTCTTATTAGTTCTTCTTCTCTTATTGATTGTGACGTTGTTCTGACATGAGGTACTCATAATTTCATTAACTTGAGTTGAAATCAATATGAAATAAAAAACAGTAGACCCCGACATCCAGGGCTGAAGCCAGCAATTTTTTTTAGGAAGGGCTGAACAGTATTTGCAAAAATTATAAAAGGGCTAAACAATATTTTTCAAAATTTTACATAGGCCAATTTAAAAACATTTTTAAAATGTAAGTATCAATTTTTTTTTCCAAAACATGAGGGGGGAGGGGCCATGGCTCCTGCCAGCTCCCCCTCCTTCTGCCCCAGCCTAGATCCTTACAATGAGATTATTTGGCAAATGATACTTACTGTCATGGGTGTCGCTGGTACATTGATGTGTCACCAGGATTGGCTTCCAATTAATGTGCCATACTTGTGTTCATACATCCAGGAATTGGAATTTAAGGCGGCGGCACAAATATTCACAAATCTTGATAAAATTGTGATCAACCGTAAATAATTCAATAGAAAAAAACCTAGTTATAAAAACTCTCGGCTGTCTAGGTATCAATCAATAATTTTCACATGGCCTATGCTCACCTGTTTTTATAATTGAAGAGAAAGAAGTGGATCAATGGCAAAAACATTCGAAAATTTTGACTTGCCATATTTATTCTTCACCATGAAAGGCTTCAAAACCACTTGTCCAGTCGCTTTAGTGTTGCGTGTAGAAAAGAAAGAAAGAACGAAGAAAAAAAGATTGGCCCACAAATTTTAATAGATTTAATTTTAGACAGCCGAGATTTTTCCATGATTGCAAAATCCCTACCATGAAAATCAAATCTCCATTAGTAAATTTTTCAAACAAACAAAGCCGCCTATCATGCATATCTGACTTTAGTTTTCTTTTGATTTGGAAACATGGTGCCTACCAAGATAATATTTTCCACATATCGCTTGCTTTTTCATTCATAATAATATGGGGAAAATGGATAAGTGAGTTGCGAACAAGTTTGGCATCGAGAAAAAAAAAAGAAGTGAGAGAAATGTTTAAAAATAGAAATAAATCGACTTGTTGTTCACTCTACGAAAATGGAAAGAGAAGGAGGAGGAAGGTAGTGCTCTACAGGCTGCCAAGGTCCATGATTGGTGTTAAATAAATCCTGAAAAATTCCCAATCCACAAACTTCTACATCACTTACACTTCCTTTTTCTGACATTTGTTGGATTTATCATTGTATTATGTAAAAGTTTGGATGCATGATTTTTTTTTTCCAAATCCAAAATTTTTTTTATCCAATCCAAGTTGCGTGATCTGACCATTGACTAGAAGTACAACTTGTTCGTCCCGCGAGGCAATGCCATCGACCTTGCCAAACTTATGGCTGGCTATCCCTATTATGAAGAGACAAAGCTGATGATGTCCAGGATATTAATCCAGTTGAGCTGTTTTATTCCAACAAACTCTGTTTCACAGAACTATGAGCTCAGAATGGGATGTGAAAGGTCTCTCTAACAATAGGAAAGGGATGATCAAGTGGCACTAGTCACGCAAAGTTGGCTCAGACCAATTACGTACTTAGGATTAGGTTTTGTTACTAGTCTTTTGACCTATTTCCTTTCAAGTGGGCTTTTTTTTTTTAATTTAATTTTGTAGAAGTTAGAGCAAAAGAAGAGAGAAAAGCTTCACTTTGGATACTTGCGTGATAAGTGTGTAAACTTTTTGATTTTGACTCCCTAAAGTCTATCGATAGTGGCCCCCTTTTTTCTTAAGACAGTAATTCATTTTTTTAAGAAATTATTTGTTTTAAATTTTTAATTGTGTCTCAGCATTAATCATTTTTCTTGCTTTAAAACATTAAAAAAATCAAATACCAATAATTTAACAAATATGTCATGGTGTTATAAGACAAATTATCGCTATAGTGAGAATATAATATACATGATGGGTATTATTGAATGCCTCAGAATGAGAATGTAAAGCAAATTGTTGAGAGATCAGTGAGTCCTTATGGTCTCTTATTTGTCTAATATGTGGCCTATAGATAGAGTATTTCTTCTTTTAAATTTGATTTCACAAGGTAGAGTAGCTAAATTGCATTTGATGTCCGTTTGTAAAAACCTATAGAAAATTGACCATTTGCAATTCAATCTGTCCCCACATATCAAGAAAGCCACAGGTGGTGTAGCGTAGTTGTTCAGGGTGATGGGCCAACAAAAGTTTACTGTTGGTTCATTTATTATGGCTGCAATTATTGGAGACTGCAAAAGATAGATGCGTGATGCTTTAGTTCACAAGTGTACTGCTCTCCACCGAAAACCGAGTAAGAGGAAAAAAGGAAGGAGTTTCAACCTCTTTAGGGTATTCATATAAACTCAAGCAAAAAACAGAATTGTGAAATGAATTTAATCCAAACCATCAATCAGTAAAGAAAACACGGTGACAAGAGCATCATTTTTATTACAATAGAGCAACGGTATTCGTATAAAGTAAAGCAAGAAAAGGCAGTTGGGATATGAATTTAATCCATAATATACACCAGTAAAAAAGAGAAAGTGACGAGAACATCACTTTTTTTATGATAGACAAAGGTATTCATACAAACTAAAGCAAGAAAAAACAGTTGTGAATGAATTTAATCCAAAGCATCCAGCAGTCACAAAGACAGTGATAAGAGAATACTTTTATTTACTATAGACCAAACATTATTGATTACATATTTACAGGTTCATTCCCCTTTTAATGATTATTCTGAATTTTTTAGGGAAACTTTCCAAGATACGTATAAATATTTTACACGTCCAGTGACATATGGATATGCTCCAGTGCTGAAATCTATAAAATTTTAAAAGAATCTTGAAATCGGATTTGTGGATCAAATATTCTATAGTTATAATTAAAAAGCAAGCTCCCAACTGGGAACCTTATATGACACACCACAAAGTATGCACATAAAGGGAACAATCTAACAGAAACTTTCTGCTGTGTAATGAAAGGCCACAAGTTTTTTCATGGCCGCTTTATAAAAGAAGGTGACGACTTTTACAGCATGAGTTGCTTGTTTTCTTTGACACAATTTTACTTCTTGTGGTAGTAAGTGATAATTCTTGTAGCATCTTTGTTTCTATTCTGTTCAGCTAAAAGTAAGGACTTCAAGGCTCCTTTTTTTTTTTTAATTGGTGAAAACTATAGAACAAAGGGCATAAAGTTCTTTTTAACCCTTATGTAGAGGGATGCTCAGAGATCTCAAAGATGAAGCTAGGAATTTTTTGTTGTAGGAACCAAACTATAGTTTCTAAATTTTTACAGATCCAGAAATATATTTATTTTATTTTATTTTATACAGGATAAACTAAAATATTTGAAATTTAAAAATAAATTTTTTTTTTTTTTAAATCCAAGAAGAAATACAGCCCCTACCAGGCCCCCCTGCATCCAGTACTCCCTCTCTCTATAATTTTTTTGGTCAAATCCTTTGGTCCACATGACTGAGGGTTGCTCTTTGAGAACGAAAAGTTAAAAAAAAAGAAGAAGAAAAATTTGCATATTTTTATAATTAAAATTTACAAAAAAAATGGTCCCCGCCAGTTTCTCCTTTGGCAGCTTCTATGACAAATAGTGAGGTTAGTGGCTTCTTTTTGTGAAAGAGGCCTGAAAGATAGTTGGCTCTGCCACATGTTTTCAACATTCTGTACTTTCTCCTCTTTTCTCTTACATGCATCTCTCGGAACAATGGCGGAAACACATGGTGGCTGGTGTGGGCCGGCTGCCGACACCAACCCATTAAAATTTTCATTGAAACAATGAATACATTCTACATTTATACAAAGAATTATAACTTACACAAACTCCGTCTTTTAGTGCATTTTGTTTTCGCTAAAAGAAAGTGTGTCAAACGACTATAGATTATGTAAGCAACATAATGCAAGTTGTTACTCTTCATAGAAATTCTCTAACCATTATAGACATGCAATGTGCACTCGATTGCAGCTCTCAATAAGCTAGCAAACGATGTTCATAATATTGTTGAAACGACAAGTTGCACCACTCAAAGGTGAAGGGGTGCAATTACTCAAGTACGTGCCAAAAATAAACATGGTATTTCATAAAAATGGTTTTAAGTGGCGAACATCAGCTAATAAGTGTTGGATTACAACGCAGATAAAAAACGTGAAGAAAGAATGCATTTGTGTAAACGGCAAGTTGCACCACTCAAAGGTGAATGGGTGCAATTACTCAAATACGTGTAAAAAATAAACATGGTCTTTGATAAAAATGGGTTTAAGTGGCGAACATTAGCTAATAAGTGTCAGACTATAATGTATGTCGAAAACGTGAAGAAAGAATGCATTCTATCTATATGCAAATCAAATAAAAGTACCAAATAATTATGGGTTAGGTAAGTGTCAAAGTTTAATGCATTCTATTTATATAGAAAGAAAAAAGCATCAAACGTTTATAGCTTACGCAAATACCATATTTTTAAGAGATTGAACTTTATTAAAATTCTTTAACCATTATAGACACACAATATGCACTTGGATGCAGCTATTTATAAGCTAGCAAACCATGTTCATAATATTGTTGAAACGGCAAGTTACACCACTAAAAGGTGAAGGGGTGCAATTACTCAAATACTTCTAAAAAATGAACTTGGTCTTTAATAAAAATGGCTTTAATAGGCAAACATTAGCTAATAAGTGTCAGATTATAATGCATATCAAGAACTTGAAAAAAGAATGCATTCTATCTATCAAATAAAAGTACCAAATAATTATGGCTTGGGCAAGTGTCATAGCTTAATGCTTTCTATTTATATACAAAAAAAAAAAGAATTAAACATGTATAGGTTACGCAAACACCATATTTTAAGAGATTGAATTAAAATTCTCCAACCATTATAGACATGCAATGCACACTCGGATGCAGCTCTATATATACTACCATCCAATCCTGAGCTAAGACATCCGAGAGGCAGTGAAAGAATTTTGCATTCAACAACAAATACACAAACTGTTCTAGTGGATGATCATCTTGCCTCCCTTTCCACTCCTTTCATTACTTCCCCCAAGCTTGCCCCTAATACCAAGGCTGGGTTCCAGTCATGGAGCACCACCCTTGTGAGATGTGAACCTAGGGCTGAGGGCTGCGGTAGGTCTGCTGCTCAATGGAGGCCTTCCAGATACCAGCCAAGTACATGGAACTATGACTTCATCCAGTCCATTACCAGTGCAACATCAGTAATTGTCCATACCTCTGATCTGACACTATTATTTTGTTTATTTTGGTATTATGATGTCATCCAAATTCAAAGACATGAAAATGAGAGCAGATCGAAACACAAAGGACCATAGTTGAAGAATTGAGAGGAGAAGTCCGACAACTTATAACATCAACAACTGGGCAAGTGGCTCAGTTGGAGCTCCTCGATTCACTAGAACGTTTAGGTGTAGCCTATCATTTTGAGAGTGAGGTCAGGCGATCACTAGATGCCATATGCACGAGCACTAGAGGTCTCCTGCTTGATGGCCACTGTTGAGGACATCTTCGGTGAGCATCAATCTGTTGTGGAGCTCAAATGCTTTGTGCAAGTTGTTGAGAAGTAAAGGATGATTATGGTTGGTAAATTAGAGGTAGCAACTCTGTCTCTAGTTTCTGCTTCACATTGTTAGGAGCCAATGTGGGTGCTGTATATTGTATATATGCAGGTGGGATCTTCAAGCGGCAGAGCAGCTGCCACAGTCACTGAGGGTCTTCTATGCGGCTGTCTACAACACAACCAACCAGATCAGCTACAATGTTCTTAGGAGGCATGGCCGTGAAATCACTTCACACATGAGGAGAGCGGTACGACACTTTCTCTATAAAATCTTTCTTCTACTCTTCGCATCATCACAATAGTATATTAGCTTCACTTTCTAATTGACTTGCTCTCTTCTACTCTTGGGCAGTGGGTGGGTGTGTGGAGAGCTTACTTGGTTGAAGCAAGGTAGCACCATGCCCGACAGACACCAAGGCTAGAGCAATATTTGAGCAAATTCCGGGCAGCCATGACTGGCCCTATTCTCCTTCCTGCCTACTTCTTCCTCTCCCAAAACATTGAGGAACAAACTATCCAGCAGCTGCAGTCTGAGTCCAACATCATCAACTTGTCATCGATGATAGTTCATCTCTCGTTTGGCCTCCAGAGATCCAGGGTTAGTTCAGTGTATTTTATGCTGGTTAACTAGTATTAGCTTCTGAGTTGACAATGTTCTTGTTCTGTTTTTCTGTTTTGATTGGCTGATGATCTTCTCTTTATATGTTGAACTCGATCGAAGGTCGGATTCGGGAGAGGCAACCTGCCTAGATCGGTCCTGATTTATATAAACGAGGCAAGGGCAGTGGAGGAGCTAGCACGGCAGCACATAAGGAACTTGCTAAGGGAGGCATGGAGGAGGCTGAACAAGGAGCTGCTTTCTGCTCAGCAGCAGCAGCAACAGACTGCCTTCTCTCGTTCCATCATGAACGTGGCACAAAACATTGTGACCGTCTCCCAGTGCATGTATGACAATGAAGACGGCGTCGGTGTCTTGGAGCATGAGTCCATGGACCGTATCTACTCTCTCATGGCCGAGCCCATCCAGACTGCCTAAGCAACTCAGCAGTGTCGCTTTTTCCCAATCTATCAACCATGTTGGTGCCCATTAACCGAATCCTACTTACGATGCTATGTATCATTACATAATAAAATGGGTACTTTAATAAATTAAATTTAGTACTCTCTCTCTCTGTCTGTCACATGTATGCACACATGTATCCAGCAAGGTTATCTGAAGATCTCGCGAGAACATGATAAGGAGTGGAGGGAAAGACGGCATTTCAGAAGTGCCGCAGCTGCTGTCGCAGGAGGTAGACCAGCAGAAGCTCGACAGAATGCAGTGGATTCTAGCACCATTCCTTCAATTTGATGAAATGGTGAGAAAATCATTTTGATGGCTGCTCTACTCAAGTTATAACACCTACAAATGCCCCTATGTGTATAGGAGAATTATTTCATTCGGTCGCCTGGTTTGCACTATCGTAAACCCAATTTTGTGAAATTAATTCTTTATTCATGGGGCAAGTTGAATCCTTGATCAAGCAATATCTCATCCAAAATGTTTATTGTTGAGACCTTAGCATGACACTACACAGTTAAATGTATGTAAATTTTACAAAAATACTTTCACTCTTTGATGGATGACAAATACATGGTACTGTTAAAGCTTCATTTCCTTACTTTTAAGGCACCACGTCTAGGTTGATCATGTTGTTGCTCAATACGTGATAAAGTACAGGATCCTAGTTCAAAAAACCTGGGTTCATCCATCAAACCCAACCTAAAAGAAGCTTGGAAAGCTTTGAAAAGTGTGATAAAAAAAAGAAACTTGCCCTTTTTTGAAAGGTATTTTAGTCATTATCCATCTCCTAGTGGAGATAATAACCCATGGGAATGCCATATAAAAGTTCGTGAAGTGTTCATCCTTTTCACTATCTCTCTACTTTAATTTGTTATAAGATAACGTTATGAAAAAGACAATGAAAAATAGAACAGGTTAAATTCACCAAATGTTGAATGTTGTTGGACAGCTAAACGTTAAAAATCAATCATTACTAAAACCTCCATGAATGTTTTTGCACCATAAATCATTTGGTAGTACTTATGTGGCAAGGATTTTTTACTTTATCTGACATATTTGATTTCCCATATACAAGATGATTCAATTCCGCCTATATATGCAGTAATGTGTTTGTGTGTTTACATATTTTGTAGGCTGTCTTATCATGAAGATAGGACAATTCTTTCTCTTCGAAGGAGGCAAACCCCCTTTTGCGAAAGAAAAAAAAAAAGAAACTCTTTTTTTTTATGGAAAAACCTTTTATAGTGAAAATTTCTTACTAAGAGGCACTAGTTATAAAATTTTTAAAATTTTAATAGGCACTAGTATCTAAATGAGAAAAAAAATTCTAACATATCAATATAAAAAGATGAATTTTTTTGTGGGCTTCTGTACGCAATTGCTCATACCATACACGCTTGCCTCCTTTGGCTGCTCAGTCGAGTCTCATATGATTTTCTTTGCCATGACGCAAGAAGAAGACCAACATTACTTTTTATGATTTATTACTTTGAATTTATTATATATATTACATATATATATATTTTATATATATATATATATATATTTTATATATATATATATATATGTGTGACAAGAACAGGTCCACATTGCCACCACAATGAAAAAAACCCTTAGCTTTTGATGCAGATACTTTTTACAATGAGAGCTTGTTACCTTATCTCAATGCCAATGAGGGGTGCATTCAAAACTTTTTCATGAAATATGCCAAATTATAATTTTAAAATTTTGATATAAGCCAAATTATTATTTTTAAACATTTTTATATAAGATAATTTTTTAAATTTATATGTAATTTTTTTTTTGGGTGGAAGGAGAGGAGGGGAAGGCTTTTGTCACCCCCTTTTGGCTCTGCCCATGATGCCAACAATGATGGTACAAGAAAGCATTACTGGTGACCTGTGCTTACATATATATATGTATATATAGTCGTATTAATGATGGTTGATGGTGTGACAATAATTTATGGTAAGCAGTTTATGGTGCTGTAGCAACAGAATTCTAATGTGTAGCCATTCAACCATCTAGTATAGAAGTGTTGAATCCAACCGTGTAAATTTGTCTGTCAAGTGACGGATCGGCCACTTCAACCAGTTTCGGTTATCAGATTCCAGACTCTTTTTCTAACCATGTAGTTGTTTGAATATGTAATTCAAATAAGTAAATAAATACAGCTACATCTCCAATTTGTACTAGCCAATGCACATCACAAAGTTAAGGGTGGGTGCCGCGCTGGGCCGGGCCTGGGCCCAGGTTTCATGTATTGGGCCCGAGCCCAACGGGCCAACCTGGACCCAATGCCCACCCCAACATAAAGTATTGTGTGTTAGTGTAGGGATGCCAACTGATTGGAATAGAATGAAAAAATATCTTTAACTTTTGGGATGTTTACATATTTGGATTCAAATATGAATAAAAAATAGTCATGTTTGATTTTAATCTGAAATCCGATAAGACAGTTCTAATCTAATTTTTACATTTATTTTTGAATCTGAATCCAATTGAACCAATTTGGCCTGTAAGATAATTAAGTATATGATATTTATTTAAAAATAAAATTGAACTTCTATTTGCATTTGAGTCTGATCAGATATTTATTATATTTGTATATAAATCTAAATTCAATCAAATGTCATTTCTTAAATCCAAATCGGACCCGATTTTTTAATTGTATGTTAATTGTTTTTTTTCATATTTGATTTTTTATATAATGGTTCTAGATCTCCAATCCAAATTAGATATATTAAAATTCTTACTAGTCATTCATATATATATATATATATTATTTATTTATCTATTTAAAAACCCAAATTCACCCTTATATCACTCACGATTTCATAATAAGAAATAATAAGATCCAACTGATTTGAAAATGACAGTTTTCGCCTTTCATTTGTCATTTTTCAAATCAGGCCATCCTTTTTTCTGCTTGTTTTTGGATGCCATGACCAATTCCCATTGAAAGGTCTCCCCTTTCACCTTCTCCAGTAAAAGTAATGTCACACTGAAAGCAAGCTCGTCCAAATTAAGGGCCTGATGAGCCATACAATATGCATTAAAGTCGACGTTTACAATTTTTTCTATGACACTTTTTTAAATCATGGTGATAAAAAAATGTGCTTTTTTTTAATATTAATTAAATGCAATTAATAAGTCAGTAAAATAGGACAAAAAAACATTTTTTTATTGAAAAACATGACAAAATAAAAAATATTAGTAAAAAGTGAAAAAAATGTTTTTTTCACGTTTTTCTTCACCAAAGACCCAAAAAATTGTTATCAAATTGGAATTCCACCATCTCCTTCTACAATTGGAATCGAGTTTCACGCAGTCGTAGGGCCTAAAGGGTAGTTGCTTACTTTGGACCTCATTGACATCAACCACCTCTTCTTTTTACAAGTTCTTGATCTTACAAATAACAGTTTTTAAGGTCATCCTTTTATTGATTTTCGTCGCCTGCCTCTTTTAGAACATCTATCCTTGAAAAGAAACCATTTTGATATCTAAGCGAACCGTTCTAAAAAAATTGAATATAGAAAAAGATTTAATATCCGATCAAAAAGTTGGATTGGATTCAGATTTGAGAAATGACATTTGATCGGATTTGACGCGATTCAGATATATAAACATCCGATTGAATTGAGATTCAAATAGGATTCAGTTTTTAAATGAATATTCTATATCCAATGCCCTTACATTTTGGAAATCGGTTAGATTCGGCTAAAAAATTCGGAATTGGATTCAGATACAAATGTAAAAAATCAGATTTAGATTGTAAAATCGGATTTCAGATTTGGATTCAGGTAGGACTTTTCTTTCATCATATTTGAGTATGAATTTGAATCTGAGTATATGAATATTTAAAAATCAATATAAGTATATATGATTCAAATCCAATCCATTGAAAATCCCTAGTTCTCACATACCTCGCATCATGTGGCCACCTGCAATTTTTGTCAAGATAAAAAAAAAAAACCAATTGAATGGCAGGGTACCTGAGTTATTGGGAAAAAAATCAATTGAAAGAACAAGAAAAAATCTAAAAATCCATAAAACACAAGACACAAAGAATTTAATTTATCACCATATCGTGAACTTCCTCCTGACTAGGTAATTCAGCCTACTCATCATGAAGGGGTTGTTATGTAATAAGAACAACATATTACAGTTTCATGAATCTCTTATATTTGGCAATAAGAACAGCATGTTATTGTTCCACGAATCTGCTCGAATGGTTGGAGCACATTCATCGAACATTATTTTATATAGTTTTATGAACCTACTTCAATTTTTGAGGTAAATGCATAAAACAGAAACAAACTATTGCTATCGCCAAATGGCTTCAAAAGCAAGCGGTAGAGACCAAGTACAACTATGAGATGATTTCATGTGATAACAGGTCGTCAGATACAACAATATTAAATATGAAGCCCTTAGTACAAAAAAACCAAACAGTTGTAAGTCTAAAATGAAACAAAATTAACAAAGATATCTGGCTTGAAAAGAAACAAACATATGGAGAACATGAGCTAAAATAATAATAGGTAAAAGAAAAAGGAAAAGAGAATGAGAAAATCAACCATTCTCAAACCATTAAGGAAAAGTTAGATTGAAATACTGGATCGAATGAAACCCCATCCATCACATTTATTCGTTTGGGCATTTGTTATTATTTATTTATTTTCTATTTAACTGTTTTCTTTATTCATTTTTGCGAACTTATAACTAATATTTATTTAATATGCAACTGGAGCTTGGCCACTTTATCTCTGGATCAAAACAGTAAAAGAAAGTGGTCCACGAGAATGTTTGCAACGGCCCGGCCGTTGTGGCTTTCATTTAACATGTCGATGAATGGAGACATCGTTAAATTTGAACCACCAAAGCACGTGGAGTCGTTGGAAGCCAAATGGAGGCCATTCACCAATTTGATCAAATGTGCACCGGGCCTCTCTCTCTTGGAGATACCAGCAGGGCTTCAATGCCATCCTTGCTTCTTTTACTTTGTTCACCATTTTGGTGGGCTTCAATCTTAGCAATTTGCAGGAGACAAGGTCGGTCATCTCTTGTTCTCTTATCCATGTGGCAATGTTGCATTCTTTGTAGATATTGTGTTATATTATTCATAATCTCGTGGGAGAATTGAGGGATCCTGAGTTAGATTCCTTTCTTGGTGTTTCTGGATGTATTTCATGGGAGATATACCAGCAGAGCGTAATGCACATCCTTGGTTCTCTTTTACTTGGTTCGTCTTGCTCATGGGTCGACTACAATAATAGATAGCTTCTGCCACGATCATTCCCATGGAAAGGTCTGTGGTGGACAAAATGGTAAAAGTTGTTCCTCTTTTAGCAGAATACTTTTACAAGATAATAAGAGGAGGCAAACATTTTCAAGGGAGAGAGAGAGGGACCGGCTTTCCATGCTTCTCTCGTTCTGCATCCTTCCAACATGAAGAGGTTCTTGTCGATGAGAAGGAGTACAAGAGAGCCAGGACTCTTTTCCTCCACTTGATTCCCTCATCTATCGATGAAGCAGAGAGCAAACTGAGGCGCCTCCCCTGCCCACTCGAATGCGATCTTATCCTAGACCATGAGATCGGAAGCAATGTCGTTTTCTCACTTGTAGAGTTCTTCTCATCCAGCCTCAAGAATGACGGTGGATTTATGCATGGGGCAAACATTAAGGAATGGTTAAAGAGAGACAGTTCCTCCACTTGACGATTTATGTTGGATAGCGACAGATCTCTTTTATGTTTTGTGCATTTTTTTCCCCATTGCGTCGCTTAAGCCTTGCTGTTTGTTGCTTCATGAGGTTATTCATACCTACTGAATTTGTTAGATCAGATTGCATAGACATATCGAAGAAGTTTGCATAGTGATCAGATTGCACATAAAATCTTCTTACCCTGCACATAAAGAATGATAGCATCAATTATCAATTTGTGATTACAAATACGACAGATGTACACAAAGGTCATACAGTCAAGTGTCTACAATTTGGTTTTAACAGCTGAAAGCCTGAGATGCAGTTGTCACATTTTCATGTCAACCACAAATTCTGTCTATCGAGAAAAGATGAACTGAAAAGAAGAATTACTTTCAGTGGAAGGGCAAAAATTGATAAACAAAAGTCCACAGGCATATCGTTGTTAGCATTCCCTGTGGCCCATCTGCCTTGGCTGTCAAGGAAGCAGCATGGGGACTTGCTTGTCATGCTGCAATATCTCAGGTACCTCCAAGTGTTTGCATTTTAATGCTTTTCAGCTTATTAATTCAGTTTTTCAACATTAGACAAGCTAGAAATGAAGGGATAATTTTTTCACCAAAAGATGGGTGACCATTTCATATCTGCTTGTTATTGGCCATGAAATGAAGTACGGTGGAAGACACATCACTGATCTGTAGAATGGGTAATTAGATCCATTTGCCTTTTATGCTGTGGGGAAGTGAGGTGAAGTTTTTTTAACCTGTTTGCACTTTGCAACCACTCACGGTGCTCTGCTTTATGAGTTCCTTTATCTTTTGTAGAGAGTCTGCTGCTAAACGTTTGCTAGAGTTAAAAATCATATGATTTTCACAAGTTACATAAACTAAAATATAGATCATATAGCTTATTTAAGCAATGTGGAGGCTCCACTGTTTTCTTCTTGCTTTATCTGTTACATTTGTGCTGATATGATAATGTTAGAGTGCATTCAACTCGCAAATCAGGAGCATGGTTGACTTTATGCCTTTAGTTACATCCAAAGGTAACAGATATTAAAGACTTTGCTTTGTGCTTCGGTCAACTGTATCTAATTTTTGAAGTCTTTTACATCAAATTTGAAATGTAAATGTTCCTTCAGATCTATCTGAATAGTCCTTGAAATAAAGGTCAATCAGAAGATCCATGAGGACCAAGAAACGCTCATCACTGCATTTTTGTGATGCTCAAGTTTCTAGTTTAGGGCCCCAGACATGATGACCCAATATACCATTTTTACCACTACCCATGGTTGTACATCCCTAAACCTTAACAACAAATATTCCTTGGAGATTTTTCAGAAATCCAAAAATATTATGCTAATTTTTGTATGATTTTTTTCCCTTTACATGATAAAAGATATTTTTTTATACATCATTGTTGTAGAGTCCACAAAATTTGATCTTAGATCACTTAGATTTCAAAATCAAAAGATATGACCCTCCCTCATCTGACCCTGCATCAGCCCATTTGACAATGGAAAATACTAAAGTGAGGATCCAGGTTTTAATTAGTATTATCAATGCATGCAGTCATGTACATAATATCATTGTATGCAGTCATGATGATATACATTCATAACTAAACCAAAATTTGAGTGTGTTATCCTACTAGGTTGTAATAAAGTTCAGGCATTCTTATATATAATGTATGCTAATTGTAACCAAGTCTTTCTATGACATATCTTGTTTAGTGGTGTGATCTACACATGTCAAATATGTGCTACTCTCTGATGTGTTTTGTTGATGAGCAGACACAGAGGAGTGGTGCTTCATATTTTGCATGGAACATTGGCACTTTAAAAATATTTGACATTAGAAATTTGCCAAGCATCAAGTATGGTTCACTTTTTTAGAAAGCACAGCTATCAAAGAGGTGGCTAATTATATGTGAAGGAGAAAGGGACATTAAAGTACATTTTGAATAATGTAATTGGATTCAATATCTAGAAGGGCAGCAGCTTTGATAGTGAAGGCAGTATGGAATTTCTAAATCTATGAACTTCCCTTTATCATTTCCAAGCTTGTGCAACAATTCTTTGGTCGATAAAGCTGTGGGCGTATGGATCTATGTGGATCTTGATAATAGTTTAGCCTTGTAGTTGATTTTCTCTTTATGGTATTGATGCTTTTTCTTTCTTTCTTTCTTTCCTTTTTTTTTTTGTGCAGGTTGGTATTTTCTTAGTCCCAGTTCAGTAATTACTCTGAGATTACTGTTTTCATCAAACTTTTATCTGGATCAATCTGACTCAAACCAATGATTGGCATTTGAACCAGAGGATGATTTGCCTTTGTTATGGTGATCATATTTCTTTTTGTCTATGTTGATCCACTGTCACAAATATCGCAATTTAATTGAAAAAGATGCGTTAAATAAGTGAAAAATAAGTCAGGCATATAAAACAGCAATACAATGCATCTTTTTCAAAAAATGTCAAAATATAAAAAACAAAAAAAAAACGTGAATTATACACGTTTTTTTATATTTTTTATTAATTTCTTATTTATTTTATTTTTTATATATTTTTTGGACTTTTTAAATGTTTTAAATTTTTTAAAGAATTTTTGATTTCTGAAATATTTCCAAGATATACAACTTTGGCATGTTATCCTCGAGACATTCATGTTCACCTCATGCTCTAATAATTTAATAATTTCAGATAAATATATATATCATATTACACTGACATCATGTTCACCTCATGCTCTTATCCAGCATTACCTATCAACTTCTATTTGAAAATATACCAGCTATCAAGGTTATGTTAGTGCCGAACTATATTTTGTATGTGACTATGTATCAAATGTATTGTTGTTTAGCAGGGGGTTGTGGTCTATTCTTCAATTGAAGATTGTAATGGATCCAATAAACCAGGCATTTTAGCATACTGAAAAAAATATTGCTGATATTGGTTTCAAACAAGCATCCTTAAAGACATTTTTTGTGCATTATGTTCTTTTCTCTAGTCCTTAGTGTTTTGCAATCAGTTCCACAAGGCCTATTTTATTTCCTGACAATGTGCAAGAGATGTTTGCTGTTTTGGCTGATACATTTCACAAGCTTGGTTTCAACTGCATGTTTTGGTTCTACATGGGACTAATTTTCTAGATGAACCAATTGTCAGTCTTCTTGTTTCAGTTTCCAATAAATTGAAGTATTTTATAGTAAGTTTTGTCCTATTATTATTTTCTTCTCAAACTATTTCACGGAGCCTTGATTTTGGCTATAAGTACTAATTTTTTTCATTCAATCCTCCATTTTTTGTTTTGTTTGTAGGTGATCAAGATCTTAGCTTTCTTCATGATCCATGAACTGGATTGCGAATTTAGGAACTTATTCTGAGGTGAAGATTGCTTTACCTTTCTTTTTTGTTTTCTAATGACAGAAAAAATAAGAGCTTTCTGAGCAGGCCAAGATTTGCTTGCCGAAAAGGTTGATCATTTACAGTATTGCATGTCTCTACTAGTTATTTATGTATAACATGCAATATTTTATTTATGAAATTTCTCTTACTGTACCAGAGATGATATGTTCTTTCACATACCCCTTTCCATCATTCTTAAACTTTTTGACTGTTTGGATACAAGTATAGCTACACTACATGAATATGAGAGAATTAGAATTGTTTATGGGAGAAATAAGATGCTAAGCTGCTAATATGAGAAAATTAGAATTGTTTCACCATACTAGTCTCTGGGATTAAATTTTCTAGATGTGTATGAACCTGATATTTTTTTTTTATTTATGTTCTCTATTTCGACCAGAAATGGCTTGTTGAGCTTTTTGATAAGAAAGAAGCAGGCGTGCTCAAAGGATACTTATTTTCTATTATTTTTATGTTTTTTTTTATAATTTTGAATTGTATAAACAATATCTTTTATAGTACAATTACTTATTTCTATGTTCTCTCTTTCTCTGTGTCTATATATATATATATAATAAAACAAAATGTAGAATAATTAAAATGGCCATGACTTTTTCCATGGCTAATGTACAAGTAACTGTGGCTGTTGCAAATAACGGTCACAGCCAAAACCATGCCTAGTGGCCTAGGTAAATCATGGCGGGTTGATAAAATAGCCAGTCACAAAAAACATGTTTTTTAAAAGAAAAACAAATTGAAATAATAAATAAACCTAGATTTTTTTTTTACATTTTTTCCTTTTTATTTATTTTTTTAATGTTTTGAACAGTTTTTTTATTTTCTAATTTTATTTGTTGCAAATCTACCTATTTTTTGATGTTTGTGTTTATAGTTTCTCACTTATTTTATTTTTTCTTAATTTGAGTTTTTTTTAATTTTTAAAAATTTGTTGTATTTTTCTAGTTTTTTCTCCTTCATTTTCAAGCTCACCATATTGTAGCCAAGTATTGTGACTATGTTCAAAACCATGACAAAAAGTTAATAGCTACAAGGGTTTTTACCAAAGTCAGCTTAGTTAACAGCCACAGGAAAGGTCTCGGCTGAAAATACTTTCAGCCACAGTTTCGGTGTTTATTTCATGGAAGCTCTCTTACCGCTTCAACAATGACTTTTTGGTTTTGTCATCGGTCTCCTTTTTCTGTAGTTCTTGCTTTCCGGATCGCAATAATCAGGAACTGAAATGGGTATGTCTGCTTAGCCGCAAGAGATGAAATTCTGCTTCATCATCTCAAACCACTCTATACAAGTCGCTTCACTTATGCGACGTCTAATCAAAGAGGAGGACAAAATGAATCTTCGACGTGTCTTACTATTGTCACAAAGACTGCAATATTTTCAATTTATTGTGACAATATCACCAAAAAACTGGTGAAATGAAAAAATGGGAATTTATCCCACATTTGAAATGAATACTATCACTATGACAAATTTTGTTAGATCTTTTATTCCTTTTTTAAATCAAAACATTCTCTGATACATCTTAAGCTTTGTTTTCATTTTTATCATGGACTCCTTAGATTTTCTAGAAAAAGATCCTTTTTAGCTGATTCCAGAAAAAATCTGTTGCCGATGAAAACAGAGGAAATGGTATTTGTGACAATGCTGTTATCTAGTAATTCCAGCTGCAAGTGCTTAATTAGTTTTTAGTTTTTCATTTTAGAATGGTCACTTATTTCCAGCCGAATTTGATGTAGGAATTTTCAAGGCTTGTACAATTCTTTTTCCCTTTTAAATGTCTTTTTCATATGATTTACTTACTCCTTCACTCATCGGCAAGCTTCTAGTTTCGTTTGTCAACTGTTTCCATGGTTCCTGGCATCACTGTTGATCGAACATGTGCCCAAACAAGCTCTGAAAGGTCAGATGTCATAATGCTGGATTAAGTTAATTGTATTGTGAATATAAGTTTGTTCCACCATTTTTCCTTTATTTGGCTCTTTTTCCTTGTAATCCCCTGTACAAATTTTTAAGCCATTTACTCTGCTACTTCCCCTCTTCTTTATTGTAAATTCTTCAGCTTTAGCCATTTACATTATTAATCCTTATTTTATTAAATTTTTTCATTGTTGTTCATTTATAAAGAAACATTGGCCTTGTAGTTATGATGGACAACGTGCTCAATTTCACAAATTAATGGACGGTTCCATAAAAGTCTTCTCTCGAAGTGTAGAAGAAACAAATTCAAGATCTCCATATTTGGTAAAGATAATCAAGGAGTCATCAAAACAAGCAGCAAAGAAATATATTTTGGATGGGGAGATGATAAA
Organism: Nymphaea colorata; assembly: GCF_008831285.2. Taxonomy (NCBI): domain Eukaryota; kingdom Viridiplantae; phylum Streptophyta; class Magnoliopsida; order Nymphaeales; family Nymphaeaceae; genus Nymphaea; species Nymphaea colorata. Next base: position 23,180,020 of record NC_045148.1, read on the forward strand.
AAGTTTTTACAATTTGTCCTCTTCCCATCTGGTTGATAGAACAACTAGTGCTCCATGGATGTCTTTGTACTTCTGTTCTCCCTCATGCAATTGTAGTGTTAAGGGGCTATTGGGCACCAGTAACAAATTGTTACTATCTAGTAAAATAGACTTAAAAATTGGGGCAGATTCATGAAACCATGTAAAGTAACGATGTATGAATCTACCCTAAATTTTAGGCAGAATCTCTGGACGGCAACAATCTGTTATTGGTGCCAAGTGGCCCCTAAAGGACTATGATTGAGACATTTGTGGCTTACACCTTTTCAAAGATTTAAGTCTTTTTGCTAAATGGTTGAACTTCTGTTTGAAGTCTAAGCAGATGTAAATCCAAAATGAATCTGTCACTAAGGGCCATGGGGCAATCTAGTAACTTTCTTTTTCCTTTCACTTGATAAGAAGTCTTCTGGAAGGTAGAAGGCTTGCTGATGTAAGTTTGTGTCTTATCACTTGATAAAAGTCATCTAGAAGGTCATATGTTGCTGCTGTAAGTTTGTATCACGAAAACTTTGACAGTAAAAGAATAAAATATTTTCATAAAGCAAACTGGAACAAAGAATGTTTGTAATAGATAAGTAGTCAGAACACTTGTGCTAAATAAGTAGTTATAGCACATTAGCTTGTTGAGATTATGTTTTAGGTTTAATTAGATGTGTATTTTGAATCATAACAATCAAATATTAAGATTTTCCATAAAATCGAATGGCATTTTATAGGCATATAGTAAAACCAGTACCGAAATGTGAATATATATATGTATATATAAAGAATAAGATGTGTATAATTTTGATTCTTGGAGGGTCTTATCCTGAAGGTATTGAGGAGTAGTCTTACCTCTCTCTCTCTCTCGGTCTCTTTGGTCTCCTGGCCCATCTCCTCGTGCCATTGCTTTTGTCTGGCTTCTTCTGACAGGCCATATCAACACTTTTGATCACCTACACCGCCTTGGCATCAGTTTGGCTAACCAGTGTCCTCTATGTCTTGTTGCGACTGAGTCTCGGGTCCACCCTTTTACTTCTTGCCCTTTTTCCTCTAGTGTCCTTGCTTCTACTTGGCCTTCCCTTGTTAGTAATCTTGCAAACCCACTATCCATTCGTCTTCTCTTCCTCTTTTGTCCTTCCCCCCACCTGACTGCTTCCTGGGGTCATGTGTGGAGGCCGTGGCTCATTTCAGCTTGGTGGCGCATTTGGGTGGAGCGCAACAACAGGGTCTTCAGGGGCACCTTCCCTTTACCAGATTCTGTGGCTCGTCTTGTGCAAGGGGATATCCAGTTCGCCATTCGGTTAAAGCGCCGCCGCCAGACTGCGGTTGGGTGACTGTGCTGCTTCGTATTTCCTCTTCTCTCCTATTTTTCTGTGCATTGTATTGTATATTTGTTATTCCTGCTTCTGTTTTTTGCCTCTTCTCACCAAATTTTGTTATATATTCCCATTTTATCGGCTCTCTCTCTCTGTCTCTTTCTAAAAATTCTCTTTTTTCTCTCTCTTTAGTTCTCTCTCTCCCTTTTTCAAATCTCTTTCTCTCTCTTTCCTTTATTACTTCTCTTTTAATCTCTCTTTTTCTGTTTTTTCTTTTATCTTTCTATCTTTGATTTCTCTCTCTCTCTCTCTCTCTCTCTCTCTCCCCTCCCCTGCCTTTACCAAGTGATGTGTAGCCCAACAGTCGGTTTAGGTGGCGTGCTATAACCACAGCTTCAGTTTGATTCTTGGAGGGTCTTATCCTGAAGGTTGACCGGTTCTTGTCCACCCTCTTCTCCCCTCTCCTGTATCTCCCCTCCCTTTAGGCTTCTCTCTCCCTCTCTTTATATACATATACATATATATATATATATATATATATATATATATACATATACATATATATATATATATACATATACATATATATATATACATATACATATATATATATATACATATATATATATAGACATATATATATATATAGTCCCATCTTGCTTCACCCAAAATCTGTCAACTTCACCAAGGCCAACATTAAGGTGCAGTACCCATGATGGTTATCAAACTACACTTGACTTGATAGCAAACCCAGTTTTTATTTTATATGTATGTTGTGGTATGAATGACTTATCTAATTTTCTTTCCAAGCATAGAGAACTCTTTTCTTTCATTTAACATGCATATTCACTATGCATTTATAGGATTCATGGATACCCACAGCCAACCCCAAAAGCTTTTTGTAGAAAGCAAAAAAGAAAATGAAAAAAAGTAAAAAGCTATAAATGACATTTCTTTTTAACATATGACGAAGATGTCCTTCCATCCTTTACTAGGTAAGATGTGCACGATGCACACAACCTTCTCTCTCATGTAACAGTCACCTGGGCAGCGACTTTGGTATTTTTGTCTAAGAAAGAGGTACCAAACCCTTTTGTGTTGGACCATAAGGATAGGGGTGGAGCTAGAAATTTTTCATGAAGCAGGCCAAATTAGATTTTCTAAATTTTTTTACTAGGGCTGAAATATCATTTTTCAAAATTTTTAATTAGAATAAGTGAAATTTTTTAAAATTTACATGTAAAATATATATATATATATTTATATATATATATATACATATATATATATATATTGTTTTGAGGTTGGGCCAGGGCCCTTGTGAGCCGTACCATGCTCCGCCTTGCATAAGGATGCTCCTATGTTATGCTTGCTTCAATTAACATGATAGCCATTAGAGCTTAATGGTTTTTGTAAGCCCATCTGCAATCTGCTCTTCAAATGATGTTTGTCTCGCAACAATAGTGCCTTGAGCAACTTTGTCCGTAACAAAATGAACATCCACTTCAGTGTGCGGTCTTCAATTATGAAAAAGTTGGAGTAGCTGCTAAATATTTTGCCTTCACAATGTCACACCATATGGATGGTGGATTTTTTTTGTTCTTATTACAAGTTCAACTAGAAATATGTCTACCACGTTGCATATTCTGTTATGTGGGCCACTGCATGGCATTCGGCCCCATCTGGATCTCCATACATTTGAACTTCTTTGTTCTTGGGTGGTTTGATCTTTGAAGATTAGACAATGAACGGTACCTTTTAAGAATCTTAATATTCTCTCGACAGCTCCCCATTGAGATTCTACAAGATCCTAATAAATTGGCTGAACCTTGTAATTACCCCTAAATTTGTAAGTTTCATATATATCTAACGTCTTCACAATTATTTTCAACAATTTTCGGTCTCAAATACTTCAATTTATTGCAGTTCTGAATTTAAATCTAAACTTCCAACCCAAGCCCTACCTCAGTCTAGGCTGATAATTCATGTCAAATCTAGATCTAAACCCAATCCAAAATCCAAAGTCAAGATCCAAAAACCAAGCTTAGATCCAGTTCTGGATCCAAATCCCAACTTTAGATTTAAAAATAGATCCCTAGATCCCAATTTGGATCTAAAACTGAGCTCTAGATCTAAAACTAAGCCTTAAATCCAAATTCAAAGTTTTAGATCCAAAGTAGAACTTTAGATATAGACCTAAATCCAAATCCGAGTACCAGATCCAAAAACCTGCTCTAGATCCAAAACGAAGGTTAAAAACTCATATAGACTTCAGAATCAAAGTCAGGCCCAAAATAGGAAAATAGATTCAGAAAATCGCCCAGAGATCTAGATTAGATAAAAAAAAGAAAAAATCTAGATAAAAAAAAAGGTTCAAACTGAAATGTTTGAAATCGAGCTCAAGAATCAATTCCCAACATCATTTGCAAGCTCGCCCTCACTTTTTAATTCTACTCAGCTTCATAAAATCCAAATCTGGATACAATCCATATTTCAAGCTTAAGCACCTACCCAATCCATGATCCAACCTTTGACATGGGTCTGGGACCCTCCCATTCAAGGAATTAGATCCAGATCGAAAACGAACCTGGAATCATAAAAAATGGAGCCGGACCAGTTTTATAAAAGGAATATTACCTCTTAAAAGTATTACATATTTTTTGTTGTTAAACTTTTATTTTTTTAGGGTGGGACCTACCTGGGGATGGCAGAGGGGCAAAGGCCACCCTTAATTTGCCTCCTTACGCAAAGTTTTTGCAGCGCTTCATGCGCTGCCTAGAGCACTTGTTGTGCTACTAAGTGCTCTGGCCTAGGGTGCATGGTGCTATCGAGTGCTATGGTTGAGAGTGCATGGCAGCACCAAGCGCAATGCACAGTCATGTGCACCCAGAACAGGGCCTGCTACATTGACAATCTCCTTTTTTGGTAAAAATTGGCACCAAGAAAGCAGTTTTGCTCCTCTTGGGTGGGCTTTAGCCCTTCCAACCCCCTTCAAACGATGTTTCCAGAGCTAAGGGCAAATCTCCATATGTCAAAACCTATAAAGCAAAATAAAAATAAAATAAATTCAAAAAATTTAAAATTCATAAGAAATCTTGACAAATTAAAAAATGTTCAAATGCTGAATTTTAGTTTTTTTTTTTATAGATACTCCCACATCTTCATCATTGGGAATGAGCTAACATTTGGGGAACTCCTTGAGCCCTCTAACTAAGAGCTTTGAAGTCCTTTTTATCTCTCTTCCTTCATCTATTCTTCTCTCCCACTTTCAACATTTTTTCATCTTCAAACTTGGGATTCTCCTTCTTTTCCAACCTTCATCTTCAATGAGTAGAAAGGGGAGCACGTGGACACCCTTGTAAAGCTTCTTCAACAGGTCAGAATTTTCATTTTGGAAGCTTCATTGTTTGATTAAAGTAAAGGACTCATCTCTTCTTCAACTCTACCATCTCGAGGTATGTAGTATCATTTATCTCCTAATCTTCCCTTCATCCTCTCCCCATGGCCATGTAAGAGACCTATTGAAATTTTCTCCTCAAAGCCAAGAGCCACTTTTGAGTGTACTGAAAATATGAGGAAGGTGAAGCCAAGTCTTGTTTGTTTAATAAATTCAAACGGGCATGATATGTGTTTTTTTTTACCTTCAATTGATTGTATGCCTTCGTTATATCATTACAGATGATATGCATGTATAGCTTGTTGAATTTTGAGGTTGGGGCTTGTCCAACCCATAAAAAACACTATGAATATATAGATGTTAAAATGTGTTTTGACATCACTTGGATCCACATTCCCTTGAAAAAATACCTATTGGTCATCCTGTTAGTAGCCTTAAAAGAGTGATCCACCTTTAAAAGAGTGTCTTCCCAACCGGATTTAAGAACAAGAGGAGTACTCTTTATTGATAGTTGTTTTTTCTTTTGAAGTTAGTCTCTCTCCCACACCCAATGGTGGGAGAGACATACTTTTTTTGAAGGATTTCAAAAAATAAGTCCTCCCTAAGGAGGCTATGGAGACTAACCCTAGGCTCTCCCATGAGCCCAAGTTTCTCTATTGCCTACATAAAATATTGAAGTTGAAATTTTCAAAATTATCTCCTAAATCTTAATTTCTATATAAAAATAAAAGAAGGGTTAACATATCTTGTTATTAGATCATTTTTTCTTCCTTCTTTTCTTCGCTCGTTCTTAATTTGTCCTTTTTTTTAGAATATTTATATCTGTCTGATTATTCCTTAAAATCTCTGTTTTACTAATGTCCCTTTCTCTAGTTCTTCTCTCCCCTAACAATCTTTACATCTCTCTCTCTCTCTCTCTCACACACATTTTTCCTCTTAAACTCTCTTGCTCTTCTACTAGTTTTTCTCTTTATTTCTTTCCTACTTCTGATAACTAATCTTTATTTCTTTCCTACTTCTTGCTCTTTTACTGGTTTTTCTCTGTCCATATTTTCTCTCTCTTTAAAATCTTTGTATATATATCTCTCTCTAACTGTTTTGATAAAGATTTATGAAATACTTTCCTTTAAAAAGAATTACCTTCCTTCACTTTATAAAGTTTTAACTTCATTACCAAGTATCAGACTACATATAGGTTGAAGATGATGTTCTGGTGAATATGAAATGCATTGAGAATGAGCTTAGCCATAGGATTAGTTATCCGTGGTAAATGTGCTGGGAATGGCCAAGCCTCATATCAACAGGCCAGTCCCTTTTTTGTTCTTTTGAAAATAAAAAACATTTTTTAATACACTCCAGAAACAAAACCTAAACAATTTTAGGATGCAAATACCCTATTTGCACATAAGGCAATATCAGGCTGGGTGAGGGTCACATATTGCAATGCTTCCACAATACTTCAATATAAAGCAGCAGCCTTGAACTTTGCATTGTTACTGACAAATAATTTTATGAATGTGGCCATCGGTGTGTTCATGGGTTTGGCTTCATACATTTTTGCATGCTTGAAAAGATTAAAGATATTACTTTCTTTGAGATAACACCAGGCTTCCTCTAAACATTGGCGGAGGATTCACTTCATGTGTCACTTTTACTTGTAGGGGGGAGGGGTCTCTATTTAACTAACGCGGTCATTTTGGTCTTTTTGATCATCTTTAGTCCATAACACATGGTTCTTTGTTAGAGGGCTATTACATATAACATGCTCCAATGACACAATGTTGCTCACAACATATAATTATCATTCTCCTCATTCAAGGGCTTTTCTTTTAATAAAATTGGACTTCAGTCCAAAACTTACTAGAATTGTTCATTTTCATTCATTTTTCTTGTTGTTCATCAATTAATATATTTATTGATGTTATATTGCAAACCACAAAAGAGTGTAATTAGTTAAACCACATAAGTCAGGAATAAATTATATATATATATATATATATATATTCAGTGGGCTACCTATGTTACTCATGACTCCTTTTCTTATGGTTGGCAAAACATTGACTATCATCAATGCATTTTTTTGCAATGTTTTAAACAATACAAAAAAAAAAAATCTTAGTCAGCTGATTTCAATATAAATAAATGAATGAATGAATATATATATAGAGAGAGAGAGAGAAAGAGAGGGAGAGAGAAAGAAAGAGAGAGTCCACTAGGACTGGCAGACCACCCACTCTCTCTTTGTCTCTCTTTATTGACTTGTATATGACCGTGAGAGCATTATTGAGGAGAAAGAGAGTGTGTTCACACATGCACACACACATATAAGAACTCAAAGCCAGGCCTAGTTGACTAAAGAAACGGTTCAGGCAATTATACTCACACTTAGAGAGACACAAAATTTATAAAAAGATAGAAAAATAAGAGATAGTACGTACCTGGTGCAATGTATCCGGTGGTTCCAAGAGTGGCTGTAAGAGTAGAAGAATTCAGACCAATTAGAATCTTTGCAATGCCAAAATCACTGAGGTATGCTGTCATGTTCTCATCTAGAAGCACCATTACTTGGCTTTAGATCAGAATGAACTATAGTCTTCGAGTAACCATGGTGAAGATATTCTAGAGCATAAGCCACATCAATCATGATATCCAATCTCTGAAAGAGATTCAAATGATGGCCACTTGAATGTAGACAGACTTCTAGGCTCCCAAGTGGCATGTATTGGAGAACTAAAGCCTTGAAATCTCTACTAGAGCAAGACGTAATGACTTTAACGAGGTTTTAGTGCCTGATTTGGCGCATGACATGCCCTCGACGTCAAAACTTTTTTATGCTCCCTCAAATGACAAATTAAGGACCTTAACAGCCACTATCGTGCTAGAATTCCTTTGTACACTGAACCAAAGCTTCCATTCCCAGGAAAATTTGCATTACTGAAGTTGCTGGTTGCATGCAATAGCTCTCGTTGCGACACTGGAAGTGTAATTCCTCGTAATATTTCAATGTCATCAGGATGTTTCAATAATCTCCTCTTTCTATAGCATGAGATACCAGTGAATGTGCAAATAATGACCAAAAGTGCTGAGCCTCCAAGTGTGCAAACACCAATGACTCTAGCCGCAATGCTCTTACTTTGCCTCTCTGTTTTGTCTAAGCACAATGGGACATGGAATTTGGGAGCTCCATATAGTGCATAGATCCCTAGGAATGACTCGGCAGAAAGGTTTGCAAACTTTCCACCGCTTGGAATCTCTCCTTCCAATAGATTGAAGGATAAGTCCAAGACCTTGATGTGTCGATGTTTTTCCCATGATTTTGGTGTCTCACCCGAAAGCTTGTTGTGGGAAAGGTCAATAGGTTCAACGTTTACCATGTGATCCAGTTGTTGAGGAATGTGACCATCAAATGTGTTATGAGAGAGGTTCAAATGCCCTAGCATTTGGAGATTTGATAATGATGCAGGCAACTCTCCACTCAACTTGTTTGCAGAGATATCCATGTTGACCATCATGGCTAAATTTCCGAGATTCAGAGGGAGGTGGCCAGTGAAAGAGTTGTCTTTCAAGTATAGCTCCAACAATTCCTTCAACTCACAAACACCAGACGGTAGTGTTGTTGACAAATTGTTTGAAGTTAGATCCAGTGCTTGCAACCTAGTGAGATTAGAGCTTGAAATAGACCCAATTAGCATGTTGTGTTTAATAGAAAAAACTTACATGCTGACCAACTGGTAACGTGAGTCTGGAATTGGACCTTCTAATGAATTGCCAAAAAGGCCTAACCCCTGTAACCTGTTCATTGATCCTATATTTGATGGAATGAGCCCTTTTATTTTGTTGAATCTCAAATCTAAGACAATTAACTTGGTCAAGTTGGCTAAGGTCAATGGGATAGTATCTTCAATCAGATTAGAGGAAAGGTAAAGTCTCCACAAGGTGGTTCAGGTTGTGTGACAGAACAACTTCCTCTAGCAGTCAACAGTGGTGAAGGATGTGAAAATGGAGAGCTCACGGTTGCCAGGGACATTGGTCAACATATTGTGATCAAGGTACAAGCGCCTGATTTGTGAGAGACTACCTAATTCTAATGGTATCAGACCACTAAATTTATTGTTGTCTGTAGTAAGAACTCTAAGACTTGTAGCATTAGAAAGAGAAGCCGGGAGAGGGCCATCAAAATTGTTTTCACCCATATAGAGTTGTTGGAGATTGGGCAGGAAAAGGCCAGCATCTTTTGAGAGATGCCCTATTAGTTGATTGGCCGCGAAACTCAAAACCTGAAGAGCGGATAGGTTAAACAAGCTCTTAGGCAGTGTACCAGTGAGATTGTTCATTTCCATGTTAAAGCCCATCAAGTGGGTTTGGCTTCCCAACTCATGAGGAAATTTCCCCTGTATCTGATTTTGGGCAATACTAAACCACTCCAATTTTGTGAGATTAGCCAAAGCAACTGGAATGGTGCTGGTGAGCCTATTATCACCAATGTGTAAGCGCTTGAGTTCTAACAAACTGCCTAGAAACTTTGGGATGCTTCCATAGAATTGGTTATATCGTGCTGGTAGTATTTGGGGACATCAGCAATGGCTCAGTGTTTGTGGAATCAACCCCTCAAGATTGCTGATGTATGGGGAGATAGTACCTTCAAGTGCCTTTCCGGAGAGGTTCAGAGCAACTACCCTTTGTGAACCACGACTGCATGAAAGTTCATTCCAGACATAGAAAGAGATGTTGGCATTCCAATTTGATAACACGTTATAAGGGTCTTTAGTGACACAACAATGTGAATTGATAAGTCACGTTGCTCAGAAAAACAAGGGCAGAGGGCACATCCCCTTGGCCGAGAACCACAATCAAGGTGAAGGAGGACAAACACGAAAGAAAGACGAGCGGCTGAGGTCACCGACTGGTGGTGGCCATGCCTGTCCAATTTGTTATGCAGAACATGCATGAGCAGGAATTCAAGGTCGTCCATTTATGTATAGATTCTCTTCTGGAATTTTTTTCCTTTTCTTTTATATTCTTCAATTCATTTTTTTCTGAAAGGAAATTTGGATTTGGATTTTTTTTTTCATCCAAAGATGCGATAATATTCAAAAGTCAGGTTCAGACCTAAGGCTTATCTTGGATCCAAATATGATGAGGATTAAGTAGAATGTCCTACCAAAGACCTCCAAGAATTGACTAATACTGAGTGAGTCAGCTGCATTTATTGCTGAGCTACTCCGGCTAGCATCTTGAATGCCAAAGGCTTCAACGAGTCAATCTAAGTAAATGCACTGTGCAGCGCATAGCCATTACACTCATCAGGCTTTGAATCTCCTAATGAATCTTGTGAGTTCCCCATCAAAAATTTGCCAAGAATTGACTCAGCTATCAGGACAGCTTGAATAATGTAGAACGGTTCAAGACAGGACAGGGAATGCTTGACGTGTATTAACTCCATATTTGGTGGCAGTAAGTAGGAGGGCCCAAAAAACTTTAATCACTCAACTACTAGCAAAAATACCATTCTGAGGGGGGCGGCGATTTATCAATTAATGTTTTAGCCCATCAACCAGGCCGACTATAGGGAAATGTTTAAAGTAGCATATTTGTACAACACACGCTGTAGATCGATATCTCACTTTTCTTCTGGTTGTTGCATTTGATTAGGTAGTATTTGATAGCCTCTGTTTCGAGTCTGCATTGTAAGATCTTCCGTCTAAACAAACTAAGGATCCTAGTAATGTGGATCTTATATCATGTAAAAAACTGTGGATTTAAAGTCGGATGGGGGGTGTTCAAGCCAAAATTCTTATATTTGAAATCTTGGTGATCTCAGGTCACTGTGGGTCTCAAATTTGCGGTGAAACACACACACCCTTAGTTCCAACTACATTTAATGTGAGGAACAATAAGCATCGTCCTATCTGATCAAGGGACAAGTTATCATTGTAAAAATTAAGTTCTTCCCCCCTTTAATTTATACATGACAAGTTATCATAGTAAAAATTAAGTTCTTCCCCCTTTAATTTATACATACTTCTACATCCCAAAGCTTTTCCAGTAAGATGGTAAGAACTTCTTTGTATCTATATATATGTATGTGTGTGTTGCACGTAGTGCCTAGCTGTCCCTAACCAAAAAGGTAACAACATGTTGTGTTTAGTCATTGTAAATTTCTTCCCAAATCCACACATATTTTATTGATAATGGGCACTGCATGCCCTATATTAATTCAAAATAAGTGTATTTTTCAGTTTTCTAATTATTTAAATATCATGCCAATTACAAGCCGAGTGAGTAGAACTGACCAATGCATTTTGTACAGTTGATACAATTAGTCCGTAGGATCAGCTGATTTCTGGACTAACATTAATATAACAGGTTTGAAGATCTTTTGCTACATTACTTCTTGTCTGGATCTCGTCCTCCTCGTCAAGCTTGCATTGTTTAATTAGCATGAATTACCTGTTTGGTTGCCCTTGTTGTGCAGGTTGAGTTCCCTTATTCTTGACGGTATCCAACTAAAAAGTAGATATGCAGCCAAGGGAATATATTCAAAACCTGACCAATCTTCAATATTGCTTATTTTGCATAGTTTTGGCAGCTAACAAGCGCCATCAATCTGGATTATTTGCATAAATAAACACTACTGACTTCCTTAAGCTTCACATTTCTATGGTGAAAGATCACACTAAATTTGTATTTTGACTGCACTCAGATGTCAATTTTTGGCATTGCTCTTCTTCTTTTGAAATTCCATTTAAATGAATGTAACGCTCCCAACACTTTTGATAACTAAATTTCGTGTGGTTTTAGAAATGGAAGATTTGGAGTGCCTAAAACCATGTTTGCTCATTCCTACCAAAGTAGTTGTTCATGAGTTGGTACAAAATCTATATGGACCCGGTCCCTTCCTTTCCATTGTTAGTTAATTATTTCCACTCAGGTACATTGGTCCAAAGAATTATCTATGCCGAGTTCTTGTTGAACCGAGCAGCTCATGATTTGACTTGATTTAGTTTGTGTCAAGCTTGTTTAATTAGTTTGAGTTTAATGAGTTATTGGAATAACCTCCATTAAATAGCATTTGGCCCAAGTGAAAATCAAGCGTTGATATTATCTGGCAGTGTTTAATTTGGCACTGTCATTTATTGCTTACTTATCATTTCAATTACTTGTTCTTCTTTTACCAATTTCTTGTTGAAGCTTACGATTCACCTCGTGATGGGCTCAATGTCTTGCCTCTTGCCTTAAACGCCTTTAACAGCCAATTAAAGTTGTTGGTTTTCTGTCTTTTTTTAATGCTGAAAAGATGGGAGAAAAGTGTCCAAAGATTTCATAGTTGGGTGACCGGGAGGAGTATTTCATCCTACCGTCTAATGACCTTACGGTGAGGCTACACATAGTGAAATGTATAAGAATTTTACAAAAATATGTTCATGCTTTAATGGATGGGAAAAACATGCTACTGTTCTCAATTATGTTTGCTGCAATGGTGGAAGCAGGGCTGGTAGGCCACTAGTCTCCATTTCGAACTCCTATGGCATCGACTCTTGTGGTGGAAAAAGTGACACCAACATACAAGTTGAAGCCTAAAGCACCAGAAAAGCAGTCCTGGACCCCTTTTGCTCTGGTCTTCACTCAAGCAGTGGGAATAGTCTCCCGGTCTCCCGAAACAAGCCGTTAGTTGAAAGTGTATTTTTTGTAATTTCATCAAAAGTCTAAAGTTGTTTTTGTAAAAGCTTCATTCCTTTGCTTTTAAGGCACCGTGTCTAAGCTGAAGATGTTGTGGGTCAATACATGAAAGTGTATAGGATCAAGTTCAAGCTAAAACCTAAAGGGAATATCCAAATCAAGGTTTTGACTCAAATTATTATTCTTAATTAAGTGGTCTATATATATATATATATATAGGGGAAGTCAATGCTGCCAAATGCCATATGAATAAAATTTAGAAATTTGTTGCTAAAAAGTAAATAGTCATCCACCATAAATTTGGCACCGTTGTTTATTACTTGTTATTTTAATTAGTTGTACGTTCTTAATTTATGTCTTTTTCTTTTGAAATATATATTTTACCAATTTCATTTTGAAGCTTACACTTCACCTCGTGATGGGCTCAATGTCTTGCTTCTTGCCTTAAATTCCTTTAACAGCCAATTAAAGTTTTTCAAATTTTTTCTTTTTTTAATACTCGAATGATTGAATAAAAATCTCCAAATATGTCATGATCAAAAAATAGGTTCAGGACAAAGGTTCAAATTTAAATTTATTGACACAAAATTAAGGGTCCTCTTGAAACCTTCCAACGAATTGTCTCGTGCTGAGTACGCTGAATTTAGTGCGGAAGGGTCATATACATTTATGGCTCACTTACTCTCACATCCTCAATGTCAATGCTTGGAAGTTTGATAGAATTGGAAATGCTTGACGCTTATTGACTCAATGCATATTGTTGGTGGGTATTTAAAAGAGGCCCAAGGAATTTTATCACCCACTTACTCACAATTAAAGTCTAGTAAAGGCATTGAAGGGAGTTTTTTAAACTAATTTGTTTGGGAACGGCAAGCTTTGAATCAATCTTTCTTGTTCCTTGTATGATAGTTTGTCCCATTTACCTACTTGTAACAAGCATTTGATGTCATGTTAACCAGGGACAGAGCCAGGATTTTTTTAGGGGTGGACCGAATAGTCCAACCTTTGGATCTGGGTAGGGCCACACTGAATTCAAATCCAAACAAGACATGGTGCAACTAACAATTTTTCATTTTTCAATGTATTTTTTTTTTCAATTGGCTGGGGTGGGGTCATGGCCCAGGTGCCCCCCCCCCTCCCTCTGCCCCTGATGTTGGCACAATGCAATGGATTCTAGCACCATTCATTCAATTTGGTGAAATGGTGAGAAAATCATTTTTACGGCTGTTCTACTCAAGTTATAACACCCACCACCTGCGCGGTCCAATATCATAGTTGGGTTGAAACCCCCACCTTTCCCCCCATCCTCTTAAGGTACAGGCCTGCTTTGTGCTATCAAATCATAAACCTAATTTTGTGAAATTAATTCATTATTCATAGGACAAGTTGAATCCGTGATCGAGCAATATCTCATCCAAAAGGTTTATTGTTCTGACTTAGCATAAGGCTGGACATAGCTAAATACATGGGAATTGTACAAAAATTTGTTCATTCTTTGACGGATGACAAAAACATGCTACTGTTCTCTCCGAAAACAAGCTGTTAAGGGTCTCCCACTCTCCCAAAACAAGCTGTTAAGTGAAGGCCTATTTTTTGTAATTTCATCGAAGTCAAACTTATTTTTGTTAAAGTTTCATTTCTTTGCCTTTAAGGCACCATGTCTAAGTTGATGATGTTGTCGGGTCAATACATGCCAGAGTAGAAAATCCAAGTTCAAGCTCAAACCTAAAGGGAATATCCAAATCAAGGTTCAGACACAAATTATTATTTTTACTTACGTGGTCTCAAGATATATATATATATATATATATATATATATATATATATATATATATATATATATATATAAATATATATATATATATATATGTAGATATAGAGAGAGAGAGAGAGAGGGAGACACACACACAAAAGAAATGTCAATGCTGTCAGATGCTAGATAATTGACGTATGAATAACATTTAGAAATTTATTGCTAAAAGTAAATGGTCATATATTTACATATGAAAGATATATGCCAAAACCAATATGAATCTGCCAATTTAAATCACATAGGTCAGTTTGATGAACGATTGAAGGATGTCACTGCCAGGGGTTTGTTCTAAAATATTCTCAATAATTTGAGAATTATATTTTCATTAATTTTTTAAATGTTATCATTTTTTTAACATAAGTTTTTTAATACGCCTATGCAACCAGTTTTCACAGCATGGCACACATATTCCCTGAATTTTTTTTATGCCAACGGTTTTTAGAACACTGTGTTCCATGCTACATCCTAATGACTTGAACCATTGACGTGTTTATTTTATTAATGTTGATTCTTCAAAATCTAACAATCCAACTTCTCTCTTTTTTTTCCCTTTTCTTAGTGAATTTTTTGGGAACAACAAAAAAATGACAATAATACTAGCGCCATGACATTGAAAAAAGAACACCTAAGCTTAAAGAAACTTTTGGTCAACGATCTTATTAACTTGATCTGCAGTTATGTAAAATAAAAAATAAAAAATATTTCACCAATTCTTTATAAGGCATCTTTTCTAAAATTGCACTTCTTAAAAGATATAAAAAGATATAAAAAGGTTTTTGTTCTTCATTAGTTTTTATATTCTTCCATTCATTTTTTCCAAACATTGTTTATTGTTTCCTGTTTTTTGTTTTTTTCTTTTTTCTTTTTTGCTGTTTTGCATCTAAATCATTTACACCAAATTGGCAGCACACATTGCTAACTCGATTCAGAAACTGGCTCCTTCAACACAGTGATCAGACCATGAGGCAGTCTTGAATGTTTGATTGCTCCAACAATAAGGTAGGGAACATCTGGGCGTATGTTGCTTGTATTACAATATATGGGGACTAGTTCCCGGGCTGCACAAGAGGAGTCGAGCTCAAGCTTGAGCTCGGTCTGCTTCAGCTCAAGTCGGCTCACATGTTGTTGGCTCACAAGCTGGCTCAAGCTCAAGTAAAGCAGTACTGAGCTTGACTCGTTGAAGTTCATTTACCAACTCCCCATTTGATCTGATTTATTTCCTTCATTGTAAGTTGGAAACAGACAAAAAAAAGATAAGCTAGATAAAGTTTTTATTTTTAATTAATTTTTATATATATTCTTCCATTCATTTTGCTCAAAAATTGAACTAATTAAGTTTTTTTTACTGATTGGCATCTAAATCATTTAGATTATCGGATTGGCCCATTCACCAAATGGCAGTGCAATCCAATAATCTAATAATCTAAATGATTTAGATGCAAATAAGCTTAAAAAAAATATTGAAAACTCAAATTTGCTTTCAGAAAAATGAAATATAAAAATCACTCTAAGAATAAAAAGAAAATTTTTATCACTGTAAAATTGAAAATGAAAAAAAGTAATACCATGTGTAGATGCACATAACTTTTTCTAATATTTGGCTAACCATGAAATATAGTAGTTGCACATGTAAATATGGTCACAACAAATGTAATTTTTTTTTACAAAATCCATGTTAAAAATATGAAAAATAAGTTCAAAGAAAATGGCAAAACAAAAAACGTGTTATTCCTCGTTTTCTCTTTTTTTCCTGTTTTTAAATGTCAAATTGTTTGTTTCTATTTTTCAATTGTATTTGTTGCTTATTTACTAATTTTTTTATGTTGTCTTATCAGTTTCTCATTTATATTATTTTCCCCTAACATTTAAGATATTTATTTTTAAAAAAATTACCATATTTTTCGTTTTTTTAAGGTTGCTGTATTATACATAAAAAACCTCACTTTTTAAAAAATAAAAATGATATTCATGACAATGGTTGAAACCTAATTTTGGGCATATAGAAAAAAAAGGTCAAATGGACAGCTTTTGATTTGAGATTGAATAGACTTGAAAAGTGGCAAAGCTAAATAAGTTAGGGGCTACCAAGAAAAGGCCCAGCCGTGCCGCCGGATTTGGAAATGTGAAGCAATGTGTTCCGAAGGAGTAGATGAGTCTTCTAGATTTTAAGAAAGTAAATGACATATTTTCCAAAAGAGAATATATGCATAAATTGAAAGACCTTTAATTCCTATTCATGCATGCAGGCATGGCTACCTCCCGTACGTCACCTCAGCCACATGTAATGTACAACCATGTTTATATATATATATATATATATATATATATATATATATATAAGAACCTAGGAAAAAGACCCAAATTTTGACTTCTCCATAGATTTTAAGAAATGTTCACAATTTCTTTTGTTTTATTTTTTGTTTTGCAAAATTTTGGCCATTAATTGGGTTGCAAGGCGGTGTCTTTACCCATTTCCTATTTAGGGCTGCCGTTGTTCATGGTCCCTCTTCGTGTTCAATATTGTGATCCTTTAAAGGAAAACATCGGGAAGAAACTATCGCTATGGAAAAGCAGATTGCTCTCTCTTTCGGGTGGAGCAATCATATTTTAGGATGAGATATTTTGTGATTCCAAATTCTGTTGTAGGAGATATCTCAAGAATATGTGCATGTTTTTTCTAGGGAGTCCAAGAAGGAAGTAAGAGACTTCATGCTATCAGCTGGCATCAATTGTGGCCGAAGAGGGAGCAGATTTTGTCAATTTGTGGTCATTTAATTCTGACTGTCTTCTATATCTAGCTAAAAGCTCTATGTTAGGAACCGCTTTATGTACTGCTTATGTAGTTGAAATAAAATAGTTGGATTGTGACAGTCTTTGGACTTGCAGAAAAATTTCAAATATCTTTTACCTTTTACCTACATTTCTTTTACCTTTTACCTTTTTGTTGTTTTCCATTGTTTATATGGCCTCAACCTAACCAGCCACATACATTTTAAGGGTTTGTATAGGGAGAGTGAGTTGCATGCATCAGTCGCACATGAGGATGTCAATGGATCAGATTCGGACCAGATATTCATCTGAATTACTTTTAAAAATCGGATATGGTATGCAATTTAACATCCAATTGAGAAAATCAGATCAGATTCAGATTTAAGAAATAACATCTGATCGGATATGGATTCGGTTTTAAATAAATATCCGATCGGATACTAACGATCTTAACAGGTATATCCGAATTCGAACTATAACCTGATATCCGAAACATTGAGCCTTAATATCTGAATCGAAAGCTGTCTAGGTTTTGAAGTTGCAACCTACGACAATTGTAACATAATAACACAAGATGAGTATAAATATTATATATAGTATAATCCGACTAAGAGCTAATGACTTCCATAGAGTTGCATATAATAATATTGTTATATAAATCATATACATCATTTAACTTAAAATATTTAAAACTATATTACATAAAACTAATTAATTAATTAAATAATACTATGTTTAGTTAAAATTTTTGGTGTAGTCAATCAAACTACTATCGTTAAGGAATCAACTAAGTTAGATATCTTAAATAATATATTTATTTAATTGAAAATAATAAAGAAAACTTCACTCAGAAATTCAACAAAATGGAAATTTAAAAAAATAGGAAAAAAACACTTTTAAAGATATAAATTTTCTAATGGACGGTTATGTCAAATTAGTTCCAAGAATAGCTATATTATGTATTTAAAAAATGACAGGTTTCAAAAAAAAAATATTGGCATGTACGTCACTCACGTATGAAAAAAAGTTGATAGCGAAAAATATACTTTTTTTAAAAAACCAACTTCAATGAAAATATGTATAAATAGAAAATATTCAATGCATTATAATGTTCATTATAATAATAGAAATGTAGGTAATCAATAGTGTTGGAAAGTGTCATGGATAGCTAGCAGCCAGCTCATCAAATTCAACCGCATGTAGGGGATGGAAGACAAACTAAGTTTTGGCTGGACAATTGGGGTTGGGGGCTTTTGTCTTCTATAAGTAGATCAAGAAGACAAATAATGCAGATGCCAAGACTCGAGAATGATGAAGATGATCCCTTATGGGTCCTAAACATATAAAAATAATGCAGATTATGGACTTTTATGAGGAGATTAGAGAGGAGGCCAATTTTAAAATGGCGAAAGTCCCTGTGGTCCTGTTTCCTGTCATTAGAAGGTAGATTGTTGACGCAGGATAGGGTTAAACCCTTTGGAATATCTATGGTCAGTAGATATGTCCTTTGTAAAAAAGAGGAGGATGAGTCTCCATCTCACCTGTGTATAAGTTGTGAGTTCTCTTCTTATGTGAAGAAATCTCTGGAAAGAAAATTTAATATCTGTATTCCCTCTTTTAATTCGATAAAGGAAGAGTATGAGTGGTGGAGATTGAACCATTTTGGCAGTAGTCGGGTAAAGAAATGCTGGCGTCTCTATTTCCCGATGATAATCTGGATGATTTGGAAAGAGAGAAATGAGAGGGTGCATACTAATTCTGAAAGGGATAGAAGATATATATTTTATACTCTGGAAAGATTGCTATTTGATAACTGAAAATGCAGGATGGATGCAAAAGCATAGACGAGAGATGGGACTGTGGTTTTGGTCAGGTATTCGACCAGATCAAGGAAAAGTGTCCTTTTATCGAAATGGATTACAGAAAGTGGCCATTGTTATGCGTTCTAGAGAACAGGGGATAAGGAGAAAAGGGCTCCGCGTTGCAGTGAGCCGTCTTGCATGGTCTGCAGAATAATTTTTGGGAGTTGTCTTTAATAAATTTCTCAGTCCATGCCAGAGAGTTTGCTTTATCTCTGTCCTAGTGGTGACCTCATTGATGTGCCTTTTTCCCCTATTCCGGTAAATTGTTTAAGATGGTAATCTTTAAAGTTTTCTTATTCATTTTTTTGGCTCCCTACTGCCTTCTGCAGGCTACTTGAGGTTTTTACCTGATGGTTTCCTTATGTTTTTTTGTTTCTTTACTGTAGCTCCAATTATTTTTCCTTTCGTAATAAAAGGGAGGGGACCCTACACCCCAGTAGAGTTTGCATTGGAACGACGTTTCTGGAATGATAATTTCTTAGCAACTTCCCTTCAAGTTCAGCTTAATAGTTAATTCTGAAGTTTCCTTGAAAAAAAGGCATACCCAAATAAGTTGCGAGGAGATTGCCCTTCTTTTATGTCCATCTCAAGTGGGCTCATCTTCGTGCAAAGAAACAATTACAGACTTAAGAGGATTAATAAATAACCCTGCTTTTTGTGACCCAATGGTTCAATTATTGTTGTTCATATCATGGTCTCACAGTGTGTATAATGTATGTTTGTACGAACATATAAAATCCGTGCTGGGATGCTCAATGCAAAAGCAGATCAGGGGGCTTGAAGCTTGCTCACGGTAAATTAAGGTGAAAAGTAATTTAGAGAGTTTAATGTTTCCAAAACCTTCTTTAAAATAAAGACTGCTGCATATTTTAATTTGGAAGGGCATTTTTTTGTCTTCCTACTTTGTCATGTGGACGCATTTACTGTTATCTGGCACCTGACCAATTGACCTGATCATTTACGATCTGTTGCCTTAGCATGTGGAAGAACAACTTGTGATAGAGTACAGGATCCAACTTCAAGATAAAACCTAAAGGGAACATCCACATCAAGGTTTGGACTCAAACAATTATTGTTAATTAGGTGGCCTAG
Organism: Nymphaea colorata; assembly: GCF_008831285.2. Taxonomy (NCBI): domain Eukaryota; kingdom Viridiplantae; phylum Streptophyta; class Magnoliopsida; order Nymphaeales; family Nymphaeaceae; genus Nymphaea; species Nymphaea colorata. The sequence continues at coordinate 23,199,970 of NC_045148.1, forward strand.
TATATAAATAGGAAAAGTCAATGCTGCCAGATTGCAGATAATTGTTGTATGGTTAAACTTTAGAAATTTGTTGGTAAAAGTAAAATTTCGTCCACCATAAATTTGACATTCTTCTTTAGTACTTATCATTTTAACTAGTTCTTCTTCTTCACTTTTTGTCCTTTCGTAATCTTGCCAATTTCATTTTGAAACTTACATTTCACTTTGTCATAGGTTAAATATATATGTTTTGCTTCCAGCCTTAAACGCCTTTAACAGTCAATTAAAGTGTTTGATTCTTTATCCTTTTTTAATATCCAAAAGTTGGAAGAAAAATGTCAAAAGATGTCATGATCAAAAGCTAGGCTCAGGAATAAGCTTCAAGTTTAAATATATTGGTACAAAATTACCAAAGAATTGACTCGTGCAGAGTAAGCTCGATAGAATTCGAAATGCTTGACGTTTAGTGACTCAAATGCATATTTCTGGTGGGCATTTAGCTGAGTCCCCAAGGAATTTAATCCTCCAACTACTCACATTTGAAGACCAAGAAAGGCATTGAAGAGATTTATTAACTAATTTATTTGGGCACCATAAGTATTGAATCGATTTATCATGTTCTTTTTATAGCAGTGTGTCACATTGAACTACTTGTAACCAGCATTTGCTGTCATGTTGGCAGAATGCAGTGGATTCTAGCACAATTCCATTAATTTGGTGAAATGGTGAGAAAATAATTTTTATGGCTGCTCTAATCAAGTTATAACACCCACCAAATGACTTTATGGGCTCCAATATCATAGTTGGGTGAGCAGGAGGATATATGATAGATTTAAGAAGTCTGGTATCAAATTTTACAAAAAAATAAACAGTTGAGAAGTCAATCAGATTCTGTTCGAATCCACTGCCATCTATGCTGGATCCAGTGGCAATTTCTGATTTTTGATGCAAAACATGAGTTTTTTAATTACAAAAAAAATGGGGCATTTGTGCAGAAACATATTAAGGCTGTGTTTAGGATGATTTGGAAACCAGACTCCACGGAAATTGATCCACATTAGGTTTCCCCATGTGGAAGCATCGTCAATCAGTTCATGGACATCCATGAGAAGGAATCGACGTCCTTTTATAGATTCTCATGGCTATGTAACACTTACTTGATTAGTATATTTCCGCTATCATGTTTTCATTATGCCAGATTTCAACTTTTTCTTCCGTTTTTCTAATTTCTCTTTATCAATTAATGTTCTAGCCCATCAATATTTAGATGGTCTAGGCCGACGATAGGGAAATGTAAAGTAGCATATTTGGGCACCACACGCTTTGGATTGATCTCTCATTTTCCTTCTGGTTGTCACATTTGATTAGGTAGTATCTGATAGCCTTCGTTCTGAGTCTGCATTGTAAAATCCTCAGTCTTAACATGTAAAAAGTCGGATGGGGGGTGTTCAAGCTTAAATTAATATATTAGAAATCCTGGTGACCTCAGATCACTGTGGATATCAAATATGCGGTGAAACAAATACACCCTTTAGTTCCAATGGCATTTAACGTGAGGAACAATAAGCATGGTTCTATCTGATCAAGAGATAAATTATCTTAATAAAAATTAAATTCTTTTGGAAATTTTTGTCACTTTATTTTTCAAGTTGTAGGAGTCTCAAGTCTACTACTTTGGAACACATTACTTCACATTTTCAAATCAAGTGGCACCTTAAGTCTTATTTCCCATTACTACTTTTCAACCCTATTCAATCACAAATCAAAGTTGCAGATATGGTTTCCATTTTTTAAATCACAAATCATATAATACGGTGAGCATGGAACAAAAAGGAAAAAAATGGTAAATTTTAAAAAAAGATAAAAAAACTTAATAATTAGGAGAAAAAAAGATAAATTTACCAAAAATTCATCCACTCGTATCTGATCTTTACAACGTCCCAATCACACTCTGATTGGCAGCTGCCTTGAACGTCTATTGGTTCAAAACAGGATAGGAAATGGTTGATGTACATCGATGCTACATACTAGTATCATTTAATTGATGTGCCAAGCAATCTTATGGTCATGAACAATTAGCAATGTCCTTTTGTAGATTCTCTTCTTCCAGGAAATTGCACCTTCATTTTTTGTTTCATTCAAGTTGTTGGAAGATTCAAGTCTACTATTCTTTAAAAGAAAGTGATATCGTTTGTTATTTCCACACTCGGTGCCTTTGTCTTGGCTGGTGACATCAATGGATCCTTCTCTAATTCGTAGGTCTTCTTATTTCCACATCACCGGCTTGCTTGGCACGGAAGATTACATCGACAAGTATTTTTTTAGCAGCCGTTACCGTATCAAAATATTTCCAATATTTGGTTCTATTTCTGCCAGGTTTCTACTCTATCCTGTGAAAGTCCAACAAAGAGATATATCCAACAAACAAATATTGTATATCTAAAGATAAGTTGGTTCAGCTGTTTTGGTTCTTTTTAATGAAAGAACAGGTTCTTCCTAACGGTTGAAATAAATCCTGTGGGGCGTAGAGTAGCTAGTTAGACTCACGGAGTGGTGAAAAGTCGGTCATCAGTTTGATTCCCATGGGCACTACTATTTTGGACTGTCAGCTGTGGGTGCACAACGCTTCGTTGACGGGTGTTCTGCTCTCCACCTTTTTTGGAGTCCTGAACCCAGCCTAGGGGTAGGGGAAAAGGGAAGGGGATTTTGGGCTCTTCGGCGTATCTCTCCCTATGGGGCTGAAATAAATTTATCTTGACAAAAAGTTAATAAACATAATAGTAGTGCCATTGGCCGAGAGCTCTATGCTATCCTAAGCTAAAAGAGAAGAATTAGGAGTACCACGTTTTTAGTATTTAGGTTGGATCTTTATTGAATTAATTCACTCAGATATATATCAGACTCAGATTTGAGTTTGGTTATAAAACTGCATACCTGGCCGAACTTAGCTTCATCGGTGAATGCATCAATATTTTTTTCCTAGATCCAACTAAACCCTATTAAATTGCATTCTAATCACTGATTTCCATGGGTAACTATCAATTTACCAGTTCCTTAGAGCCTCCTTTAAAGCGCGACATCTCCATTTTTTGCTGTTGGTGTAAGAATTTTTTTTTCATATATCCGAAAGGTCATATAGAGCCAATTCCTCCCAAATTAGGGTTGTCAACATATCTAATTGTAATTGGATATCCAATCAAATCAGTGCAAAAAAAACAGGATATGGAAAAAAATTTAACATCCGATTAAGAAATTGGATCGGATTCGGGTTTAAGAAACGACATCTGACTAGCCTCTGATTCGGATTTGGATCTACATATATATCCAACTGGATTCGGATTCAGATTCAGATCCGGACTGGATTTAATTTTAAATAAAAATCTTATATTCGATGCTCTTACATTTTGAAGTTCAGCCAGATTTGATTCAAAGTTCAAATTCGGATTGTGATATTGCATTTTAGATTCATTGTTTGTATTTGAAATCATAAGTTGAATATGGATATGTGAATTTCCAAAAAAAAAAAAGATATAATTGAGGATGTATCCAATTTGAATATGATCCATTAACATCCCTACAACCAACTCCAATCCCAGAACTCCAGAAAGATAATAAATAACAACGATACAAACCCCTCAAATAATGTGTTCTTTGTAAAGGAGCAAATTTTCAAAAGCATCAACACATAAAATCAAGAAATCTTAAGGCTATAGTTGGCAAATACCCACATCAGCCCACATGTACCTTCGCCGCACATTCAGATTCGTGGTCAATATACAAATCAATTGCTCTATGATCGGACAAGTTGAATATAAAACATGCATCTCATTTGGGCAACAATAACTCGAACAGTAGCTTCCTGTAACGTCTATCTTCCTGTTTGATACACTTCTCTCTTTCTCTCTGGCCTTCTTTTCTTGTGCTTTTTAGTTGTGTGTTTCTTGGCTGCCCTTATCTTATTTTCCTTTATCAGTTTTCCACTCCATTCAGTCCCAAATCAAAGTTGTGGATTTGAACATTTTTTTTTAAGATTCCCAAAGCTGGGCTTTGTAGAATTTGGAAGAAGCATAGTCACAAAGATTGTTTTTACCTTTTAAATGGAGAGTTTTTTTCTTTCAACGACAAGCTTAGAAGAAAGATAAATATAATGGAAAAATCAAATAAATGAGAAACTAATAAGGCAACATTAAAAAAATAGATAAGAAAAAAATAAGAATTAGAAAGTGGAAACAAGCAGTTTGACAATAAAAAAGAGTGAAAAAGCGCCTAAAGTGAAAACAAAAATGGAAAATGAGAATAATGCAGAAAAACACGTTTTATAGCTATGGCAATTTTTTTTTCAAAAATGAAACTGCAGTTTTTGTCTTTTTATTAGGTTGACTTATTTCACAAATTTAACGTTTTTTTTTTTAAAATGTGTTTTTGTCCGCCTACTAGCCCATATCACACGGTCGTGTTATAAGCCTACTCTCTTGAAAAGAATGCGATATGACTTTCTTATTTCCAGACTTTGCATTTTTGGCATGGTCTTCTTATCTCCACATTGAACGCCTTAATTGGTGCAATAGATTACGTCAACAAGATTTTTGTCTTGGCAAACATATTTTCAATATAATGCTTCAGTTCTGTGGTCAACTCAGAAGGACGAGTCCTCGGGCTGCACACATGGACTCGTTGCTGGGCTCAAGCCTGACATAGGATCAGAAAAATGTTGTCTCGATAGACCAAAATCGTGGCTTGAGCTCGACTCAAGCTTACAAGATCAGCAAAAGGTTGACTCAATAGACCAAATCGTTGCTTGAGTTTGGCATGTTTAAGTTCCTTTACCAACTTTTCCTTCAATTTCTTTGTTTTAAATTTGAAAATTAAAAAAAAAGCTAAATTACAGAAAATAGAGTCAAATTCATGTAACTCGAACTAGACTCCTTTATAAATTTGAGTTATCAAATGGAGCATAACCGAACAAGCTCGAGTTGTGCTTGAGTTAGCTTGACTAAGTGTACAGCCCTGTCCAACCATAAAATCATAAAATTTTATATCCAACCAGTTATGCCCTTTTATTAGTACATGAAATCATAAAAGATTAAAATCGATGTTGCTTTTACTAAATTATACAATTATTAGGCGAGAAAACATAGGCAAGCATAAATGTTCATTTAAAGGGTACTAATTTTATATATATAGTAGTTTATCATGGAACAACTGTGTAGTTTTTTTAATAACAAAAGTTAGGTGTATTTTTGTGAGATGACAGATGCTTCCTGGTGGCACTAGGAATTCTTTGTTCTGGATCTCGGACTCGATCTGGTTGGATTTCGACCCAAGTCCCATTGTTGACCTGACCACATCATGAAACATCACTAATTTGGTTTTGCCAATCCATTTTGATTAGGTATGTAAATAGATTTAATAAGTTCAATTACCACTTGACCTGATTTTGGATCCATTTTTGGTGCAGAAATTTCAAGCAAACAGGATTATATTGATCATGCTCTTTCATAAGTGAATGAGAATGGGAGTCCTATGTTCCAGTGGGATCCAATAAGGATGTGAACTGATACATATACATATGTCCGTTGGATCTGAATTTGTTTTTAAATTAGGATAAGCTCAACCGATTTGTCAATCTGTCTTCCCTTTCTTACCAGCTGGAACTGCATTAGACAATAAATGTTGGATGTGTCCGTAATGGAGTAGCGTCATAGGATATATTTGGTGTTGTGGACTCTGTTTTCTTTTTCCTGCCTCGACCCTATCCTCATTACTCTGGACTCATGTTCCCTCATGTGGAAGTATCGTCAATCACATTCCCTTTCTTAGCTGCTGTTCTTCCATTTTCTCTCCTTGACAAACCTGGTGGTGAATTGTTCACCATAACCTCACTCCCCAAACCAGTCATTTCTTTGCTAGTTTTCATTCCATCCAAACAACAAGAATCCTGAAATTTATTTTTTATTGGAGGAGAAAGAACCAAACCTGATGAGGACTCATGGTTCTCCCCTTCGATTCTTCTTGTCATCAATTGGTTCTCCATCTCCTGCTCTATCTTCTCGTCACCCACCAGCTGGTTGGTCTTCAAGTTACTCCACAATTGCTGGTCTCCTGTAAATCAATCTCTGCATTCCAATGTTTCTGGGTCTAACGTTCCTTTTCAACTTCCACCTGTCTATGGAGAAACCGAAACTGGTTATCCCTTATTAACTCGTCATTTTTTCCCAAATTTCTTTTCTTATTCCCTCCTTCCCACTCCTTAGCTCCCTGACATAATGATAATCTTCAATTCCTTCCACCCATCTTTCTTTGCCACACCCTCTTCAGAAAATACCACCCATTGATGAACTCTACACCGACTTGTAATGAGTATATATTCGCTTTGCAATGGGAGGAAAATTTAATATTACTCACATGGTTGATTTCTTGAAGAACAATTCCTCCCTCTTCCAATTCCAATTGAACCTTAGATTTTGGATTGAAATCCAATGATACCGGCACCCAAACTCTGCAAGCTCCATCCTTGACATCGATTGTGTATGGATGTCATCTTCCATCGGTTCTCCCTATAGCGCTCCGGCAATAGCTTGGAAAGTGCATTGCTTCCATAAAAATACTGGCAAATTAGGAACCCTCATCCAGATTGGCAATCCCATATCCCCCTCAGTTGATAAGGAGCATCTTGGATCCCGTCTGCTGGCAACCATCACTCTCCCACACAGTTTCCATTCTCCCCTTCTAACAACTGCCCTTACTTCGTCCTCACTATGAAGCCTTACAAAGAAAGCATCCCTCCCTAAGAAAGTGAACTTAGGGTTTGCAACTTCTCTCCATGGACTTATCAGATCATTAGCGATGTAAGCATAAACAATGCTTCTTCTATAAGTTTACAATGAAACAGCCAATCACAGTCAAACAAAAGGGCTGCTTCATCTTTTCCAAAACCATTGAAGCAATCTTGATTATCGGTGTTCCATTTATCATCTAAATTGAGAGTTGCTCAACATCCACTTCTGAATCTTGATGATGAGAACCACAGATTTCCACCCATGATCTTGTCGTCGAGACCTGGGAGAGAACGGTTGTCAGAAACCCGAGAAGGAACGCCCTTTCCGAACACCCTTCCTCCCTCCCTTCCACTTCCAAAATTATTGTCCATGGATTACTAAATGTCATAAGTTGTCAAAGTTTGGACCTTCTTTTAGTTAGATGTTTTTTTCTGCATTTATTATAGTTTAATCACTAAACTACTAGGTGTGTAAATCTCGCAAGCTACAAAATCTGCATATGCATATGCATCATCTTTGCTTTTCCTAGCTTGCAGGTTACATTCTGTCTTTTTCATTGTTCTATCAATGCATATAAATGTCAATCTACATGTTCGTGTTCATGTGTGCAACCCATTGAATGAGGCTGTTGGTTGTACAATTGTATCTAATATTTTTGGTAGATCTACAAATGCATATAAATGTCTATCTACATGTTCATGTTCATGTGTGCAACCCATTGAATGAGGCTTTTTTTAACACTTAAATGGAAAAAGTGATTGTCTTAAGCACTATGATGTTTGGTGCCGTTTAATGGCAGGGTAGATTTTTGCCTGAGCCAAGTTCATGAATAAGCCACCATTATGTCTTATACTGGGAAAATTTTGGATATATATCCAGAAAATTAGGGCCGGCTTTAATTCTGGACTGTAGGCACTAATGACTGTCCCAACTTAGTTCGAGTATTTGAGATGAAACAGGAAAACTTCGATTGGTAATGCACCATTCTCCATCTCCACTATAATTCCACTTGTACCAGTGAAGATAAACATTTGGGCACAAGTAAAAAGACCGAGAATTGAATACAGAGAAGACAGTCAATGAGCGAGCTACCATGTCTAGCATTGAATATCATCTACCAAAATGCACATACATTCACAGTATGCAAAACGCAGGTGATTGTCACAATTCCTAAATGTGGTTAGGGGAACAAAATTCGAAAAAAGATTCATAACCCACCAAAATAATCAAAATCATGAAATGGGCAAGAAAAAAATAAGTCGGACCAACTTTTTATGGAGCCCTAGTTTGAGTAATTATTCTATGTTGTTTTTTAAATATGCAGGCTGACAATGTCAGCTATGTTTATTTTAAGGGGTTAGGTGTGTCACTGTGCTACAAAGAAGGTGGCACTAAAAACAGACCTTGTACTCTAGGGAGACAATAAATTAGGTAGGTGCTTCGGCTCTCTAGCAGATCATAGGTCCACTACACTCACCCAATGAAATTTTGACGAGCTTTTTATTTGGTAAGGACATTTGGGAGTGAATTGGCCAGTAAAATGAGTGAGAATACTATTATCAGTTTCTAGGTCGTTAATTTCAGATGGGGTTGCTTCCTTTCCTGCAGCACTGAGAACCAAGCCAAGTTCCTGGTCGAACCAGGGCAAATTCAAGGTTCCATTATAAGTGAATTCAAAGTCCAGTTATTTTTTTAAGATAACACCAAGCCTCCTTTAACAAAAATAGTGGCTTCAATTCGTAGGAAATAAAGTTAATTTTTCCAAGTTGCACTTTTGCCCCTTATGGGACAGCGGTATGCTATTTAATTAGTATGGTTTTTGCAGTCATTTCTAGTCCATAACACACAATCTCTTGTTAGGGGCCATAACATTCAACATTCTTCAATAATACAATGATGGTCATAGCCCACAATTCTCATCCTCCTCATTCAAGGACCTTTTTAGAAAAAATTAGACTGAGGCCCAAAACATACCAAAATTATACATTTTTCTTTATTTGCTTGTCGCACATTTTTTTGACAGATTTCTAAAATTCTGCCCTGAGGATACATTAAAGCAAAATTTTAGGAAACAGAGAGAATTTATGTGAACTCAAATTACAGCATTTGAGGTATCCTAATTTGAGAATATGACACGAACGACGATAATAATAGACAAATTTCCAAGCCTCTTTTGTGTATCTTTCATTGGAAGTGTGCAAGTTGTTATGTGAGATTAGTCACCCAAATGGCTCAGAAAGAAAATTCACAAATATATCAAGCAAATCATCATAAAAGCCTGTATGTGACCAATGCAAGTGAGAGCGTTCAACGAAAGCAATCACGCTGCATTTCTACATTGAAATATTTATTTAGCCTATTGGTAACTGCCATCTGACCATTTTAGCTAACGACTAGTTGTGCCCTGGAAATCTAATTCTACATATTGATGTAGTTGAACACGATAAGCCTATCTCCATAATCGCCACCAACAGTTCTTTCCTAGCAGCGGATCTTTCAGTTGCAGTACTGTTGCTTTCGTTTAGAAGATGGCTGTCAATGACATCTGAAATTGCGGCTGGAAATGCTTCAGCCACCCATTGCCTCAAACTAAAATCCCAATCAAATTGTCCATCAGTCGGTTTTCTTATGGTAAACACCTCCAGGAGAAGAATTCCGTAGCTGTAGACATCGGCTTTGTCTGACACCTTTCCGACCATCCCAAATTCTAATTCAACCACCCAACAATATTAGACATGATTAGCAAGAACAATATAATTGGCTAATGCTCTTGTATGACACAATTGCACTAATTGGTTTTGGGATAGAGGCCTGGAAATTATTGGAGTTAAGATCAATTGAACATCCAATCCTGCCTTTCTCTTGTTCTGTTCTCATATATACATCTAAAAAAGAATACAAGATTTTGATTTAGAACTGAAGTCCTACCTATATATATGATATTCAAATTCTGTTAAAAGAATTCAAACATGTATCCAGATTTTTTCTATAAGGCATGTGAGATTGTTGAGACTCATTAATTGTATGGCGCAGTGATTTCACAACACATGGTCCTTTGTTAGAGGGCCATTACATATGACATGCTCCAATAACACAATGATGCTCACATCATATAATTCCCATTCTCCTCATTCAAGGGTTTTCTGTTTATAAAATTGGACTTCACTCCAAAACTTACCGGAATTATACATTTTTGTTCATTCACCTCATTATGCATTATTTTTTTACGGCTTATGGGTTTGGCTTTATGCATTTTTGCACACTTGAAAAGATCAAATATACAATTTTTTTTAAGAGAACACCAACCCTCCTTTAACATTGGTGGCTTCAATTCCTAGGAAATAAAGTGATCTTTTTCCTAGTATATTTAATTAGTATGATTTTTTTTTGTCATTTCTAGTCCATAACACACGGTCTCTTGTTAGGGGCCATTACATTTAACATTCTTCAATAATGCAATGATACTCATAGCTGACAATTCTCATCCTCTTAATTCAAGGGCTTTTTTTTTAGATAAAATTAGACTGCGGCCCAAAACTTACCAGAATTATACAATTTTGTTCATTTTGCATGTTGTACATTTTTTTTGGCAGATTTGTGAAATTGTGCGCTGAGGATATATTAAATCAAAATTTTAGAAAATGGAAAGGATTTATGTGAACTCAAATTATGACTCAAATTATGGCAATTGAGGTATCCTTACTTGAGAATATCACAGGAACAACGATAATAATTGACAAATTTCCAAGCCTCTTTTGTGTATCTTTCATTGGGAGTGTGCAAGTTGTTCCACAAAATTAGTAACTCAAATGGCTTATGAACAAAATGGACAAATATGTTAAGCAAATCATTATAAACGCCTGTATATGACCAATGAAAGTGACAGCACTCAATGACAGCAATCACACTGCATTTCTACATCCAACTATTTAGCCTATTGGTAACTGTCGTCTGACCATTTTAGATAATCACCAGGTGTGCCCTGGAACCTTATTGTATATATTGATGTAGTTGAATATTCCTTTTGTCATTCTTCAAGTCTTCTGACATATCCTTCCTAGCCCTGCAACCACTTCCTTCATTTCCATTCTCTCGTTTGGAGACTCCCTTGAACACGACAAGCCTATCTCCATGATCGTCATCGCAGCTCTTCCAAAGCAATAGCAGCTGATCTTTCAGTTGCAGTGTTGTTGCTTTGGTTTAGAAGATGGCTGTCAATGACATCTGAAATTGCGACTGGAAATGCTTCAACCCCCCATTGCCTCAAACTAAAATTCCCATCAAACTGTTCATCCATAGGTTTTCTTCTGGTAAACACGTCCAGGAGAAGAATTCCATAGTTGTAGATATCAGCTTTGGCTGACACATTTTTGGCCATCCCAAATTCTAATTCAACCATACAACAATATTTTGCATGATTATCAAGCACAATATATTTGGATAATGCTCATGTATGACACAATTGCATTAATTGGTTTTGGGAGAGAGGCCTCGAAATTAATGGACTTAAGATCAATTGAACCTCCAAACTGCCTTTCTCTTGTTGTGTTCAAATATATACGTCTAAAAAAGAATACAAGATTATGATTTAGAACTGGTGTCCTATATATATGATACTCAAGTGCTCTTAAAATAATTCAACATCTATCCAGATTTTTTCTATGGGGCATGCGAGATTTGCTGAGATTCATTAATTGTGTGGGGCAGTGATTTCACAACATAAGGGCCTAATTAAACTCATCTTCCTTCTAATTCTCCTGTGATCTATCTCAAGGTTCTCTTAAATGGCTCCTAAATTGAGTGAATTATTCATTAGTGCCAATTGTTAGCCATTCTTAAGCCATTAGGAGGAAAGGTATTTAGGATTAGGATTCTTTTATACAATAAAGGAAAAAAGTTTATGACTTCTGTTAAAAGAAGAAGATCAATTGAAGATTCTTGTCTTTTGAGGACATGCAAACAACAGATGTGTACATGAGCACAAAACAATGCAAAAAATAGCATGCAACACCATAAGCCATACGAAGAACGAATGCATTGTTCATGTAAAATAGTTTATCAATGACCTTTACATTATTGAGCTAGGAACCGCTTGTGCATGTCTTCATCTGTGGACTACCAAATCATGAAGATTAGATGGATCATGGGTGTTTTAACATCAATTAATATATTTATTGATGTCATATTGCACACCACAGAAGAGTACAATTAGTTAAACCACAAAAATCAGGACCAAATGATACACACACACACACATATATATATATATATATATATATATATATATATATATATATGTATATAATTGAAATCAGTGGGCTAGCTATGTTACTGATGACTCTTTCCATATTTTATGACCCTAAAAACAGTCTCAATGCTAAAAGCGGTTGTCAAAACGTAGGCTATCGTCAATGCAAAATTAAAAAAAAATCTTAGTCAGCTGATTTCAGTATAAATAAATATTGAAAGAATACATATATGTATACATATATATATGTATATAGATAGAGAGAGAGAGAGAGAGAGAGAGTAAGCACAGAAAATTTGGCAGAAGTCAATAAGAAAGTCTTCAAGCTTTGTTGGATTTACGAGGTGAATTTTATGATATGCAGTTCATCAGCTGATGTATTCATGCCTTCTCTTATTGTTAGATGTCATACGCAAAGTCTGGATGATGCGAAACGTACATGACCTTGAAATTTGATCACATTTTATTTCACTAAAGAAAAAAGACTTCACTGCTGCAAATAATATAGGGATTTGTTTGAAAGTGATAAGAAGAGCTAAGACACTAAATCTAAAACTCTTAATTGATAGGCCACCAAAAGTTTCAAGGAATCCCGTCAATTTGGAATTTCAGTCATAGTTGTAATAGAAAAATATAATTATTAAACTTTTTACTTACTAAACATTCAAAAAACTAAAATTTTTAACACTCGCTAATAATGTGACGTTTAGAAAACTTAAGAATGCAGGAAAAAGATCAAAATTTTAACTTTTCTATGGATTTGCAGAAATTTCCAGAATTTCTTTTCTTTTTTTTTTTGTAAAATATTGTCACAACCAATTTATTGAACAAAGTTTTCAAATCTCAAAGACTGATTGAAATGTTCCAATGCAAAAGTTCTTAATATTTGTCTCCAATATTTGTGGGCCTAGTTGTTTCCAAGTATGAGATGATAAGGGCAACGATCAAGAACACAAGTTCATCAGAGGAGAAAAAGAATAATCCAAACATATTAGTATGATAGATCCCCACAACACAGGAAGCCCTGGTATAGGTTGAGTCTTTCGATTGCGACAATGGAAACTATAGGAATGAAGTAGAAGAGAGCATACAAAAGAATGAGGAATGAAATCATAATTGAAGCCGACCCTGAAACAGAGCCTCAGGGGGTTGAGCGCATTCCCACACAGCATTAAAGGGAATCGATTTACAAAAAAGCTTGATCACATCCGTATGAAGACTATGGTGAACTCCTTTTGTAGCATCGACGCTTTGTACTTGTTAACACCCCAAATTTTTTCACGTCAGAACCGAAGCGATATCAAAATTTCACAAAAGAATTGTAAAAAATTGTAATTTCAAAGCTAATTTTGAATCTAAAGAACAATTTAGATTCAATTTAACCCGCAACACAAATCCCAATGCAGGATTACGAGTCCAAACTATGTGCAAATGTCATTTGAAATCAAAATCCAATTGCAAATGTCATTTGAAATCCAAATCCAATTGCAAAATTCAAATTTTGACTTAAATAAGAATTGGATCTAATTCAGTCTGGAATGCTACGTGGGACCCACGTATGTGCCCACCTAGCTCGTGTGGTCAAGTGCCCTCCAGGGGTCATACCCCCCCATCTAAAAAAAATAATATATTTTCTCTCAATTAAATGAAGGAAAGTAATTTTCAAGGAGATATGAATGAGAAACCTAGTAAAAGAGAGACATTTATGTCTTTATCTCTTCTTTAATCAGGTCCTCTTTAAAGAGGAGTCAATTTCCAAAAAGCAATAACTAGGTTGGTCAAACTCACCTAACCTACTTAATCCAAGTATGTTTGACCCAAGTGCACCCAAATGTGGTGCCAATTTCAGCTAGGTTCGGTTAACTTGGGCTCAACACAGTAAAAAGTGTAGGTCTATCCCACAACGCAATCAGTGGAGGAAATAGACTTTGACCGAATTGAACCCACTTTGACTAGACTCTGTCAGAGTACAATTCAGCTCAATTAAGAGCTTTCTTAGCTCAAATTTATCAAATTACCTCAAACAAACTCAAACTACTCGCAAATGAGCTCTGACTTTGGTCAATTGATCGAAATTGACCAATCTGGACAATTTTGCCATTCTATGATCAAATTGAGATTACAGAGCCTAAATTGGTTTATGAAAGGCACATATACATTTGAATTTGTCAAATATATAAATAAAATGCCAAATTAAAATTCAATATTTCAAGCCAAAGTTTGATTTAGTTAAAATCCATTTTTAACCAAGTTATGGACGAAAATACCCTTTTCGAACCAAATTTGATAGAATTTTTCAATTTTATTCAAATTTAGATTGAATTATCATAATTCAATGGCATTTGGAGCTTAGTAACTAGGTTTTAACCTAACAAGCTCAATTTTAGATAAAGAAACAAATAAAAAGCACAAAATAAGGGAAAACCCTATGCAAAGGAAATTTTCATTCGAAATTTTGGTCAAAGTTGGTCAGCTAGGTCTGAACCAATGTTGGCCAAACCTAGGCAAGCCCACCTAGCTCATGTAAATGGGCTAAAAATGGTCAATTAGAGCCACTAATCCCTATTTAACTCATTTTACAAGTCCCCAAGGTTTGAAGCAAGTTCCCAAGGTGAGTTAAGAAGGTGGTTGAACCCACCTCTTCTAATATGTAAATCCCCCCGTTTGCCGCCAAGGAGGAGGACGAAAATTTGAAGATTTCATCAAGTTGCTACAACCAAGGAGCTAGGAGGGAGAAGCCAAGAAAGAGAAAGAAAATTCATCTAAGCCTTCTCCCCCCCTCCCTCCCCCCCAACCCCCTCTCTCTCATTTTCTTCTTCATTCCTTCTATTGTCTCTATCGAATTTGCTAAGTGAGGGTGCTTAAGTGAACCCTTACTTAGGATTTTCATGGAGAGAAGCTCTCTCTTTCCCACTGCAAATTCCAGCAAACGAGCTATTCTTATTTTAGCTTTGCTAAGCTCGAATCCAAGGTTGGATTCTTGCTTAGGATTGCTCGATTTAGAAAACAAGTGAAGAAGAAGAACAAACATCAAGACCGGCTGCAAGGTATGTGATTTGAAGTCATTTCTGATATACTTTAGCTTCTTGTTGGTTCATTTTAATTTCAGCAATTCGTGGGAGGGGTTTATTTTCATTTATTTTGCAGCTGGGAATGATGTCCAGATAGGGGAAACCTACAATTGAATGTACATGTTAATGCATAATGCAAGCATGCGTTGGTTTTTCTTAAAAATGAACCCATGTATCAAGTTTTGAAAAAGGGCTCCAAGGCCACGTTCCTTTCAAAACAACAAGCTTAAAACCATTTTGAATTCCTCACCATGGGAGAATCCCACGGTGAGAGAGTGATTTCCCTGCAACATATGTGATGAAAATGCCTATTAGGGATGGATACATTCTTATGAATGTGATCAACCCTTGCATGGCAAAATTATGGATAAATTAGCTTGAGCATGATTTTGTTTTCCTTCTCATTTGAAGTCATTTGGATTCTTGTCTTTAAATTTAATTGATCAAGAGTGGTAGAGAAGATTAGAAGCAAGTTTTCAATCTTCATACGTAAAAGAACTCAGCCATGAATCATCATGATTCATGAGTTATGTGGTCCCTTAATTAAATTCCATTTTGAAGAGTAAGATACGTGTATATATATATTGTTATATATATACATGTGCAATCTCTTGTTAAAAATAATTTTCCTCTTTTAAAAATCCTTTGTGTCTATGCATGAATAACTGCAGTTGAAGATTTGAATATGAGTCTGAATCCGACTAAGATAGTGAATATTAAACCTAATTATTCATACATAGACACAAATGCCAGCAAGTTTCCCTTCTGAGTATGTTTCTTTCTTTAGTAAAATTTCACTTCCTCCTTATAAATGCACGGACACAAAAATAGAGTTTTATGTACACCATAAATCAAAATAAAACAATTGGTCCTAATTTTTTTGCATGGCTTTCTTTATTTCAGAAACCATCACATTAACGACAATGTGCATTGTCTACTAATATTGCCATGATCACGTCTGACCTTGTTGAGTGGATGAATGGGAATTGGGGGCCGCTGGAAAGGTGTCAACCAAAGCAGATGTCTACAGCTATGGGATTCTTCTGCTTGAGGTGTTTACCAGAAGAACGTTTTGATGGGGACTTTACTCTGAAGCAGTGGGTTGCTGGAGCGTTTCCGCTTGCAATTTCGGATGTCATTGTTGGTCATCTTCTGAAGCAAAATAACAGTGAAAAGATTTCAGATCATGTCGTTGCAGGCCATCTTCTGAAGAAAAATAATAGCGAAACTGTTTGAAATAAGCTTCTTGTCATCATCATGGAGACAGGGTTGTCATGCACAAGGAAAGCACCAACAGAGAGAAAGGACATGAAAGAGGTGGTTGTCAGGCATAAAAGGATATGAGGGAAGGCTTCCCTTTTTGGAGAATGACAAAAATAAGAGTCTTTCATGGTGTGGGAGATTGTCTTCAATTATGGAAAACTGTGAATACTGAGAGCTGTTGGATTTCCGTAAGATGTTCTTCTACTTTTTCCTTCGCATTCATTTCACTAAGAAGAAAATTGTTAAACGGAAAATTATTCACATAAATCATATGCTTCTTGATATTATTATATGTTTATGTGTCTGCCAACTACCAAGTATTTTGACATCCCTACACTTCCTCTTAGAAAAATGATTGGGACGGTGCAGTCTTTCACAATTGAAAGCTTTAGATTACAAGCTCTTGAAGACTTGAACCATCATGTGGATAGGAAGTATGTGGTATGGCCAAGTATGCACGTCGACTCGTTGTCATGTATTGTCACATCCTTTTTTACCTAATTGTTCTGCTGAACACGAAGCTCTTTGTCCTATTGGTGAACCGCTTTCGGCTAAGGTGGAAAATCAAAAGAGATGGCGGACTAGGCCGCCTATGTTAGGAGTCTGTTGCAGCATTGCTTCTTGCTTTCAAAAGTTCAACAAGAAAATTGTCAGTCTCGAACTTGCTGGCAGCAGCTGTAGAATATCTTATTCTTACCAGTTGGTCCTTTTCAACCTCAAAGGCTAACATTGAATTTGAGGCACCCATTGCATTGTCAGGAAAGAAGACAAACTCAATGGATACAGCAATAGACCAGGATGGCTGGATCTCCACCCCAAAAGTTGTTTCTTTGAGGAAAAAGTGAACGGTTGAATTCGGAATTGCAGAAGCCCTTCTAAGACCCCAATTAGTGACCCAATTATATAAAAATAAAATAAAAGTACAACAAGCAACCACCATAGTAATCATGCATCATCATCTTATTGTCAAGTGTTTGAACAGGAAAACTGGGAAGAGCATGGATCATGTCTGTGTTGGCATGGGCATCCGAGGCCATGATGTGAATAGCTGGTCCAACGAACCGATGATGATGCCTCATGTGTAATCGCATTCATGTGGGGCCCGGCATGTCTGCCCGTTGACTTCATCAGGAGGTTAGCGTGGGACCCACGGGTGGCATGCGGACGACCATGGTGGCCACCGTCAAGTATGTCGGGCATGCATGGATGGTATGTCGATGATGATCATGAGCAACGATGACACTCATGCGCGTGGTATTCTGCCGCAGCATACGAGTTATTGGTTCATGTCATCATGACAAAATTTTCAGTTAAGAACTAAAATTTTTATCATTTTACAACAAAGACCCCATACTTGCTTCTGACTTATTTTGTTTCCCAACACCCTGCTAGAAATACGTTCTTTCAGCAAAATGCGAGTAAAACAGTAAATGTTCTTCCACTTGGTAACATATATGGCATCTATATTTCTCTTCAGCCTTATATGTCCAATAAGGTAGGAATTAGCGTTCCACTAGCTGCTATGAAAACAAATCGGTTGAGTCTTTATCTCCTATCCTAATTTAAAAACAAGTTCAGATCCGACAAACATGTGTATATGTATCATTTCGCATCCTTATTGGATCCCACTGGAACAATGGACTCCCATTCTCATTCAACTTATGAAAGAGCATGACCAATCTAAACCCTTTTGCTCCAAATTTCTGCACCAAAAATGGATCCAAAATCAGGTCAAGTGGTAATCGAACTTATTAAATCTATTTACATACCCAATCAAAGTGGATTCACAAAACCCAATTAGTGATGTTTCATCACGATGGTCAGGTCAACAATGGGACTTGGGTTGAAATCCAACCAGATCGAGTCCGAGATCCAGATGAAGAATTCCTAGTGCCACCAGGAAGCATCTTACAACTCACAAAAATACACCTAATTTTTGTTATTATAAAAACCACACAGTAGTTCTATGATAAACTGACATATATATATATATATATATATATATATATATATATATATAATTAGTATCCTTTAAACGAACATTTATGCTCGCCTATGTTTTCTCACCTAATAATTGTATAATTAAGTAAAAGCAACATCAATTTTAATCTTTTATGATTTCATGTATTAATAAAAGGGCATAACTGGTCTTGACATAGTTAACCACGTATGTATGTTATTTGGTACTGTCACACTGGCCAATAGTGGAAATTAATGAGCTAATTAATTTGTTGAAGTGGAAACTACCTTTAGTCATTTCATCTTAATAATTATACGTAAGCTATTTAGTAACTAGCAGAAGTTTACTCTTAATCAACAGTGAAAATATCTTGTATTTCTTCTCATCCCCATATCTTTACATAAATTTTCAAATGGTCCCATCAACTTATTTGAAAAAATAAATGTCTTCACCATTTATATTAATATAAAACCACGAGAATATACACCTTCCTATCTCACAGTTCCCAAGTTGAAGACATTCTTTTGAAACAGGAAAAGCTGGAACGTAACTTGGTAACTTTTTCATGGGTTCACTTCTGATCGTGAGCTCACACAAACCCTTTAACTTCCTGAGCCGGAGTAGCTGACTAGTGCTCAAATTCTTTGGGATTAGAGAGGACTGTACAATTAGTCAAGCTAACACTCAAGCTCGACTCGAACTTGTTCAGTTACACTTGATTTGAAAACTCAAGTTTATAAAGGAGTCGAGTTTGACTTACATGAGTTTGACTCTATTTTCTTTAATTTAGCTTCTTTTTTTAATTTTCAAATTTAAAACAAAGAAATTGAAGGAAAAGTTGGTAAATGAACTTAAACAAGCCAAACTCAAGCCACGATTTGGTCTATCGAGTCAACCTTTTGCTGATTTTATACAGCTCGACTCGAGCTTGAGCCCAGCAACGACTCCATGTGTGCAGAGTTGACCACAGAACTGAAGCATTTATTGGAAACGATGTCTCGGCCCATTCGAGCTGATTCAGGCTGATTCTGGTAACATCGATCATCTGATCAGCGGGAATAGTTCCGCTGTTAATGCCCAACAGCCCCTTCCACTATATGCAGTGTACTCAACTTCAATTAAAAAAAAAAAACTAGAGTCGAAAACTGGCAGAAAGAGTGTGATATTGAAAATATGTTTGCCAAGGTAAGACAAAATCTTGTCGATGTAATCTATTGCACCAATTAAGGCATTCGATGTGGAGATAAGAAGGCCATGCCGAAAACACAAAGTCTGGAAATAAGAAAGCGATATCGCACAAGAGAATAGGCTTAGTCTTCCTTTGATATTAATTGGAGAAAAACAAAGCTAAATTTTCTGAAACATAACTTATGACACGGCCGTGTGATATGGGCTGTTAGGCGGACAGTTTATATTTGAGTGTTAGGAGTGTCAACCTCTTATACTGAAAAAGATGGGTCAAAGATGTCATAGTGGGGCGGCACCCCAAAACACCGAACATAGGCTGTAAACCAAGTTTGTGTTGGGTAAGAGTTTCTGCTCTATGCCACACGATGGGTCCCCCCACATGACGCTGAAATATTCCACTTTTGAAAGGAGTGGATGAAGTTGGCCTAACTCCAGTCCAGTGGTTTGGATGATGTAGTTGTGAGCCAGCACAAAAATATTAACACTTAGATTTTTTTTTAAACATAATTAGACAATATATAAAAACTAATAAAAAACAATAACTGGTGGACTGAATCAAATTGATTTAGTATAGATTTGAAGGAATCCACTGATTCGAGCCAATATTTCCAACTAATCTGATGAGATAGTTTGACTAGCAAGATACAGTGTACTCAACTCGATCCCATCCTTGCTTCATTTACGTTGGTTAAAACTAAACTATGTGTGCTATTATATGGATCCCCATATTTGCACTAACCAAGCAACAGAGTAGTTGCATTTTTTTTTAAAAAGCACTAAATGTGTGAAAAATAAGTCAGCCCAATAAAAAGACAAAAACTGCCATTTCATTTTTGAAAAAAAAATGCCATAGCAAAAAAGCGTGTTTTTCTGCATTATTCTCATTTTTCCTTTTTTTCACGTTTTTTCACTCTTTTCTATTGTCAAACTGCTTGTTTCCACTTTCTAGTTCTTTTTTATTTCTTATCTACTTTTTTAACATTGCCTTATTAGCTTCCTATTTATTTGATTTTTCTCTGACTTTTAAGTTTTTTTAATTTTTTCAAAAAATTTACCATACTTTTCCATTATTTTTATCTTTTTTCTAAGCTTGCCGTTGTGAAAAACCTCTCTATTTAAAAGGCAAAAACAATCTTTATGAACATGGTCAAAGCCTCTTCTTCTGTTCGTGCATGTTTTGCATAGAAAATTGGACAGGCATGACTACCACCTATCCATCACCTCAGCCACTTGTCTTTCTTTTGTGTTTCTCCTCTTTCACCTTCATTGTGGTTCTTGGCCAAAGGGAGGTGCCCTTAGCCCTTGTTTCTCTGAGCAACGTGACTGATCAATTTGCGTTGCTGTCTTTCAAATCCCTTGTCACTAAAGACCCTTATAGTGTGTTATCAAATTGGAATTCCAATATCTCCTTCTGTGAGTGGACATGCGGTCATTGTTCACATAGGGTTGTTGCTCTAAACCTCTCCGAAAAGGCACTCGAAGGTACTATCTCCCCATACATCAGCAATCTCTCCTTCTTACAGGTTCTTGATCTCTCGAACGACAGTTTCTATGGTCACATTTTCATTGATTTTAGTTGTCTCCCTCTGTTAGAAAATTTTTCTATAAGAAAGAACAATTTTGAGGGGTTGATCCCACAAACACTAAGCCATTGTCGAGGTCTCCAAATACTGTCAGTAGGAGATAACCAATTCTATGGAAGCATCCCAAAGTTTCTAGGCAGTTTGTTAGAACTCAAACGCTTAAGCATTCGTGGTAGTAGGCTCACCGGAACCATTCCAATTGTTTTGGCTAATCTCACAAAACTGGAGTGGTTTAGTATTGCTCAAAATCAGATACAGGGGAACATTCCTTCTGAGTTGGGAAGCCTAATGCACTTGACATGGTTAAATGTGGAAGGGAACAATCTCAATGGTACAGTGCCTGAGAGCTTGTTTAAGGTATCTGCTCTTCAAGCTTTAAGCTTTGTGATGAATCAACTCATAGGGCATCTCCCTAAAGATGTTGGCCACTTCCTGACCAATCTCCAAATTATATATATGAGTAACAACAATTTTGATGGCCCTTTCCCACCTTCTTTTTCCAATGCTACTAGTCTCCAAGCTATTAGTGCAGCAAACAATAAATTCAGTGGTCTCATACCATTAGAATTAGGAAGCTTGACACAACTCAAGCGCTTGTACCTCGAACACAATATGTTGACCAATGTCGGTGGCAACCGTGAGCTCTCTATTCTCATATCCTTCACCAACTATCAACTGCTAGAGGAAGTTGTTCTGTCACAAAACCTTCTGAATGACATTCTTCCAGCCTCTGTTGGAAACCTGACAAGCACCTTGTGGAGACTTCACCTTTCCTCTAATCGGATTGAAGGTACTATCCCATTGGCCTTAACCAACTTGACAAACTTTATTTCCTTAAATTTGGGATTCGACAACCTAAAAGGGCTCATTCCACGAAATATGGGATCAATGAACAGGTTACAGGTGTTAGGTCTTTCTAGCAATGCATTAGAAGGTTCAATTCCAGACACACTTTACCAGTTGGTCTGCATGTATCTTTTTTATATTAAAGAAAACATGCTAATTGGTTCAATTTCTAGCTCTATAAACAATCTCACTAGTTTGCAATGGCTGGATCTGAGCTCAAACAATTTGTCATCAACACTACCACCTGGTCCTTGTGAGTTGAAGGACTTGTTGGGGGTATACTTGCAAAACAACTCTTTCACTGGTCACCTGCCAACATGGATATCTCTATAAATAAGTTGGGTGGAGAGTTGCCTGCATCATTATCGGAACTCCAAACGCTAAAGTATTTGAATCTCACTCATAGCAGATTTGATGGTCACATTCCTGAACAACTTGATCACATGGTAAACATTGAAGCTATTGACCTTTCCCACAACAAGCTCTTGGGTGAGATTCCCAAATCATTGGAGAAAATTCAACACATCCAGGTCTTGGACTTGTCCTTCAATCTATTGGAAGGAGAGATTCCAAGTGGTGGAAAGTTCGCAAACCTTTCTGCCGAGTCGTTGCTAGGCAACTATGCACTATGTGGAGCTCCCAAATTCCATTTCCCATTGTGCTTAGACAAAACAGAGAGGCAAAGTCAGAACAATGTAGCTAGAGTCATTGCCGCTTGCGCAATTAGAGGCTCGGCAATTGCGGTCATTTTTTGCGCACCCATTGGTATCTCATGCTATAGAAAGAGGGGGATGTTGAAACATCCTGATGACATTGAAAGATTACAAGGAATTACACTTCCAATGATTTCTTACCGAGAGCTATTACATGCGTCGAGCAACTTTAGTAATGCAAATTTTCTTGGGAATGGAAGCTTTGGTTCAGTGTACAAAGGAATTCTAGCAGATGGAACAACTGTGGCAGTTAAGGTCCTTAATTTGCTATATGAAGGAGCATCTACAAGTTTTGACATCGAGTGCACTGTCATGTGCCAAATCAGTCACCGAAACCTCGTTAAAGTCATTACGCCTTGCACTAGTACAGATTTCAACGCTTTAGTTCTCCATTACATGCCCCTTGGCAGCCTAGAAGTCTGTCCACATTCGAGTGACCATCACTTGAATATATTTCAGAGATTGGATATCATGATTGATGTAGCCTGTGCTTTAGAATATCTTCACCATGGTTACTCGGAGACTATAGTTCATTTTGATATGAACCAAGTAATGTGCTTCTATATGAGAACATGACAGAGTACGTCAGTGATTTTGGCATTGCAAAGATTCTAGTTGGTCTGAATTCTTCTACTCTCGGAACCACCGGATACATTGCACCAGGTACGTACTATCTCTTATTTTTTATCTTTTAATAAATTTTGTATCTTTCGAAGTGTGAGTCTAATTGCCTGCACCGTTTCTTGAGTCAACCTGGCCTGGCTTTGAGTTCTTATATGTGTGTGTGCATGTGTAAACACACTCTTTCTCTTCAATAATGCTCTCACGGAGAAAGTGGAAAAGAAGGTGGGATCGCATGGGAGGGTCCAGGGAGGTGATAAGGTCAGATAAAGAGAGACAAAGACAGAGTGGGTGGGTTTGCCAGTCCTAGTGGTCTCTCTCTCTCTCTCTCTCTTTATATATATATATATATTCATTCATTTGTTTATATTGAAATCAGCTGACTAAGCTTTTTTTAATTTTATATTGTTTAAAACATTGCAAAAAAAATGCATTGATAATAGTAAATGTTTTGGCAACGGCTTTTAGCATTGAGACTATTTTTAGGGCCCCAAAATAAGAAAAAGAGTCATAAGTAACATTGGTAGCCCACTGATTTCAATTATATATATATATATGTATATATATATATAATTTGGTCCTCACTTATGTGGTTTAACTAATTATACTCTTCTGAGGTTTGCAATATGATATCAATAAATATATTAATTTGATGTGAAAACACCCCTGATCCATCTAATGATCATGATTTGGTAGTTTACACATAAAGACATGCAAGTGGTTCCTAGCTCGATAATGTAAAAGGTCATTGGTAAACTATTTTACATAGACAATGCATTTGTTGTTCCTGTGGCTTATGGTGTTGCATGCTAGTTTTTCCATTGTTTTGTGCTCATGTACACATGTGTTGTTTGCATGTCCTCAACGGACAAGATTCTTCAATTCATCTTCTTCTTTTAGCAGAATTTGTAAACTTTTTTCCATTCTTGTATGAAAGAATCCCAATCGTAAATACCTGTCTACCTGATGGCTTAAGACTAGCGAACAATCGACATTACTGAATAATTCACTCGATTTAGGAGCCATTTAAGAGAACCTTGAGATAACAGGAGAACTAGACGGAAGATCAGTTTAATTAGGCCTTTATGCTGTGAAATCACTGCACCATACAATTAATGAAACTCAACAAATCTCACATGCCCCATAGAAAAAATCTGGATACATGTTTCAATTTTTTTAAGAGCACTTGGATATCATACATATTTTTATTTAAAATATATTTTGTAATAAAAAAAATTAAATATTTTTTTACGTAATCAGGCTGGACCTGCGCTGATTTCGGACATCAGGCTGGCCCAGACCCAATTATTAAATAAAAATATATATTATTACTAAAATGAAATTAATATTTAAAAGTTATCAGGATGGATCGGGCCCCCGTCGTGACCCAGGCGGGCTCAAACCCGGGGCCGATCGGACTGGCGGGGTACCCGTTGGGTACTGGGCCCGATTGGGTGGGGTACCCGGCCCGATTGGGTGGGGTACCCGGCCCGATAACTATGTCTAGTTTTAAATCATAATCTTGTATTATTTTTTTGATGTATATATGAGAATACAACAAGAGAAAGGCAAGATTGTGTCAATTGATCTTAAGTCCTTTAATTTCCAGGCCTCTTGCCCAAAACCAATTACTGCAATTGTGTCATAGATGAGCATTAGCCAATTATATTGTGGTTGATAATCATGTCTAATATTGTTGAGTGTTTGAATTAGAAATTGGGATGGCCGGAAAGGTGTCAGCCAAAGCCGATGTCTACAGCTACGGAAGTCTCCTCCTTGATGTTTTTATAGGAAGAAAGCCTACTGATGAACAGTTTGATGGGGATTTTAGTTTGAGGCAATGGGTGGCTGAAGCATTTCCTGGTGCAATTCCAGAAGTCATTGACAGTCATATTTTGAATGAAAGCAATACTATTCCAACTGAAAGATCTGCTGCTTTCAATGAGCTGCTAGTGTTGATCATAGAGGGGGTTGAAATGCAAATCAACAAAATTCTTTTAAAATTGAGGTTTTGAGGAAAATTTTTAAGAGAAAAGGGATCCGCCCATCGGTACGAGGTCCAACCGTTCCTGCTGCCTTTAACAGGGGTAATTTAACCAAGGACTAAGGATCATTTGGATCATGTATGAGTTATTGATGCCAGTCCTATATGCTTATGCATTGAGGTTTTGGATTCAAAAACCAAAGTGATTTGCTGGATTCAAAACCTAAAGTTTATAAGTGATTTTAACTTGTTTTGAAAATGGATTCCTTTGATTTGAAGATTGGAGGGTTTTTAAATTGGTTTAAAAACCTTTGTTTTGGTGTCATATGAAATCCACAATTCTTAGAAATTTTGAAATTGAGTTCTTCGTTGTGAACTCATTTGATTCATGAGTTGAAATGATGATCATCTTATGATCAAAATTGATTTTGAACTCTTCTTTAGCCAAATCGTGTCATTTGGTCTAAAATATTTTAAAACTTGTGTAGAGTTCATTCTTTTGATGGGACATATGCCCCAATTGTTAGAAAATGTATTGTTCTCTAAACATATTTTGATCAAAATTATGAATGCATTGCTTATGTTTTCTTTGAAAGTTAAGTAAAGTTTACAAATTCTTGTTGCAATATGACTTGGTCACTTCTTGCAACTCAAAGTTGAATCACTTAACTTCTTTAGAATGTGCACGTGGTGCGATTGATTTTAAGTGAAAGTGAATGCATGAAATGGGAAGAAAAACTATATGAAACATTCATTTTTCTTCCACTCATAATCTCTCAAGGTTCATTCATATGAAACAGACATGCTTCACTCTCTCATAATCTCTCAAGGTCCATTCATTGCAATCACACGTCATACAATCTATGCATGAAGATTGATTTTAATTAATGTAGGACTTTCTCTAAATGTACTTATTATATTGTTAAACACATGAATTAGAGATGTAGTCCATAAACTTGAGTCATAGATGAGAAACTCAAAATAATTAAGAATTAGGCAAATAAGGATGAAATCAAACTTTAAAATAGAGAAGAAATGTGGATATCATCATTTTTCCTCAAAATTGTCATAAAAATCAGATTTTATTCTGATTTAAATGGATTAAAATTAAAATATTGATTCTAAGAGTGTTCGACTCTTGGAAAATGATGAAATTCAGTTTTACTCTATACGAAGTAAGCATCAAGTTGGCAAAAATCATGTGCCACATGTACTCATTCATGCCATGGAGCTCTAAGAACCTTTCTTTCCCCCCAAAATCAAACAAAATTTCAGATTCTTGTCCTAGAAGATCCATTCATTTCTTGGACTATTAAAACACTTTTGGTCATGTTCTTTAAGAGGTACAAAGATTAGAATTTTTGAAGCGTTTTTGAGACTCAATTAATCAAATGTAAATCTGAAAATTGGTGAATGAAATTAGAAATTTCTAAAAGGCTTTTAGAGAGCCGATTAGATAGGCTAGAACATTTTTATTGGCATCTCAAATATATAAAATTAGACATTCTTAAGCTAATTCCTATAAAGCATGGTCTAATTTCAACAACTTATATACATTTTACGTATGGATTGCTGAAATTAAGTAAAAATGAAATGAAAATGATTTCATAGTCTTGCACTATGAAAATAAACAAAATGATCACCCTTCTTAAAAACTAGTTTGGAAACGTATTCCAACCCGATTTTAAAAGAGGAAAATGATTTTTAATAAGAGATTGCACATGTATATATATAACAATATATATATACATGTATCTTACTGTTCGAAATGGAATTTAATCAAGGGACCCCATAACTTATGAATCATGGCGATACATGGCTGGGTTCTTTTACGTAGGAAGATTTAAAACTTGTTTCTAATCTCCTCTACCACCCTTGATCAATAAAATTGAAAGACATGAATCCAAATGACTTTAAATGAGAAGGAAAACAAAACCATGCTCGAACTAATTTATCTATAATTTTGCCATGCAAGGGTTGATCACATTCATAAGAATGTATCCATCCCTAATAGGCATTTTCATCATATATGTTGCAGCAAAATCAGTCTCTCACCGTGAGATTCTCTCATACTGAGGAATTTAAAATGGTTTTAAGCTTGTTGTTTTGAAAGGAATGTGACCTTGGGGCCCTTTTTCAAAACTTGATACATGGGTTCATCTTTAAGAAAAACTAACGCATGCTTGCATTATGCATTAACATGTACATTCAATTGTAGATTTCCCCTATCTGGACATCATTCCCAGCTATAAAATAAATGAAAATAAACCCCTCTCACGAATTGCTGAAATTAAAGCGAACCAACAAGAAGCTAAAGTATATGAGAAATGACTCCAAATCACAAACCTTGCGGCCAGTCATGATGCTCGTTTTCTTCTTCACTTGTTTTCTAAATCGAGCAATCCTAAGCAAGAATCCAACCTTGTATTCAAGCTTAGCAAAGCTAAAATAAGAATAGCTCGTTTGCTGGAATTTGCAGTGGGAAAGAGAGAGCTTCTCTCCACGAAAATCCTAAGGGTTCACTTAAGCACCCTCACTTAGCAAACTCGATAGAGACAATAGAGGGAATGAAGAAGAAAATGAGGGAGAGGGGGGTAGGGGGGAAAGAAGGCTTGGACGAATCTTCTTTCTCCTCCTTGGCTTCTCCCTCCTAGCTCCAAATGCCATTGAATTTTGATAATTCAATCTCAATTTGAATAAAATTGAAAAATTCTATCAAATCTGGTTCGAAAAATGTATTTTTGTCCATAACTTGATTAAGAATGGATTTAAACTAAATCAAACTTTGGTTTGAAATATTGAATTTTAATTTGGTATTTTATTTACATATTTGTCAAATTCAAATGTATATGTGTCTTTCATAAAAAAATTTAGGCTATGTAATCTCAATTTGATCATAGAAGGGTAAAATTGTCCAGATTGGTCAATTTCGGTCAATTGACTAAGGTCAGAGCTCATTTGCGAGTAGTTTGACTTTGTTTGAGGTAATTTGATAAATTTGCGCTAAGAAACCTCTTAATTTAGCTGAATTGTACTTCGACAAAGTCTACTCAAAGTGGGTTCGATTCAATCAAAGTCTATTTTCATCCACTGATTGGGTCGCAGGATAGACCTACCCTTTTGACTGTGTTGAGCTCAAGTTGACCGAACCTAGCTGAAATTGGCACCACATTTGGGTGCACTTGGGTCAAACATACTTGGATTAAGTAGGTTAGGTGAGTTTGACCAACCTAGTTATTGCTTTTTGGAAATTGACTCCTCTCTAAAGAGGACCTGGTTAAAGAAGAGATAGAGACATAAATGTCTCTCTTTTACTAGGTTTCACATTCATTTCTCCTTGAAAATTACTTTCCTTTATTTAATTGAGAGAAAAAATATTATTTTTTTAGATTGGGGGGTGTGACCCCTGGAGGGCTCTTGACCACATGAGCTAGGTGGGGCCCACGTAGCATTCTAGACTGAATTAGATCCAATTCTTGGATTCAAGTCAAAATTTGAATTTTGCAATTGCATTTGGACTTCAAATGACATTTGCAATTGGATTTTGATTTCAAATGAGATTTGCACATAGTTTGGACTCGTAATTCTGCATTGGGATTTGTGTTGCGGGTTAAATTGAATCTAAATTGTTTTTTAGATTCAAAATTAGCTTTGAAATTACAATTTTTTACAATTCCTTTGTAAAATTTTGATATCGCTTTAGTTCTGATGTGAAAAAATTTGGGGTGTTAACAAGTACAAAGCGTTGATGCTACGAAAGGAGTTCACCATAGTCTTCATACGGATGTGATCAAGCTTTTTTGTAAATCGATTCCCTTTAATGCTGACTAGAGAAGATTCCACCTTTTTGTAGATGCAACTGCAAGAAGAGTTCTCACCGTGTTCATTTTTCCTACCGAGGCAAAGGTTTCATTGTAATCGATTGTTCTGTCTCAGTGAAACCCTTTGCAATGAGGCGAGCCTTATATCGCTCCACTTCTCCATTGCTCTTGAAATTTATTTTGTAGATCCATTTACAACCGATCAGTTTCTTCTCGTCTGGTAGAGGAACAAGATCCCAAGTATAGTTCTTTTCAAGCACCTTGATTTCTTCTTCCATAGCTGCCCTCCACCGTAAGACTGCACTAGCTTCAATAAATTTTCTTGGCTCTTGATGACCATAAATAACAAAGATGTATGACTTGTAATTATGCGAGAGAACTTCAAAAAAGATAATTGTCTAGTGAATGAAGACTTCCAACGGATAATTAAGTATAATAATCACTTAACTTGGATGGAGGCCGAGTCACTCTAGAGGAACGCCTTACACCTGGTTGAGATTCGACATTGGTAGGTGGATCGTCTTCCTCCAAAATAGTATTTTGAAGGCTGCTGTCGTTACTGGGAAAATGGGCAATCCCTGGTTGGCTTGTAGGCATTTGACCTGCGAAGATGTCAGCCAGTGGATGTGGAGTATCATCAGCACTATTTTCGGCAGAGTTTCTGTTATTTGCCTCCTCCTGTATGCAGCAGTCAGAGAAATGTTCATTTTCATAGAATTTTACATCCTGAGATACAATCATACGATTAGAGAGAGGGTCAAAACAACGATAACCTCTCTTCTTTCTTGAGTATCATAACAATATACACTTTATCGCATGTCACTGGAATTTATTTCTAAATCTTTCTTGCACATGTATGAAACATTTGCACCCAAATACCCTGAGGTGTTTAAGTGACAATGGCTTATTGAGAAGGAGTTCAAGAGGAATTTTTCCTTCTATGCAAGAGTTTGGAACTCGATTGGATATATAACATGTTGTCCCAATGGCTTCGCTTCAAAAAATCTGGGGTACATTCTTGTGCATCATAAAAGCCCGAGCAATATTCAGAAGTTGTCGGTTTTATTCTTTCTGCAATGCCGTTTTGCTGAGGCATCCCGGCACGGGTATATTGGGGCTGTATTCCATGCTTCCTCATTTTTCAATGCATCATTCACATATTCACCACCATTATCAAAGCAAAGCATTTTAATTTTATGTATTGGGGCTGTATTCCATGCTTCCTCATAAAGTTTTTCATTGCATCATTCACATATTCACCACCATTGTCAAAGCGAAGCATTTTAATCTTAGCACCATATTGAGGGAGAATGAGGGCAAAGAATTCTTCAAAAAATTTTGGCACTTCACTCTTATTTTTGAGAAAATAAATCCAAGTTACAGGAGTCATATCATCAATGAAAGAGACATAGAGCTTAAAACCAGCTTGAGAGTCCTCTGGAGCAAGTCCCCAAACATCAGAGTGAATGAGATCGAAAGCTTTTTCAGACCCTTCATGAATCAGCTCAGCTGGAAGGTGAGGCGCGTGAATTTTGCGAATTCTCATGCATTACATGCTTTATTATCATCAATGGTGAGGGAAGGGATGAGGGGACTGAGGTTCCGATCGTGTATGTGTCCTAATCGAGCATGTCAAATTTGATAGTTCGTCCTTTGGGTCGATTTTGATTTGGAGAAAAAACTCAAACAGTTGGTGTCCAAAGTGTAGAGGTCACCATGGCGTCAGCCCTTCCCAATCACCTTGTTCGTGCTTAGGTCCTGAAACGTTACATCCTTCTTGGAGAAAACAGCTAGACAATCATAATCTTGAGTCATTTCGCTAACAGACATAAGGTTGACTGCAAGCTTAGGAACAAGTAAAGCAGAACTAATATTTTTCTTGAATAATGTTTTTCCAATGCCAGCAAGAACCATAGATGACCCATCAGCAGAAAAAACAGAACGATGAAGATCCTTGTTTAGATCGGCAAGTCTTGTGGGATCATTAGTCATGTGATCAGTAGCACCAGAATTAACTATCCAGGATTTATTTTTTTTGGCAGTCAATAAGGCACAAAACTTAACTTCTGAGACGTCACCCACTGGTTGGGAAGATACTAGATTTGCTTTAGAGAATTTCTGGAAGAATTTTTCCAGGTCACCTTTGGTGACAAAGTTTGGAAGGTTGACATCTTTGTCTGGGATTGAAGAAGATCCCTTTTCCTTCCCTGGTCACCCCACAAGTTCCCAGCAGCTATCGCATGTGTGACCCAATTTCCTGCAGTGAGTACACTTAAGTTTGCTGTGATTTTTTTGTGTGTTTGAGTGGAACCTTTGTATCCCTTGATTAGTGCCCGATTGTGAAAGGCATGCCATTCTTTCTTGGCTGTCTTCTGTGGAGTCCATTTTAGGAGGGACACTCATGACTCTTTGCCTTGACACCTCTCTCTGAATCATTTGACAAACTGCATTGAATTTTGACAGCGGCATAGTATTCAGGATTTGAGTCCTTATGGCTTCATCGTCCTCACTCAATCCAATGAGGACCTTGAAGATTTGATCTTCTTCAAAATGCTGTTTGTAAATGACTGGAGCAGAGGTCGCTGGTCGATATTGGAGGAGCTCATCATGTAGACTCCTTAGTCTCCCAATGTACCGCAGCACATCTTGGTCATGGAGGGTGAGATTGGCAATCTCGCATTGCATCTAGTATACTTGAGCAAGATTATTTTGCTCACTATAAAGTTCTTTTAGAGGTTTATATGTAAACAGATTTGCTATGGATGGTTCCGTAGAGTTGAGCAGCCACGCCATAACCATGTCATTCTCTGATGCCCATTCATCATAGTTGGGATCAGTAGTGGCTGGAGCTTTGATTTTCCTGTTAATATATCATGCCTTTGATCTTCCACTAAGAACCAAGCGAGCAGCCTTTGCAAAACTCAAATAGTTAGCACCATTGAGTGGGGTGGAGGTCATTTTCAGGGTATTATGGACTTGGCTCACTTGAATGTTTCATCTCCTTGATTTGAGCAAGCAGTATCGGCCATGATATTGGCGCTGCGGATTCCCAGCTGAAGACAGTCTGGGTCGCAGGCGAGTCTCTCTGTCGCAGGGTCCTTTAGAAACCTGTGGCACTTGTAAATTCCGTATCTCTTCACAGGATTGTCCAAAAAATCTGAAAATTGGATAAAAAAATACTAGACACGTGTACAACGCCACCTTAGTTGACCTCTGAATCACCTCCAGTCAAAAACGCGCTCCAGAGAAAGTCACGAATGGAATGCCCTGTCTGGCAAGCTTTGTGCTGGGCTACCTCCTGCGAGAGCAACTGCGGCACTTCTAAAATTCCGTCTTCTCTCTTAGCCCTTATCATGCTCTCCCAAGTTCTTCAGATAACCTTGCTGGTCATGGTGGGAAAGAACTGTGCAGTGCGAGTGGTGAAGAAATGCAGGATTTCTCCACTCCTTGTGGAGACGGTGGCGATGCAGGTTATTTTTGCAAGCGACACCCATTTGGTGGGTGCGTGGCCAAGTTTGCTATACAGTTGGAAGTGGGGCAGGGGCTGAGGCAGTTGCTATCATGAAATGTTTGAAAAATGATAAATATTGAATTTTAGAAAATTTGGGGTGATTACACCTTCTAAGAATTTTCAAACTATTAGAACGTTGATTAAGAAATACTTGTTGCTCTTAAATTGTTGTGGAAACAAAGTTATTAATTGAAAAATGTCGTTCTCATATTTTAATAAAAAATGAATAAGTGCACGTGAGCAATGTATTCCTTTAAGGGTTAGCATTGATTGTGAAGGTTCCGTGAATATGCCCAGAAAATTGATAAAGGTTCAAGAAACAATAGCTCTAGTGTCAAATGAACCTTCTATAATTTTGCTGTAGATTTATGGGACACTCACAAAGTGTCTCTATTGCCAAACACTCTCTTAGCTCCTTTATAAACTAAAGGGCAAAACAAGGCACTGAGGGAGTTTATTTACTTAGCCCTACGCAAAACGGTGGGTGAGAAGATTACATCATAAAAACATAAAAGATGGTTGTTATATATGAAAACACCCTTACTTTGAACCGGGTCCAGATCTTGAACTTTGAGAACATTTTTAGTTGTAATAACTTTGGATTTGATGTATATTCAAACTCCGATTTTAACTATGCATTGGACTCGGATATTTAAATTTGGATTTGGATATATAAATTCAGCTTTGTTTTATTTTAAGTTTACTATCCAATTGGATATATACCAAATTACTTGATTTTAAGACGATATGTTAAAAGTTAGGTTGTATGTGAAGAAAATATTTTTAACATCCAGTAATTTACATATCCATTCCTCTCTCCCGTTCTTGTCTTGGGTCAGCAATTTTGGGCAGAAGGTTAGAGTTGTATCTTATTATCCAGTACTTGGGGCAAGACCCATAAATTGCCCAAGCCTGATATCTAAATAAGCTTTGTGATTTTGAGAAAAGAAAAAAAAAACAAGATCACGTATCCAAATTTTTTACATAATAAAATAGGATAGATGAAAACCCAAGAAAAAGAAATCTGCAAACGTGAGAAAAGGAAGTGTAGAAGATTGGGATTGAGACATTTTTCCCAGATTTGTTTAGCAGAAAAAATATGTGGGACTTCGCCAGTGTGCATAGCCTATGGGCTCACCATGGCCCAAATCGGTAAAGCTTTTGATTGGAGGCAAACAAATGGACCCTTAAAGATTTATTCTCTCATAAACTCAGCAACTTGAGAAATTTAATTTTCTGAGTTAAAAGAAAGCGAGAGTCTTGTTGTATTTATGTACTCTCCACCACGGCAGCGGTGGACCTAATTAGAGGGGCGCATGCCCCCTTGCTCACCTTTGTAAGTTTGATCTCTTCCTTAATTTGTCTAATTTCTTCACTTCTAATTCTTTTGCTCTGCTCTTCCCATCTACCAAGAAAGGAGGGAGGTTGGCGTTCGTAATGGACGCACTTGCAGAACTGCTCTTTCTGTCATTTTGGAAGCCGTCACCAGTTTATTGAAAGAAAAGGTCGGGCTCATCTTGAATGCCAAAGGCGATCTCATCAAGCTCCAGAGGAAGCTGGAACTATTGCCGGTGACCCTCAAGGATGCAGGTCAGAAGCCCTTTTCCAGCAACAAGGGTGACAAAGGTCTAGACGACAGCTGAAGGCTTGAGCTCAGAAAAAGGGAGATGGATTCTTTAACTTCATGGAACAAGATAAGAAAACCTTGGATCATTCTGCACACTTGCTTTAGAATTGTATTTAATTCGGTAAACCCACTTATTGCCCATCGGTTTTACATTTTTTAGAGTATGCACCAAATCTCATGTTTTGTTCTCTTCTTGTGCTTTAAATTAAGCAGCCATGGCATCACATCAACGTTGATGCTTAACGGCTTGACTAAAGGAGGATGGTTCCAAATCTTTAGAGATGACCACAAGAAGTGCATTATTAGGTGTAGAGTTATGAAGGAAATTATGAGTGTGTGCATACATGAGAGAGAGAGAGAGAGAGAGAGAGTGAGAGAGAGAGAGGGAGTATTTTTAAATTAATTTATTAATGTACCCATTTTATTAAATGATGATACATAGCATCATAAGTAGGATTTGGTTAATGGGCACCAACATGGTTGATAGAGTGGGAAACAGTGAGACTGGTGATTTGCTTAGGCAGTTTGGATGAGCTCGAAAATGAGAGAGTAGACACGGTCCATGGACTCATGCTCCAAGACACCCACGCCATCTTCATAGTCGTACATGCACTGGGAGACCCTCGCAATGTTGAGAGACATGTTCATGAAGGAACGAGAGAAGGCGGTCTGTTGCTGCTGCTGCTGAGCAGAGAGCAGCTCGCTGTTTAGCCTCCTCCATGCATCCCTTAGCAAGTTCCTTATGTGCTGTTGTGCTTGCTCCTCCACTACCCTTGCCTTGTTCATATAAATCTGGACCGATCTAGGCAGGTTCCCTCTCCCGAATCCAACCTCAATCAAGTGTTCAACATATAAAGAGAAGATCATCAGCCAATCAACACAGAAAAACAGAATAAAAATATTGTCAACTCAGAGGCTAATACTAGTTAACCAACAGAAAATACAATAAACTAACCCTCGATCTCTGGAGGTCGGCCGAGAGATGAACTATCATTGATGACAAGTTGATGATGTTGGACTCAGACTGCAGCTGCTGGATTGCTTATTCCTCAATGTTTTGGGAGAGGAAGAAGTAGGCAGGGAGTTGAATAGGGCCAGTCATGGCTGCCCGGTTGTTGCTCAAATATTCCTCTAGCCTTGGTGTCTGTTGGGCACGGTGCCACCTTGCTTCAACCAAGTAAGCTCTGCACACACTCACCCACTGCCCAAGAGTTGAATAGAGCAAGTAAATTAGAAAGTGAAGCTAATATACTAATGTGATGATGTGAAGAGTAGAAACTAGTGACAGAGTTTCTCCCTTTAATTTACCAACCATAATCATCCTTTACCTCTCAACAACTTGCACAAATCGTTCGAGCTCCTCAACAGACTGATGCTCGCCGAAAAAGTCCTCAACGATGGCCATCAATCAAGTAGGAGACCCTGGCGAGTTGCATCCTGCACTGTGAGAACTGTGGCTCATGCATCTTCCCCACCGCCATGAAGTAGCTCTCCACCAGCCAATCTGAGGCAAAGCTAATGTGATCGCCCAAACCCAAGTCCCTCCACCACCTGCAAACACCCAAAACAAAGGACTCATGGTTGATTGTTAGTGGACCCAATGATGCAAACCAACAACAATGTAACATACATGACATTCATTTCTGATATACATATATACGTAGAATGACATTAGTTGCTGCATTATTATCAAATATTAACCAAGTTATTTAGGCAAAAGTGCAAGAATGAATTGTACCCGGATAACTCCCTGAGCTCTCTTTGGTGGATTGTCTGCACCATGTTGAAGTCCAGCCTAGCAAACTCATGCAGCACTTGGCTTCTGCTGTCCGTCCTCTCGAATGTCTCAATATACTCTCGGGCCGCGACCCTCTTCTGTGGAGTGGAACCTGCAGAGCACGCTGTACCTGTCGAGACATCCTCTGGTCCATATGGCTTATCCTTGCTCTAAGATGCTCGGAAGACAAGGCCGTAGCTTCTTCCAACACAGTTTCTCCTTCACAGACTAGTTATGATGCTTCATAGAGGCTGAGCAACCCTCTCACGTCCTCACGAAGATTCTCAGAGAACCGGCCAGACTGTTCCCTTAATCTACTAACGCACTCTACGAAATGCAAAAAGAAACTTTAATGGTTAGTGTAAATTAACATATTTGTAATAGACAGTCTAGATTAAAAACTAATTATTGAGTCAATATTTTGGAATTAACGCATGTTTATATACTATATATGTATACCTGCAGAAACATTATAGCTTGCCTCTGAATTCTGAACTGAAGTGAAGAAGAGTAGAGGTCCTCAAATCCTCTAGTGATCCTGCATATGGCATCTAGTGATCGCCTGACCCCACTCTCAAAGTGATAGGCTACACCTAAACGTTAGAGTGAATCGATGAGCTCCAACTGAGCCACTTGCACAGTCGTTGATGTTATAAGTTGTCAGACTTCTCTTCTCAATTCTTCAACTCTGGTCCTTTGTGTTTCGATCTGCTCTCATTTTCATGTCTTTGAAGTAGGATCAGATCATAATACCAAAATAAACAAAATAACAGTGTCAGATCAGACGTATGGAAATTTACTGATGTTGCGCTGGTAATGGACTGGATGAAGTCATAGTGCCATGTACTTGGCTGGTATCTGGAAGGCCTCCTTTGAGCAGCAGACCAACCGCACCCCTCATTCCTAGGCTCACATCTCACAAGGGTGGTGCTCCATGGTTTGAACCCAGCCTTGGTATTAGGAGCAAGCCTGGGGGAAGTATCGAAAGGAGTGGAAAGGGACGCAAGATGAGCAGCCATTAGAACAGTGTGTGTATTTGTTGTTGAATGCTGAATGCTTTCACTGCCTCTCGGATGACTTAGCTCAGGATTGGTTTGGTAGTTTATATAGAGCTGCATCTGAGTGTGCATTGCGTGTCTATAATGGTTAGAGAATTTTAATTAGGTTCAATCTCTTAAAATATGGTGTTTGTGTAAGCTATAAATGTTTAATGCTATTTTCTTTGTATATAAATAGAAGGCATTAAACTATGACACTTGCCCAAGCCATAATTATTTGGTACTTTTATTTTATAGATAGAATGCATTCTTTCTTTAAGTTTTTGATATGCATTATAATCCGACACTTATTAGCTAATGTTCGGCACTTAAAACCATTTTTATGAAAGACCATGTTTATTTTTTACTTGTATTTGAGTAATTGCACCCCTTCACCATTAAGTAGTGCAACTTGTCGTTTCAACAATATTATGAACATGGTTTGCTAGCTTATAGAGAGTGGCAATCGAGTACACATTGTGTGTCTATAATGGTTAGAGAATTTCAATGAAGAGTAACAACTTACATTATGTTGCTTACATAAGCTATAGTCGTTTGACACACTTTCTTTGAGCGAAAATAAAATGCACTAAAAGATGGTATTTAAGTTATAATTCTTTGTATAAATGTAGAATAAATTCATTGTTTCAATGAAAATTTTAATGGGTTGGTGTCGGCAGCCGGCCCACACCAGCCACCATGTGTTTTTGCCTTTGTTCCAAGAGAAGAATGTAAGAGAAAAGAGGAAAAAGAAAAGAATGATGAAAACATGTGGCAGACCCAACTATCTTTCAGGCCTCTTTCACAAAAGAAACCACTAACCTCACTAGTTGTCATAGAAGCTGCCAAAGGAGAAAGAAATGAAGGAAGGACAAAGCTACCCCTTCAACCACAATTAGGGATGTCAATGGATCATAGTCAAATTGGATTTACCTTTAGCCTTCTCTAAATCCAAATCTGGAATCCTATTTCACAAACTGAATTTGATTTCAATTTAATTTCCATATTCATATCTAAATACAAATATTGAACTGAATTTGACCTATTTTCAAAATATAAGAACAATAGATATAAGATATTTGCTTAATAACAAATCTAATTCAAATCCATATCCAAATCCAACCGGATGTTTATGTATATCCGAAAATCTGATTGGAAGCGAATTATTAAAGCTGAATTCAATCCTACTTTTTAATAGGATATGTTTTCTTTTTTCATATCTGATTTCTTCGAAACAGATCGATTAGATTTTCTATCCAAAGCAGATATATAGGCATCCCTATGCGCAACTATTGATGCCAGTGGTTTGGATTCAGGGAGGACTTGGGATTCAGATGTAGGTTCTACTTTTCAAAACTGAATTTGGATCCAAGAAGCATATGATCCCAAATATAGACATAATCGGGTTGGATCTCTGTAACACAAACTGGACTTGGGCCTGAATATGGCATAAAACATAAAGGAACACAAATTTGATTAGTAATGGCACAATGCTTTTTTACTAGCTACAGTTCAAAATCAGGTCCATAATCAGATGTGTCCAACCTTGTAAATGGTGGGGGTGATTTTTTTTTTAAATTTTAATTATAAAAATATGCTAAATTTCTTCTTCCTTTTTTTTTCGCTTTTCATTCTCAAAGAGCATGGGGACTGGCCTATAACTCGGTTTTCGGTGGAGAGTGGGAGTACTGGAGACAGGGGGGGCTGGTAGGGGTTGTATTTCTTATTGGTTTTTTAAAAAAACAAAAATAATTTATTTTTAAATTTTAAATATTTTAGTTTATCCTGTATAAAATAAATATATTTCTGGTTCTGTAAAAATTTAGAAACTATAGTTTGGTTCCTACAACAAAAAATTCCTAGCTTCATCTTTGCACTTTGTTCTATAGTTTTCACCAATTAAAAAAAAAGGAGCTTTGAAGTCTTTCCTTTTAGCCGAACAAAATAGAAACAATGTCGCTACAAGAATTAGCACTTACTACCACAAGAAGTAAAATTGTGTAAAAAAAAACAAGCAGCTCATGCTGTAAAAGTCGTCACCTTCTTTTATAATTTGGCCGTGAAAAAACTCATGGCCTTTCCTTACACAGCAGAAAGTTTCCATTAGATTGTTGCCTTTGTGTGCATACTTTGTGGTGTGTCATATAAGGTTCCCAGTTGGCTGCTTGCTTTTTAATTATAATTATAGAATATTTGATCCACAAATCAGACTTCAAGAATCCTTTAAAATTTTATAGATTTCAGCACAAGAGCATATCCATATGTCACTGGACGTGTAAAATATTTGTATGTATTTTGGAAAGTTTCCATAGAAATTGAGAATAATTATTAAAAGGGGAATGAACCTGAAAATATGTAATAAATAATGTTTGGTCTATAGTAAATAAAATTATTGTCTTATCACTGTCTTTGTGACTGCTGGATGCTTTGGATTAAATTCATTTCACAACTGTTTTTTCTTGCTTTAGTTTGTATGAATACCTTTGTCTATCATAAAGAAAGTGATGTTCTCGTCACTTTGACTTTTTAACTGGTGGATATTATGGATTAAATTCATATCACAACTGCCTTTTCTTGCTTTAGTTTATATGAATACCATTGGTCTATTGTAATAAAAATGATGCTCTTGTCACCGTGTCTTCTTTACTGATTGATGGTTTGGATTAAATTCATTTCACAATTCTGCTTTTTGTTTGAGTTTATATGAATACCCTGAAGAGGTTGAAACTCCTCCCTTTTTCCCTCTAACTCGGTTTTCGGTGGAGAGCAGTACACATGTCAACTAAAGCATCACACATCTATCTTTTGCAGTCTCCAACAATTGCAGCCATAATAAATGAACTAATAGTAAACTTTCATTGGCCCATCAGTCTGAACAACTACGCTACACCGCTTGGGTCTTTCTTGACATGTGGGGATAGATTGAATTGCAAATGGTCAATTTTGTATAGGTGATTACAAACAGACATCAAATGCAATTTAGCTACTCTACCTTGTGAAATCAAACTTAAATTTAGCTAACCAGGTTTTGTTGAAAAAGAAGTAATACTCTTGCTATAAGCCACATATTACACAAATAAGAGACCTTAAGGACTCACTGATCTCTCAACAATTAGCTTTACGTTCTCATTCTGAGACATTCAATAATACCCATCATGTATATTATATTTTCACTATAGCGATAATTTCTCTTATAATACTATGACATGTTAAATTATTGGTATTTGATTTTTTAATGTTTTAAAGCAAGAAAAATGATTAATGCTGAGACACCATTAAAAATTTAAAACAAAGAATTTCTTAAAAAAAATGAATGACTGTCTTGAAAAAAAAAGGGCCCACTATCGATAGACTTTAGGGAGTCAAAATCAGAAAGTTTACACACTTATCAAGAAAGTATCCAAAGTGAAGCTTTTCTCTCTTCTTTTGCTCTAACTTCTACAAAATGAAATTAAAAAACAAAAGGCCACTTGAAAGGAAATAGGTCAAAAGACTAGTAACAAAACCTGACCCTGAGTACGTAATTGGTCTGAGCCAACTTTGCATGGCTACTGCCACTTGATCATGCCCTGTTGCTATTGTTAGAGAGGCCTTTCACATCCCATTCTGAGCTCATAGTTATGTCAAACAGAGTTTGTCGGAATAAAACAGCTCAACTGGATTAGTATGAGTCGTGGACATCATCAGCTTTGTCTCTTCATAATAGGGATGGCCAGCCTTAAGTTTGGCAAGGTCGATGGCATTCCCTCGTGGCACGAACAAGTTGTACTTCTAGTCAATGGTCAGATCACGCAACTTGGATGAGATAAATAAAATTTTGGATTTGGAAAAAAAAATCATGCATCCAAACTTTTACATAATACAATGAGAAATCTGACAAATGTGAGAAAGAGGAAGTGTAGGTGATGTAGATGTTTGTGGATTGGGAAATTTTCCGGATTTATTTAACACCAATCATGGACCTTGCCAGCTTGTAGAGCACAACCTTCCTCTTCCTTCTCTTTCCATTTTCGTAGGGTGAACAACAAGTTGATTTATTTGTAATTTAAAACATTTGTCTCACTTCTCTTTTTTTTTCACAATGACAACCTTGTTCGCAACTCACTTATCCATTTTCCCCATGTTATTATGAATGAAAAAGCAAGTGATATGTGGAAAATATTATCTTGGAAGGCACCACGCTTCCAAATCAAAAGAAAACTAAAGTTAGATATGCATGATAAGTGGCTTTGTTTGTTTGAAAAATTTACCATTGTAGATTTGATTTTCATTGTGGAAATGTCAATGGCCTAAATTTAAATCAATTAAAATTTGTGGGCCAATCTTTTTTTTTCTTTCTCTCTTTCTTTTCTACATGCAACACTAAAGTGACTGGACAAGTGGTTTTGAAGTCTTTCATGGTGAAGAATAAATATGGCAAGTCAAAATTTTCGAAAGTTTTTGCCATTGATCCACTTCTTTCTGTTCAACTATAAAAATAGGTGAGCATAGCCCATGTGAAAATTATTGATTGATAACTAGACAGCCGGGAGTTTTTATGAGTACCTCATGTCAGAACAACATGACAATCAATAAGAGAAGAAGAACTAATAAGAAACTACACTGACGTAGAAAATATATCTCTAGCAAGAAATTCTTGCTTGTGGGTAAGAACTGCCTCCACTGTAGCTTGCATGTGACTGTGTGATTTCATAAGATCATCTTGCTTGAGTGGTTGTTCTAGAATCCCCTATCCCCAATACTCATACCAAATTTTCACATTCTTACTGTTGCCCAAACACCGCTAGATTTTCCAAATTCATGAGAAATGAGCTTTTGAAACATCTAATTTGAGAAGAGGAGAGAGAGGGTCCCCTTGTCATCGACCTCTATGGCTACAAAAAGTGGTTCCCTCTCTTCTTAAAGGCAACAACAAAGAAAGCAGTAGAAACACAAGTCTTATTTTTCCTCACCCAATCCTCACAAAATCCCAAATAAGAAAGCCCAAAGTGCAGAAGACAATCTCATTTTGTCATAAGCTTTTGAAACATCTAATTTGAGAAGAAAAAATTGTTCTATAAGTCCACTTCAAGAGGAAGATGCATGGATGGTGAATAAATCTACTGGGGAGATTAGAAGTACAACTAGTTTAAAGATCACATTGTATAATGATATAAGTCAAGACTTTTATACCCATAATGATATAGAATTAAGAATCAATATCATCTGTGGTCCGTCCTTACAAGCTTGTTTATGAGAAGAAATTAATCACCACCAGAGCCATATTGTTTGCATCCCAAAACTTCTTTTGGTTCGCCAGTGAGAATATGTTTTGCAAACTATAAAAGGGGAACACCAGCCATTGGTATGATGCTTAGTTTTTCTGTGGCATTCTTCATTCTTGGTGCATTTCCTCAACTTAAATGCAATGTGGTGGATGGTAAAGCAAAACAAGATGTAAGAGTCAATCCTTAAAATAAGAAAATTGTTCATTAGGCATTGGAAAAGAAAGTTCGATAATTTTTGTTTGATAAAATGGTAAGAGATATGTTTTAGAAGAAATAATCTTAACTAATGAATCATTTGATTTGTAATAATCATTTAAAGTAAATAAAATTATGTCAATTTTTGAAAGAAGAGTTTTGATAAAATTTTATAAAAATGGTTTAATGAAATGATCATTTGTAAAGTAAAGAAAGTTAATAGACATCTTTTGAAACACAAGTTAATCTCAAGTTTTAGCCT
The DNA here is from genome assembly GCF_008831285.2 of Nymphaea colorata. Classification (NCBI taxonomy): domain Eukaryota; kingdom Viridiplantae; phylum Streptophyta; class Magnoliopsida; order Nymphaeales; family Nymphaeaceae; genus Nymphaea; species Nymphaea colorata. Next base: position 23,242,702 of record NC_045148.1, read on the forward strand.
AACTCTATCATGTTTTGCTTTGGTTTCCTAAAGGAGTGGTTGTGGGTGTCGGTGATCTTACGTATGCATGGTGAATATGAAAGTTAAATAAAAAGAGAAAGAATTCTCTATGCTTGAAAGAAAATTAGATAAGTCATTCATACCACAATATGCATATTAAATAAAAAAAGGTTTTAAAAATGAGTTGTATGTCATCCAAGTTTAGTCCGAATGATAAGGATCATGGGTATTGCACCTTAATATTGGCCTTGGTTCAGTTGAATGATTTTGGGCCAAGCAAAATGGGAGCTTTTTTTGTTTAATATATAAATAGAGAGAGAGAGAGAGAGAGAGAGAGAGAGAGAGAGAGAGAATTTAGAAGAGAGAATAAAAGGGAGAGAAGTCTAAAAGGAGGGGAGAAAAGGTGGGTGGGGGAGGAGGCAGGAACCAGTCAAGTTGACCTCATAATGGCACCCCTAATCTCAAAATCAATATCGTTCCTCAATACCATTAGGATAGCACCCTCCAAGAATCAAACTGAAGACATGGCTGTAACACGCTGCCTAACCCAACCATTGTCCTACCCATCATTTGTTTAAAAGGGGTGGAGAGAGAGAGAAAGAGAGGGGGGGTTTAAAAAAGAAAAAAGAAAAAAGAGAGATTAAAAGAGAGGTAAAAGAAAGAGAGAGAAAGAAAGATTTTTAAAAAAGGAGAGAGAGAATTGAAGAGATAGAGAAAAAGATAAATTTTAGGGAGAGATCTAAAAAGAGAGAAATCACCGAGAGAGAGGGAGAAAAATAGGAGAGAGAAATAGAAAAATCCAAGAGAGAAAGATTAAAGAAAGAAAAAAGAAAAAAGACAGATTAAAAGAGAGGTAAAATAAAGAGAGAGGAAGAAAGAGATTTTAAAAAAGGGAGAGAGATAACTGAAGAGAGAGGGAGAGAGAGAAAAGAGAAATTTTAGAGAGAGAGATCTAAAAAGAGAGAGAAATCAGAGAGAGAGAGAAAGAGAAATAAGAGAGAGAAATAGAAAGTGTGTTTTTAAATTCTCTTTCCTGGATGGAAACTAGGATTAACTAGTTTGGAAAATAATTTAAATATTGTAACAACTTCATTACATTTGTTGTAGGTCAGAGATAAACTAAAGTTCATAAAGAAAGTGTCTAAGCAAAGTCTCCAAAGCCTTTAATTTCAAGAGTTTGAAATGCTTTTGAAACTATCACAAAAATCTTTGTATGCATGTGTAAATTGAAATGAAGACATCCTATCTAATCTTGGCAATTATGAGAAGACGCCCCTCCCATCATTAGGTATAAGATGAAGCCTAGATAATGAGGATGAATCGTCTACTCTAGAGGAAGTAGATGAAGGAAGCTCCTCCCCTGATCCTGTTGTACTCAAATCCCGTCGAAGGAGCATTTCTGAGGGAAGACTCTTTCGGGATTGCTAATATAATGACAAATAAATGGTTTATCAAGAGAAGAAGGATTCAAAGGTCGCTAAAGTAGTGGTCTAAAACTAATAGTAAGGTATGTATTAATCTTGAACCTAACTAGATAAAAGGTACCGATCTTGAATCTGACTTCCTCCCTTGATAATGAATGAGCATGTAAGCTTTTGTTGGCCACACTGGAATAAAAGTCTTACAATAAAACAGAAGGTTTATGGATTTTTGATGAAAAATAAAGCTACGTGATAGCTTCAGTAGGATTTTTGGCCGATCTTTCTTGACGTGGTTAAGTACCAAAGACTCTAAACAATCTGTTAATGAGAAAAAGAAAAAAATAAACTGCAGTGACACATGAATGTTAAAGGATTGGATTCAAATAAAATCTCATCTTACCATATCAAATTTATCGGATATTCATAATTCCAATTTGAATTTGGATTTAAATACGAAGGAAGAAAAATCCATGCCGTATCCACATTCAAATTTTATTTAAATTCACAATTCAAATTTGATTTAGATTTACATCCACACCTGAATCCAACTTTTAAATACAAGAGCCAAAACCACATTACGATATGTTAAGAATGTGCAGATATTCAAAACGTATAAATTGGGTATATGATAATTCATTTGAAGTTGAATTCCAAAAGAAACCTGAATCGGAATATGATGGGATATTTAGTTAACACTGAACCCGAATTCGAATTCAATCAAAAGTCATTTCTTAAATATAAATCCCATTCAATCTTTTTAATTAAAGTGTTACTTTTTTCTTTTTTCATATCAACTAACTTTTTCAGAGTAATGAATGTGCATTCAAATTCATTACTTCAAAATAGGTGTAAATGCATACATGAGGTTGCTTCTAGAGAATTCTTACTACAACAAAAATACAAAAAATCAATAATTTGTTATTACAGTTTTAACAAATTGTTATACGAATGATTATGTTATGATTTGAAGACAAATAAACTCATATCAGATGTTGCACCAATCCAGATAGATGAATTCTCCTTAACAAATACTGTCCCCGTTAACACGAAGCTAGGCAGAGATATATAGTGGAGAATGATCAGGCCAACCTCCAAATAACTGAATCATCCAACCACCACCTTTGACATTTCATAATGAAAAAATAAATGCGAAAGATCAAAACTGATGTGGCAGAACTTGGCAATGGTAAAAGAAACAAAAATATTTGTTGACAAGTTTCTGAATGCTCCAGCTTCTGACACATGCATTGCATTGGGCAATCACGTCCCCTACCTCAAAAAAAAAAGAAAAAAAGAACTAAAAACAGAAAGTTGGGTTGGGGGGAGGAGGAGGTGGAGTCATTGCCACCCTTGAGGGAGTCGAGCATAGGCATGGGCCTGCATGATCAGACCCGGCCGGGCCCTGTAACTTTGCTGACTGGGTATCGGACAGTATATGCGGCCTGTCGCGGGCCCAGTAAGCCCAACAATTTTTTTATTTTTAAATTTTAAATTCATTTTTAAGTCTGTTTCCTTTGTAAAGGTTTCAAACTTTCAAAAATTGAAAGTTTTAGTCTTCGTTTTCTTCCTTCACCGTCGGCATCTCCCCAGGCTGCATCGCCATCATCGTACCTCCCAGCTCGCGCGGCCGTGCCTACCATGCCATCACCAATTCGTTGCAATCCAAACCATTTGTCGCTGCCCTACTACTGCTCGGCTTGAGGAATCATCGATTCCATTGTCACCAGTTTCTCTCTCTCTCTCTCTCTCTCTCTCTCTCTCTCGCTCTCTCTGTGTCTGTGTGTGTGTGTGGATGGTTGTTCTCCATTGGAATGAATCCGATGTGAATGATTGTTCTCCGTTTGGCTGAATCAGGTGACATTCATAAGATGGGGAAGGCAGGGCGGTGGTTGAAGAGCATGTTGTGTTTGGCCGGTCCAATCGGAGTGTGAAGCAGTGGAGGAAAGGTGCAGGAGGAAGTGGCAGTCTGGCAGAAGCGATGCCACGGAGGCTGCAAAAAATGGGCCAGGCCTCAAGCATTCTTATAATGGCCCGGTACCGGGTCTGGCCTGACCCGTTAATAGTTGGGCCGGGTAGCGGGCTGGCCGGGTCCAAGCCCAGGTAGTTAACCGCACAAAATTGTCGGGTCGGGCTGGCATAGCCCAATGCCGAGGCCTGGTCCAGCATGCATCTAGTGTTTCTCTTTTTATTTAAAAAGCAAGAATGTGGGCCCTAGGTGGATGGCTGGGTCTTTGTGCAATATATATATATATATATATATATATATGAACTAATAATAGTTGACAAAAGTGCCTTATTTCTTTTTTATCTATGTTGTTCTCCCAACCACCGTCATGAAAATGATCAATTTCTATTCTGCTGGAGGCCGCAAAACCAGTTTTCTGTGCAATCTAAACTTATAGACATGATTTTAAATTTGGTAAGAAACAAACACACAAACACACACCCACACAGATATATATATATATGTATATATATTAAGTTAATCATATTTTGGATGTTAATAATGTTTTTAATAATCTAAAAATGAATGGCTCTTTTAACATCAAAATTTTGAACATTGTAGAAAAGAACAATTTTTTCATGAAAATAACTTGAACCGAAACATGATTTTTATAAATTTGGTATTAATTATATACATATTAAGAGGTTCACATTTTATTTAAAATATCTTTTAATATAAATTTGAGAGGTATGGCTTTATCCCTTAGCCAAGTGGTATCGGGTGTGTGTGTATTAATGACATTAGGGATGGGGTACAAAGGCTTCAGACTTACGATCTCAACTATTAACTACGAAAATACTCTTAAGATAATATCTAAAAGGTTTGATTGTTATAGAAAAAAAATGTTTTTAACATTGCACTTAGATGTATATAATTGTCCACTTGGTTCAACCATCATCTTTTGGTGTGTGTGTGTGTCTCTCTCTCTCTCTCTCTCATATTACTTTATGCGAATCTCAACATTATGAGAAAGGTTAAGATATTGCTGTCGGATTTAATATGTATTTTTGCAACCGAGTCCAATATCTACTTTATGCTAAATAAATTTGGATTGCAGATCATATATGTAAAATATTTTTACATAATAAAATCAATGAAATAAAAGATTAACAAGAAATCTGACAAGTCCGAAAGGGGGAACTCTAGTGGATGTAGAAGGCTTGGCTTTGGGGATTTTTCTACCAGATTTATTTAGGAGCAAGTAAATTAAGAAATTGAATTTCTTCTTTAACACAACCTATAAAAAATGTGCTGATGAGTATTTTTCTCATGTATTCTAGTATTATAACAGATCACGCCACGATTGATGGGAATTAAAGTTAATGTCAATAAAGAAAATATAATGAATTGGAGAGAGAAAAGAAGCAGCAATATGAACGTAGTAGTTTGGAAGAGAAGAAGAATACAGTGTAAGGAATTGACGAAACAGCGTGAAAGGACTGAAGCCAATGAGCAACAACTGACGAAATTGAGGGCGGAATATCTTGAGCCGTCAAGGGCCGAATTTCTTCCGTAACTTGATTACCTCAGCGCTCTACCACTCACAAGAGGATAATGTGGTGGTGGTGGTGATGAAATGGACCCACCTGCTCAATTTGAATTTTATGTGCAGTTTTTTGCCTATTTTCTTTGCATCCTTCTGAAATTGCTTCTCTTCCTCTGCCCTTCAATCTACCGAGAAACTGGGAGTGGGGTTGCAGGAGATGGGGGCAGTAATAGATGCTCCTGTGCAAACAGCCATTTCTACTGCAACCAATTTGTTGAAAGAGACGAAAGACTACATCTTGAATGCCAAAGACAATCTGAAATAGCTCCAAAGGATCCTGAAAAATCTTCCAAAAGGCCATCAAAGATGCTGATCGAGTCCTTTTTCAGCAAGGAGTGTGACAAAGAACTAGAGTTTGAGCTCAAGGATGTTCTTTATGATGCCGAGGACATCAACGAAGGATATCAAAGGAAAATTGAGGCCAGCAAGAGGGATCAGGTACGGAAGCGGTTTTGACCACAGCTCTCTCTTCCTATTATGAAGATGTTTCTTTTCGTTCCCAACTTGGTAACAAAATCAAGAAAATCAATGAAAGGCATGATAAAATAAAGAAAGATTGGGACATGGTGGATAGGCTCAAAACAACACCAAAAGGGGCGGGTAAGGACCCTGTTCAAGGTGAACATGTCAACCCCAAAGAGGCAACCCATCAAATAGGCATACAACTGCCCATTGGCAGGGAGAATGATAAAAAGGTATTAGTAGAAGTGCTCTCGTCGAATGACTTTTGTAGTAAGACTGAGAAGGGTGTTGCTTATATTATCTCCATTGTTGGAAAGGGAGGGATCGGTAAAATGACTCTTGCAAACATGGTATTTAATGAAGTTGAACAACAGTTTGTGGAACGCAGGTGGTGGGTTTGTGTTTTGGAAAGGCCAAACCATAAGGATTTGGTGCGGCAGATACTAAGGGAACTGTGCAAGAGTTCTGGAGAAAACATTGATTGTTCCTTGACTGACTTATGCACATAATTACTGAACGAGCTCTCAAAGGAAAAAATTTTGTTAGTCCTAGATGCTCTATGGGAAGTAAAATGGTGGGAGGAAGAGATACAGGGAACATTGATGGTGGGTGCAATCGGGAGCAAAATTTTGATTACTAGTATAATGAAATATGTGTCGGAGGGGATGGGTGCTTTTTATATGCATGAATTGCTAGAATTTAGTTTCCACCAAAGTCGGGACTAGTTTCTGAAGGAGGTTTTAAGAGAAGGCCGAACAGAGGAAGATTCGGTGATGCATAAGATCAAATTTGTTGGAGAGGGAATAGTAAAGAAGTGTGGTGACCAAGAAAATGAGTAGGGAGGACTGGAAGTCCGTCGTGGATAGTAAGATATGGGAATGGAAGACTCCTGCAGCCTCATCATCGTCCACTGAAATAGGTGGCGATATTCTTCCTGGTCTCATGCTGAGCTACGAGGACTTGCCATATTATTTGAAGAGTTGTTTTGTGTATTGCTGCATTTATCCAAAGGATTATGAGATTAAAATTGGCTCATTAATCATGCAATGGGTGGCACACCGATTGATTGAGGTTGGCATAGATGTTGAAGCGACAACAAACCAATACATTGAAGATTTGATAAGGTGGTGTTTGATTGAAGAAATCGATTTGAAGAGCATCAAATTTCATGACATTTTGCATGACCTTGCCTTATATATAGGTGCAAGGGAATATGGCCATGCCTCTACTACTGAGCACACCCGCCATCTGTCATTACATGGTGTACACGATGCAGAGGCACACAAGCATAATATCTTGGAAACAGCAAATAAGGTGTGCACATTGTTTGCTGATTCCAATTCTTACTTGCAGGTTTATATTGAACACTTGACCAATTTCAAGTGGTTGAGGGTGTTGTCATTGAGGGGATGCGAAATGGATGAGCTGCCAAAGTCCATTGAATACCTTTCATTTGTAAAATATCTCGATCAAAGCAAATCTAAAGTGAGACGGTGGCCTAGTTCAATCTGCAGACTCTATAACTTGCAAACATTGGATTTAAATTATAGTAAAATTGAAGAGTTGCCCAAGGAAATGGGTGAACTCTGCAACTTGAGGTATCTTGGGCTGAAATGGACCTGGGAATTGAAATTTATAGCGGAAGGCTTGGGGAAGCTTACTAATTTGCGGACCTTGCATAGATTTGTGGCATGCGATGACAAAGGGGACACAAAGGGATGCGATATTATGGAACTAAAAGACTTGAACAAACTACAGGAGGAATTGTCAATACAAGGGTTGGGGGGGAACTAGAAAACCAATTGTCTGTGCAAGAATTGCACAATTGCTTAAGGAGAAGCATGGCATAATTAGTTTGCAATTCTACTTTGGAATTACTGGAGGTGTTTCTGAACATAGTAATGACGAACAGAGTGGTGCGTTGGAGGCATTGGAACCTCCACTTGGGCTGGAGTGCTTTGAGATAGGTGATTATAAAGGAAAGATGCCAGTTTGGCATTTGAATACTAAGTATACCAAGCTACATTCACTAAAGCTGGAAAGATGCCACTTATGGGAAAAACTAATAAGCATTACCTCGTTAAAAGTACTAAATGACATGAATTGCCCAGCACTCTGTGAAATAGCTAGCACGCCTGCCTTGGAGTCGTTGATGGTGGAGGAATGCTGCAGCCTAGAGCGATTACCTCATCACATGCCTGCTCTCAAGTGGTTGGATGTGCCACTTTGTGACAGTCTAGAGCAATTGCCTCATCACATGCCTGCTCTCAAGTCGCTGATGGTGTGGGCATGTGATATCCTAAAGGCTCTTGTTAACATGCCAGCTTGGAGTCATTGGATGTGAGTTATTGTGACAGCCTAGAGCATTTTACATGACATGCTTGCTCTCAAGTCATTGATGGTGTGGAGATGTGATAGGCTGAAGACTCTAGCTGGCCTGCCTTGGAGTCGTTGGAAGTATAATTTTGTGATAGCCTAGAGAAACTACCTCATCAAATGCCTGCTCTCAAGTCGTTGAAGGTGTATGGACCTAATAGCTTGAAGGCACTTGTAAATGTTCCCATACTTGAGGAGTTGATGGTGGAAGGTTTGCTAAACTGGGAAGGGTGACCAGCAGATAGATTAGGGGAAACAACATTGACTTATATGCCAAGGTTAAGAGAGGCAAATTTTGTGAATTGTCCAAGGATGCAGACAAAAGGCTTGCTTGATGCTCTATTGGAGCTGGCGGGGCATGACGGTCAAGTGACTCAGCTCCAAAGTCTGTCACTGTGTTGCTGCCTAAGTGCAAGATTGGGATGGAAATTCCTTGAGCAACTGCCTAACCTCATTGAGCTATGGTTGGATCCAGACTCAGCAGTACTACTGCCATCGCCATTGCCATCGGAGGTATCAACATTTCTACCCTCCCTCAAGTCTCTGTCTTTGAGCGACACAAATCTTGATGAGGTCAAATTGGGAAGGGTGCCTCAATGCTTGTGGGGTCTCTCCCAACTGGAGACATTGTTCCTAAACTATTTCTATGAGGACATCAGCTTGGGAGGCCACTGGCAATGCCTCACAAAACTGAGATACCTAAAGCTTCAATACTTCCCCAATCTGAAGTCTCTGGTGGACATTACTACCCACTAAAATGAAAATGATGCAGTAGCAACAACATGTCCCATGGATGCAAACAAACAGATCGTCTGCCTCTCAAAACTTGAAAAGTTGGTAATTTACTTTTGTCCAGCACTCCATCTTGGGGAAAGGTTATCCATCCTAGGCTAAAGTGGTTGAGGTGCTGTTATATCATGTTACGGAACCTTTTCTGTTTTGTAGGCTGAAGCCATCAGTATTTACATATGTCCTGCACTTGATCTGCCGCAGGAGTTAAGATGCCATCTTGGAGGAAAGGTAACAATTATCCCATATGTTCTTGTGTTCAAAATTGTTGACAGATTGTAATTTTTTGGTCAAGTATGAATCTTGTGCATTTCGTCTGCTCTTTTTTTCTCTCCCTTGTTTGATTTAGGTCTTGTACGTTTTTTATGTCATGTTTTCCATCTGCAAAAGTCAAGTGAATCTGTAAAAATCAATAGATTGCAACTGCTTTCAGCAAACATGACAGAAGCCAATAGGACTTGGTCATGTTGGTGTGGTTTCACTGAGAACATCAGCTTGGGAGACCACTGGAAATGCCTCCCGAAACTGAGAAAGCCAGTTCTTTTTTACTTCCCCAATCTGAAGTCTTCTGTTGGGCTCAAATAGTATTACTCCTCAACCAAATGATGCAGCAGCAACCACATTTCTCACAGATAAACAGGAACAGATCGCCTTCTTCTAGAAGCTTCAATGGTTGAGAAGCTAAGAGACCATCTTGGAGAAAGGTTTATAATTACTGAAATGTTTAATGCCATGTTTTCCATTTTCTATTTCACCCACCACACATTTGGTCTATTAGTTCTTAGCCAATCCAACCTCCATTTAATTTTTATGCATCCACATAATATATAGTTGGGATCAGTAGTGGCTGGATCTTTGATTTTCCCATTAATATCTCATGCCTTTGATCTTCCACTAAGAACCAAGCGAGCAGCCTTCTCCCAACTCAAATAGTTAGCACCATTGAGTGGGGTGGAGGTAATTTTCAGGGTATTATGCTCAGTGGACTTGGCTCACTTGAATGTTTCATCTCTTTGATTTGAGCTAGCAGCATCGGCCAGATATTGGCGCAGCGGCTTCCCAGCTGAAGACAGTATAGATCGCAGGTGAGTCTCTCTGTCGCAGGTGGTCGCAGGGTCCTTTAGAAACCTATGGCACTTGTCAATTCCATATCACTTCACAGGATTATCCAAAAAATCTGAAAATTGGATAAAAAATACTAGACACGTGCCCAAATCCAACGCACCTTACTCGACCTCTGAATCGCCTCCAGTCAAAAACGCGCTCCAGAGAAATTCACGCCTGGAATGCCCCGTCTGGCAACCTCTGAATCACAGGCGAGTCTCTCTCTCAGCTCCTTATCTCCCGAGATCTTCAGATAACCTTGCTGGACATGGTGAAGAAAAAGAACTGGGCAGTGCGAGTGGTGAAGAAATGCAGGATTTCTCCACTCCTTGTGGAGACGGTGGCGATGGAGGGTGTATTTTTGCAAGCGACACCCATTTGGTGGATGCGTGGCCAAGTTTGCTATACAGTTGAAAGTGGAGCAGGGGCTGAGGCAGTTGCTATCATGAAATGTTTGAAAATGATAAATATTGAATTTTAGAAAATTTGGGGTGATTACACCTTCTAAGAATTTTCAAACTATTAGAACGTTGATTAGGAAATACTTGTTGCTCTTAAATTGTTGTGGAAACAAATTTATTAATTGAAAAATGTCGTTCTCATATTTTAATAAAAATTGAATAAGTGCACGTGAGCAATGTATTCCTTTAAGGGGTAGCATTGATTGTGAAGGTTCCGTGAATATGCCCAGAAAATTGATAAAGGTTCATGAAACAATAGCTCTAGTGTCCAATGAACCATCTATAATTTTGCTGTAGATTTATGGGACACTCACAAAGTGTCTCTATTGCCAAACGCTCTCTTAGCTCCTTTATAAACTAAAGGGCAAAACAAGGCACTGAGGGAGTTTATTAACTTAGCCCTACGCAAAATGGTGGGTGAGAAGATTACATCTTAAATACATAAAAGATGGTTGTTATATATGAAAACACCCTTACTTTGAACTGGGTCCAGATCTTGAACTTTGAGAACATTTTTAGTTGTAATAACTTTGGATTTGATGTATATTCAAACTCCGATTTTAACTATGCATTGGACTCGGATATTTAAATTTGGATTTGGATATATAAATTCAGCTTTGTTTTATTTTGAGTTTACTATCCAATTGGATATATACCAAATTACTTGATTTTAAGACGAAATGTTAAAAGTTAGGTTGTATGGGAAGAAAATATTTTTTACATCCAGTAATTTACATATCCATTCCTCTCTCCCGTTCTTGTCTTGGGTCAGCAATTTTGGGCAGAAGGTTAGAGTCGTATCTTATTATCCAGTATTTGGTGCAAGACCCATGAATTGCCCAAGCCAGATATCTAAATAAGCTTTGTGATTTTGAGAAAAGCAAAAAAAAAACAAGTTCACGTATCCAAATTTTTTACATAATAAAATAGGATAGATGAAAACCCTAGAAAAAGAAATCTGCAAAGGTGAGAAAAGGGAAGTGTAGAATATTGGGATTGAGACATTTTTCCCAGATTTGTTTAGCAGAAAAAATATATGGGACTTCGCCAAGTGTGCATAGAAGCCTATGGGCTCACCATAGCCCAAATCGGTTAAGCTTCTGATTGGAGGCAAACAAATGGACCCTTAAAGACTTATTCTCTCATAAACTCAGCAACTTGAGAAATTTAATTTTCTGAGTTAAAAGAAAGCAAGAGCCTTGTTGTATTTATGTACTCTCCACCACGGCAGCGGTGGACCTAATTAGAGGGGCGCTTTATGTACTCTCCACCACGGCAGCGGTGGACCTAATTAGAAGGGTGCATGCCCACTTGCTCACCTTTGTATGTTTGATCTCTTCCCTAATTTGCCTAATTTCTTCACTTCTAATTCTTTTCCTCTGCTCTTCCCGCCTACCAAGAAACAGGGGAGGTTGGCGTTAGTAATGGACGTAGTTACAGAAGCACTGTTTCTGTTATTTTGGAAGCCGTCACCAGTTTAATGAAAGAAAAGGTCGGCCTCATCCTGAATGCCAAAGATGATCTCATCAACCTCCAGAGGAAGCTGGAACAATTTCCGGTGGCATCAAGGATGCAGGTCGCAAGCCCTTTTCCAGCAACAAGGGCGACAAAGGTCTAGACGACAGCTGAAGGCTTGAGCTTGGAGAAAGGGAGATGGATTCTTTAACTTCAAGGAACAAGGTAAGAAAGCCTTGGATCATTCTGCACACTTGCTTCAGAATTGTATTTAATTTGGTAAACCCACTTATTGCCCATGGGTTTTACATTTTTTAGAGTATGCACCAAATCTCATGTTTTGTTCTCTTCTTGTGCTTTAAATTAAGCAGCCATGGCGTCACATCAATGCTGATGCTTAACGGCTTGACTAAAGGAGGATGGTTCCAAATCTTTAGAGATGACCACAAGAAGTGCTTTATCAGGTGTGGAGATATAAAGGAAATTGTGACTGTGTGCATACACTTGACAGAGAGAGAGAGAGAGAGAGAGAGAGAGATAAAGAGAGATAGAGTACTGAAATTAATTTATTAATGTACCCATTTTTTATAGAGTCGGAAACAACGGCACTGGTGATTTGCTTAGGCAGTCTGGATGGGCTCAGCAATGAGAGAGTAGACACAGTCCATGGACTCATGCTGCAAGACACCCACCCCATCTTCAGAGTCGTACATGCACTGGGAGACCCACGCAATGTTGAGAGCCATGTTCATGAAGGAACGAGAGAAGGCGGTCTGTTGCTGCTGCTGCTGAGCAGAGAGGAGCTCCCTGTTCAGCCTCCTCCATGCATCCCTTAGCAAGTACATTATGTGCTGCCGTGCTTGCTCCTCTGCTACCCTTGCCTCGTTCATATAAATCTGGACCGATCTAGGCAGGTTCCCTCTCCCGAATCCAACCTTCGATCAAGTGTTCAACATATAAAGAGAAGATCATCAGACAATCAAAATAGAAAAACATAACAGGAACATTGTCAACTCAGAAGCTAATACTAGTTAACCAGCAGAAAATACACTAAACTAACCCTGGATCTCTGGAGGTCAGCCCAGAGACGAACTATCATGAATGACAAGTTGATGATGTTGGACTCAGACTGCGGCTGCTGGATTGCTTGTTCCTCAATGTTTTGGGAGAGGAAGAAGTAGGCATGGAGGAGAATAGGGCCGATCATCGCTGCCCGGATGTTGCTCAAAGATTCCTCTAGCCTTGGTGTCTGTTGGGCATGGTGCCACCTTGCTTCAACCAAGTAAGCTCTTCACACACTCACCACTAACCAAGAGTAGAAGAGAGCAAGTCAATTAGAAAGTGAAGCTAATATACTAATGTGATGATTTTAAGAGTAGAAGAAAGATTTGATAGAGAATGTGTCGTACCACTCTCCTCATGTGTGAAGTGATATCACGGCCATGCCTCCTAAGAACAGTGTAGCTGATCTGGTTGGTTGTGTTGTAGACAGCCACATAGAAGATCCTCAGTGACTGTGGGAGCTGCTCTGCCGCTTGAAGATCCCACCTGCATATATACAATATAGAGCACCCACATTGGCTCCGAACGATGTAAGCAGAAACTAGAGACAGAGTTGCTACCTCTAATTTACCAACCATAATCATCCTTTACCTCTCAACAACTTGCACAAAGTGTTCGAGCTCCTCAACAGACTGATGCTCGCCGAAGATGTCCTCATGGTGGCCATCAAGTAGGAGACCCTTGCGAGCTGCATCCTGTACTGTGAGAACTGTGGCTCATGCATCTTCACCCCTGCCATGAAGTAGCTCTCCACCAGCCTATCTCTGGCGAAACTAATGTGCTCACACAAGCCCAAGTCCCTCCACCACCTGCAAACACCCAAAACAAAGGACTCATGGTTGATTATTAGTGGACCCAATGATGCAAACTAGCAACAATGTAACATACATGATATTCATTACTGATACACATATATACATGGAATGACATTAGTTGCTGCATTATTATAAACTATTAACCAAGTTATTTAGGCCAAAGTGCAAGAATGAATTGTACCTAGATAACTCCCTGAGCTCTCTTTGGTGGATTGTCTGCACCATGTTGAAGTCCAGCCTAGCGAACTCATGCAGCACTTGGCTTCTGCGGTCCGCTCTCTCGAATGTCTCAATATACTCTCGGGCCTCGACCCTGCGAACCCTTCTGTGGAGCGGAACCTGCAGAGCACACTGTACCTGTCAAGACATCCTCTGGTCCATGCAGCTTATCCTTGCTCTAAGATGCTCTGAAGAAATGGCTGTAGCTTCTTCCAACACAGTTTCTCCTTCACACTCTAGTTGTGATGCTTCGTAGAGGCTCAGCAACCCTCTCACGTCCTCACGAAGATTCTTAGAGAACCGGCCAGACTGTTCCGTAAATCTACCAAAGCACTCTACAAATTGCAAAAACAAATTTTAATGGTTAGTGTCAATTAACATATTTGTAATAGACAGTCTAGATTAAAAACTAATTATTGAGTCAATATTTTGGAATTAAGGCATGTTTATATACTATACACGTAGTCAATATTTTGGAATTAAGGCATGTTTATATACTATACATGTATACCTGCAGAAACATTATAGCCATGTTGCCTCAGAATTCTGAACCGAAGTGAAGAAGAGTAGAGGTCCTCAAATCCTCTAGTGCTCATGCATATGGCATCTAGCGATCACCTGACCTCACTCTCAAAGTGATAGGCTACACCTAAACGTTCTAGTGAATCGATGACCTCCAACTGAGCTACTTGCTCAATCATTGATGTTATAAGTTGTCGGACTTTTCTTCTCAATTCTTCAACTCTGGTCCTTTGTGTTTCAATCTGCTCTCATTTTCATGTCTTTGAATTAGGATCACATCATGATACCAAAATAAACAAAATAATAGTATCAGATCTTAGGTATGGAAAATTACTGATATTGCCCTTGTAATGGACTGGATGAAGTCATAGTTCCATGTACTTGGCTGGTATCTGGAAGGCCTCCTTTGAGCAGCAGACCTACCGCAGCCCTCAGCCCTAGGCTCACATCTCACAAGGGTGCTGCTCCATGGCTTGAACCCAGCCATGGTATTAGGAGCAAGCTTGGGGGGGGAAGAAACAAAAGGAGTGGAAAGGGAGGCAAGATGAACAGCCATTAGAACAGTGTGTGTATTTGTTGTGGAATGTTGAATGCTTTCGCTGCCTCTCGGATGACCTAGCTAAGGATTGGTTTGCCAGTTTATATAGAGGTGCATCCGAGTATTCATTGCATGTTTATAATGGTTAGAGAATTTTAATTAGGTTCAATCACTTAAAATATGGTGTTTGTGTAAGCTATAAATGTTTAATGCTATTTTCTTTGTATATAAATAGAAGGCATTAAACTATGACACTTGCCCATGCCATAACTATTTGGTACTTTTATTTTATAGATAGAATGCTTTCTTTCTTCAAGTTTTTGATATGCATTATAATCCGACACTTATTAGCTAATATTCACCACTAAAAACCATTTTCATTAAAGACCATGTTTATTTTTTACACATATTGGAGTAATTGCACCCTTTCACCTTGAAGTGGTGCAACTTGCCGTTTCAACAATATTATGAACATGGTTTGGTAGCTTATAAAGTGCTGCATCCGAGTGCATATTGCGTGTGTATAATGGTTAGAGAATTTTAATAAGGTTTAATCTCATAAAAATATGGTATTTGCTTAAGCTATAAATGTTTGATGCTTTTTTCTTTCTAAATAAATAGAATGCATTAAACTATGACACTCGCCTAAGCCATAATTATTTGGTACTTTTATTTTATTTGCATATAGATAGAATGCATTCTTTCAACATGTTTTTGATACGTATTATACTCGGACACTTATTAGCTCATTTTTGCCACTTAAAACCATTTTTATCAAAGACCATGTTTATTTTTTACTCGTATTTGAGTAATTGCACCCCTTCACCTTTAAGGGATGCAACTTGGCGTTTCAGCAAATGCATTCTTTCTTCACGTTTTTGATATGCATTATAATCCGACACTTATTAGCTAATGTTCGGCACTTAAAACCATTTTTATCAAAGACCATGTTTATTTTTTACACGTATTTGAGTAATTGCACCCCTTCACCTTTTAGTGGTGCAACTTGTTGTTCCAACAATATTATGAACATGGCTTGCTAGCTTATAGAGAGCTGCAATCGAGTGCACATTTTTTGTCTATAATGGTCAGAATTTCAATGACGAGTAACATCTTACATTATGTTGCTTACATAAGCTATAGTCATTTGACACACTTTCTTTGAGAAAAAATAAAATGCACTAAAAGATGATGTTTGTGTAAGTCATAATTCTTTGTATAAATGTAGAATGTATTCATTGTGTCCACTTGGTTCAACCATCATCTTCTGGTCTCTTTCTCTCTCTCTCTCTCTCTCATATTACTTTATGCGAATCTTAACATTATGAGAAACGTTAAGATATGGCTGTTGGATTCAATATGTGTTTTTGCAACCGAGTCCAATATGAACTTTATGCTAAATAAATTTGGAGTGCATCAAATTACATCACATTTTGCATGACCTTGCCTTATATATAAGTGGAAACGAAAATGGCCATGCCTCTACTACTGAGCACACCCACCATCTGTCATTACTTGGTGTACAAGATGCAAAGGCACACAAGCATAACACCTTGGAAACAGCAAATAAGGTGTGCACATTGTTGGCTGATTCCAATTATTATTTGCAGGTTTATATTGAACACTTGACCAATTTCAAGTGGTTGTGGGTGTTGTCATTGAGGGATGGGATGAGCTGCCTAAGTCCATTAATACCTTTCACTTGTAAAATATCTCGATCTAAGAAATTCTAAAGTGAGACGGTTGCCCAGTTCAATCTGCAGACTCCGTAACATGCAAACATTGGATTTAAATTATAGTAAAATTGAAGAGTTGCCCAAGGAAATGGGAGAGCTCTGCAACTTGAGGTATCTTGGGCTGAAATGGACATGGGAATTGAAATTTATAGCGGTAGGCTTGGGGGACAAGAAAAGCAATTGATTGTGCAAGAAATGCACAATTGCTTAAGGATAAGCATGGCATAATTAGTTTGGAATTACTGGAGGTGTTTCTGAACAGAGTGGTACTTCTGAACAGAGTAATGATGAACAGAGTGGTGATTCTGAACAGAGTGGTGCGCTGGAGGCATTGGAACCTCCACTTGTGCAGGAGTGCTTGGAGATTGGTGATTATAAAGGAAAGATGCCAGGTTGGCATTTGAATACTGAGTATACCAAGCTACTTCCACTAAAGGTAGAAAGATGCCATTTATGACAAAAACTAATAAGGATTACCTCGTTGAAAGTACTACATGTCATCAATTTCCCAGCACTATGTCTGCCTGCCTTGGAGTCGTTGAAGGTGGAGGAATGCTGCGGCCTAGAGAAATTACCCCATCACATGCCTGCTCTCAAGTCGTTGAAGGTGTACGGACCTAATAGCTTGAAGGCTCTTGTTAATGTTGCTTTACTTGAGGAGTTGATGGTGGAAGGTTTGCTCAACTGGGAAGGGTGGCCAGCAGATGGATTGGGGGAAACAATATTGACTTCGATGCCAAGGTTAAGAGATGCGAATTTTATGAATTGTCCAAAGATGAAGACAGAAGGCTCGCTTGATGCTCTATTGGAGCTGGCGGGGCATGCATGACCGTCAAGTGATTGAGATCCAAAGTCTGTCAGTGTGTTGTTGCCTAAGTGCAAGATTGAGATGGAAATTCCTTGAGCAACTGCCAAACCTCATTGAGTTAAGGTTGGATCCAGACTCAGCAGTACTGCTGCCATCGCCATTGCCATCGGCGGTATCTACATTTCTACCCTCCCTCAAGTCTCTGTCTTTGAGGGACACGAATGTTGATGAGGTCTAATTGGGAAGGGCGCCTCAGCGGTTGTGGGGTCTCTCCCAACTGGAGACATTGTACCTAAACCATTTCTTTGAGGACATCAGCTTGGGCGGCCACTGGCAATGCCTCCCAAAACTGAGATACCTAGAGCTTCAATACTTCCCCAAGCTGAAGTCTCTCGTCGACATTACTACCCACCAAAATGAAAATGATGCAGTAGCAACAACATGTCCAATGGATGCAAACGAACAGATCGCCTGCCTCTCGAAGCTTGAAAAGTTGGTAATTTACTTTTGTCCAGCACTCCATCTGCCGCAGGAACTCAGAGACCATCTTGGGGAATGGTTATCCATCCTAGGCTAAAGTGGTTGAGGTGCTGTTATATCATGTTACGGAACCTTTTCTGTTTCGTAGGCAGAAACCTTCGGTATTTGCATATGTCCTGCACTTGTGCTGCAGGAGTTAAGATGCCATCTTGGAGGAAAGGTAACAATTATCCGATATGTTTTAATGTTTAAAATCGGTGACAGATTGTGACTATTTTTTTTTTTTGGTCAAGTATGAATCTTTTGCATTTCATCGGCTCTTTTTTTCTCAACCTTGTTTGATTTAGGTGTTGTACATTTTTTATGTCATGTTTTCGATCTGCAAAAGTAGAGTGAATCTGTAAAATCAATAGATTGCAACTGCTTTCGGCAAACATGACAGAAGTCAATATTACATGGTCATGTTGGTGTGGTTTCATTGAGAACATCAGCTTGGGAGGCCACAAGAAATGCCTCCCGAAACTGAGAAAGCCAGTTCTTTTTTGCTTCCCCAATGTCAAGTCTTCTGGTGGGTGCAGCAAATAGTATTACTCCTCAACAAAATGATGCAGTAGCGACCACATTTCTTTTTATTTTTTACATTTTATCTTTACTATTTTATGAATTTCTTCCTTTAAACTAGTTGGCATAATTTTCAAAAAATTTAGGATGGATAATACCATTTTCTTGAAATTTACTACTCGACCTTGGACCTTTTTGCAAAAAGTTTTATGGTCATGGGCCGTATGTGATTTTTTAAAAGAATTTATGGGTAGAGAAGTGCCTGGTTGGCTAGGCTTTCAAACATGGTTTTTATTTATTTTTAGCCATTGAGTCGAGGTGAGTAACTTAATTTATATTTTCTATGTGTTTTTCTCCTACAAATACGAAAAAATAATTTTTTGGGTGCACAAAGTGAACCCTATCGCTCGGTTGAGAGGCTGAAGCCTCCCCTCCTTCCCCTTGCCCTTGGATTGAGACCTGCATTAGGACTAAACCAAGGATGTTAAATGTACCTACTCATAATTAATGATTTGGGCTCCCTATATAAGCGAATTAAGTACTTCTCAACAGGTCAATGATGGGGTAATTTTATATTGAAGAAAATTCTTATGCGTTTCTTTTTTCTTCTTTTTTTGTTTATATGTAACTAAACTTTCACTAACAAACATTGCCTATATTGAGACAAAAAACTAATTGGGGCATTATTCTTTGTTATATATGTATTGGCCTTTAGGTTTAAACAGCCAATAATCTAATAAGGTCTCCTGGCAATCTAGGCTTGGGCATCAGCCTGGCACGGCCGATAAGGAGTCAGACTCGGACCGGGCCTCAACTCATTACTGTGGCTTGGCCCCGGCCCAACACCCGAAACCCGAGCTCAGACCCAGCTCATTTAAAATTTAAAATATATATATTTAACATAAAATAATATGTTGATATAATTAATTGTAATAAAATACTATAATTATATATATAATAAAGAAAAATAACATTAAAACTCTTTTATCAGGTGGAATTGGGCTTAGTCAAGCCCACCTGGTTCAGCCCGATGCCTTTTTTTGGGCTTGAGCCTTGCTCGAGTCGAGCCGCGTATTGGGTACCCGGCCCAATGCCCCGATGCCCAGGCTTAAGGCAATCTCATGGAAAGTGGGTATTCCATGTGCAAGGACCCTACTTACGACAAGGCACCGGGGACCTGTCATGCAAAGGGGGCTTGGCCCATTGAGCTGAGACCCACTCTTCCCAAACATTAAAATTATTTTGCATATTGTTATGACCAATATACCCATTTAAGTGATAAAAAAGTGTCCTCGTTTTCTTGTCATACTCAGAGTGTTATCTCAATATCTCATAAATATTTTGTTATATCATACTTATGTTTAGCGTCATTCACATATCCATCATTATCTCCAACCTATTTGTTATCTCATATACATTATCGCATACATATATTATCTCGTACCTGTTTATTATCTCAAACATCCGCCATTCTTTTGTACCTATTTGTTATCACATATATATTATCTCATATCTATTTGTATCTCCTATCTATTTGTTATTTCATACATATTAACTCATATGTATTTGTTATCTTATATATATTACTTATTTGTTATTTCATATATCTGTTATTATCCCATACCTATTTGTTATCTCATACTTGTGATTTCACACCTATTTGTTATCTCCTACACATGCATGCACAATGTTGGAGCATTAAAGTAAACATGCATATTGGTAGTAGTGTCCACAACCGGCGTATTCTCATTATATATATGGAGTGGCATATAAAACTTTATCAAAAACATATTCTCACATGTTACAAGTGAAGTGCTAGAATCTAAGACAAAGTAGAGAAAACTATGAACATTTAGGCGACTACAAATTATGTACATCTCAACTGTCGGAGAGCTACCTCAGGATGATTATTAAATTGAAGGGACAATTTAAAATTGCTTACATTGACCATCATATTTATGATTTTTGTCAAGCTGCCTTCTGCCGGTCTACACCTTGAACTGGTTAGGTCACCTCGTCCTATTTATTCTACCGAAATGCATAGTACATGAATTTGTATATGCAATCATGTTGAAGAATTTGGCTTGATCCAATGTAAAGCTGCTAGGGAAGTAGCGCTCCTATCCGAGCAGACCACTATTTCTGTATGATATTTTTTTGATAATATCATTAGGAATTTATTTTCAAGGGAATTGCCACATAGCTTCTATCGCTTCCTTGTGGGTTTTTTAGGAGAATGTGGTTTCTATCGGTTCTTAGTTATGCCATAGACCATGCAAACAAACGCCATACTTCAGTGAAGAACAGGAAACTACTTTGTTAAGGCAAACGAAAGCAGGAAAAAAAAAGTGGTTGCCCATGTTTATATATATATATATTAGCTTGGAAAAACTGGACTTTCTGTTCCGGTACTTGACCCCCACCCCCTAATACCTATTCGTGCACGTCAAAGCAAAGAGAGCGGCTCATCAATGAATAACCATTGAAAACTGCAAGGTGGCTTGGATTGTAAGTGGTCGGCAGATTGCAAAATTTTGAAAATCAATACATGTATAGACTTAAAAAAGGAGCCTTAGGTGGATTGAATGACTCATTCATTCTCAAATAAATATTACCATGAATTGGGTGAAGAGAATTTACTTCATTATGCTTCCTTTTGCTTAACAACAATAGACTATGTTAAACAAATTAATTACCAAACAAGCAAGGAGAACACATTACAAAGCGTGAAAATACGGCATGATATATATTGGCAACCTTTATAAACTGAAAAATCTCATAAACTTCGTGGTTGATACATTTGGGAAGCTAAAATAAAGTCAACAACGATTGAATAAAGTCAACAACGATTTAAAAATTTGCCTTCACCACACATGCAAACTTATTCTCCCAAGTCATCAGCTAAAGGAAGCTACATTTGTGTTTGACCCACAAAGATAATGCCTCCCCTAGTTAAAAAATTTGATTCAAAAATAAAAGTTCTAGAATCATAATTTCTTCTCAAACAGGAACAGAATCAAAATTTTCAAGTTTCAGTTTCCTAGTTCCAACAAACGAAATACCACGTTAATTTGTTTAACAATTTCAATTTCTTAAAAAAATGAGCATTTTGTTTCCAAAATTCCATGGTTCGGGGTATGTCAAACGCCTCCTTAGATAAATGATCTTCTTTGAGATTTAATTATTGATTGTAGAAAAAGGACCGACTACCCAACAATTAACAGTAAGGTTAAACTTACTGAAGTTGGCTTCTTAATTTGGCCAACAACTGCGCTTAATTGGCACTTAATTAAGATGTGGGGAAGGAGAGAAATTCTCCCCCTGCTTGCCTACTGAAAGCCAAAAGTTGATGAAAGCTAGGCCTAGCTAGGGGTCTCCGTTCGTTCAAAAGAGAAGAAGAACAGCGGTTCGGTGAGAAGTTGAATGGTGGGAATTTACCTAGTTGCCTCCTTCCGACCGATGATGACGAAGGTTCTCCATGAATTTACATTGGCCTCTGTCTATATGTCGCACAAGAAGCAGCCTTATATTTTTGTGAGAAGCCATTAACTGGTGGTGCTAGCAGTAAGATTGGGATGCCCAAACAACTGTGCTGCGAGAGGACAACATAAAATCAAACTCAGTAAATGATAGCTACATACATGCATATATAACAAGTGTCAACTGTGAAAGCGATCTTGTCCTATCTCACTCTACTTTTAGAAGGGTCAAATTTTCATCGTTTGCTCTTGGCGCCTTTTGTCACGTTTTCTCTTCCTCTACCGTGCAAAGTTTAATGGTTATGAAGAATTTTTTTTTCTTTAATTTCCAAAGAATTCCTCCCCTATAATTCTGAACAGCAAAGAAGGAGATCGATTTGTCAAGTGGCTTATTCAATCTTCCTAAGAGTGAGGAGCCGGAAGTCTCTGGCTGAGTGGCCCTGACATTTTAAATCTTAAGACTGATAATGGGAACTAAGTATGTAAATGAGAAAATAGCTACGAGATATGAAGTTATAAGTATGCACTTCCACCGCTACGGTTTCCAGATTATTCCATACGATGCATGAACTGCTAAACGAAGCTTGCTACCTTATGAACAAGGTCTTGGAGAGAGGGGCAAGAAACCATTGCTTCCCTTTTCCTTTGCCTCTTAGGTACAAGGTTGTGTCCCAAGCAAAGGCTTGAGACTAACTGTATCAAACTATTGGGGCAGAAGAGAATGGAAGGAGGCTAGAGATTCCAAATCATGTATGAGAAAAAAAAAACTTGTGAATAGAAGATAAGGTTTGCATGAAACGTACCCCTTCAAAGATCTGAGTTTCTTTCCTTCTGCAAAAACGAGCAAGGTGCATACTCCGATCTTCTAATCAACACCTCCGTTGTCTTGATGGGAAACTTAAGGCATATGTATACGCTTGAGACTAACTGTATCAAACTATTGGGGCAGAAGAGAATGGAAGGAGGCTAGAGATTCCAAATCATGTATGAGAAAAAAAAAGCTTGTGAATGGAAGATAAGGTTTGCATGCAACGTACCCCTTCAAAGATCTGTGTTTCTATCCTTCTGCAAAAACGAGCAAGGTGCATACTCCGTTCTGGTAATCAACACCTCCGTTGTCTTGATGGGAAACTTAAGGCAAATGTAACTTAAGTTAACGCTTCTTGGCGAATGCCAGAAAGAACTCTAACCAGCTCTCATTGCCTCAGCATGATCTTAATTGCGGTTGATCTTGACTCCCATGTTCATTGGTGAAGTCCCTGCAATTATTGATTTTAAATTTTCAGAACATATTTATGAGGGAAAATCAGAACCTCATTTGTCTAAGATGTAATTTAAATGATTAAATAATTTAAAAAATCAAAATCCCCGCCTTGACCGCTAAACAAAGGGCCTCCGGTACATTTTAAAATAAATGGTGGGTACTAATGGAGTATTATTGTAAATGTGGACGTTGGAAAACTTAAAATTCACATTCATGATCCACTAAATAATTGACGACCAACAGTACATCCGGTGTGGCGGCTTTATAAACAATTGGGGCTTGGGGATGTTAATGGATCAGATCTGGATTGGATATCCATTCAAAATGCTTTTAAAGAATTGGACATAGCAATATATATATATATATATATATATATATATCTGAGTAATAAATCCGAATTCATCAGATTTAAATAGGAGACTCCATCTTATCAAACTCATATATATATATATATATATATTAAGTCAGAATTCATCAGATTTAAATAAGAAACTCCATCTTATCAAACTCAGATTCAGTTTTAAATAAATGTCTCGTTAGATAACAAAGATCTTAACTTAGATATCCTATTCCAAGTTTAGATATCTGAATACGAACTCCGGGTAAACTGAATTAATTGGGGCAGTTGAAAAAGCAGCACCTTTTCAGTTTTCCCTCGTAAGGAACTTATGTTTTTTAAAATTAATGTTTGAGAGTAGGGAAACTTGGTTTTGAATGTCATCCAACCTAATCATTTGATTGGGGAATCTTAAAAAGTTAAAATCAAACACGACCAATTTTTCCCACTCAAGTATATTTTTCCTCTATTTGTGAAATTTGGATGGTCTGTGGTTCATCCCATTTTAATATGATAATCAATGATGAGGTAGCATCTAATCATGCATCTTACCTAGGTGTTGAAAACCTAACATTTAGAAGTCGTGCATCTAATTATGTAAAATATGGGCCATGCATTTGTTGGAGAAGTGCTCGTTTCAGCTTTGAAAGGAAAGTGTTGCTTTGGACCTCTTTCTTTATATGATACAAATGTCAAGGAAACACTCCCTTGTAACATATCACAGATATTACTGCAAAATATTGAAGAGTTGCACAACAATCTACACTGCCATCCACACCTTCGGGGATGAACCTAGGCAAAATATTGAAGAGTTGCACGACAATCTAATAACAAATAGCTTTTTCCCTATACCAATTAGTAACCAAACAACATGGTAGACAACCTAATTAGCTTGTGTCTATACTTATATCTAGAAAGGCAATTCTTACAAGTCTTTTAAAGTTGGAAAACATGATTCCCATATGTAAGGGATCAGCTAAGGTTAACAATAGAATAGAACGAGTGAGAATCATTCATAGTCCCACTACATCAAAAACTTCACCAAGATAGAAACCTTTTTTGCTAGGGAGAGATGGCTCAAAGGATAAGCAGGCAATCAATACTTCATTTTGCAAGCGTTTGATAATGAAGGAAGCTTAACTCTGAATACACCTAATAATTGACAAAAGAAGATGCACAAGAGGTTATATAAAAAAAATCCCATGAGGGCATGTGTAGTGACACCTTGGCTATTATGCTCTTACCAAACATCGTATGCCAGCTAATTAAGCCGCTAGTGGACAACCATGGAAAAAAATGCTTACCAATTACTGAAGAAGTATGTCTTCTCAAATGGGCACCAGAGACCTCCATTCACTGGCAGCTTATCTACTCTTTTCCTTATACATAAATAGGTGTTTCATGTTATTGGATCCATCAATCCATTTTGAACATCGCAACATGGGCAGACATTGATGTTACAAAATATGAAGGAAAAATTAAACGGTAAGTTCAGTTTAGACAAAAAATGATATATGAGGGTCTTTTTTTTGAGAAAGTCAACTAAGTGCATACGTGAAAGCAACAAAACATGAATTAACAGTTCATTACTAAGTTTAGTTGAAAAATTATAATTAACAATTTATTTACACCTTGTACTTTCTCTGTTACAGAGGTCAATACTGAAAGTTCATGTATTGGGGTCCACCCATTAAAGTATGCTTGTTATGTTCATAGGGTGTAGTAGAGACCTTGCTTTCCATATCGATTTCTATGTTGAACAATTCTTCAACTCAAATAAGCACCAATTGGCAGTCTGATAAGTGACCCTTATATAGGATATAGGCTGGCGCCAAGCTGCCAAATTGACTGCAAACTCTTATTGGCCCGAAAAAGTTTTGAACCGAGTATCATCGCCCCAACTACCATGATAAATTCCATATATATATATATAGAGATATACTTGTCTTCCATTCGCTTTCTTATTATTTATTTTCATTTAATCGGCTCTCTATCTCTCTCATTTACTTCCTTCACGTCTTCCACGTCTCTCACTTTTTCTCAACAAATTTGAATGGGTATATACATATATATATATGGTTGGTTGCCAGTTGCAGGTTCGAGATATACATAAATGTTGGACTATTTTGCCACCATCACTGTGGGTTTTGAAGCTACAACCATGCTGCGGTTACAAAACTGGACCAATATAAATTTTTGATATTAAATAAACATGAATTTTATGTGAACGTTGACATGTTTTCACTGGAAGTTTAATGCTGCTAATAAAGAGTACTATTGTTTACACAACCTTAGTTTAAATGACAAGGAAGTTGATGTAAATAGAAGACTACTTTTTTTTAAACAATATTATATATATATATATATATATATATATATATATATATATATATATATATATATATATATATATATATATATATATATATATATATATATATATATATATATATGACAATTCAATCCTACTGAATGTGGAATATTTTCCCAAATGACTAAAATTTTCAAAAGAATATCAGACAAAAAGGTGTTATTATATTGACACTGCAGATAGTTTAGGATGCAATGATGGTCTATATAGGGTGGCTGTAGCAGCAATGCTTGTTTTTTATTTTTCTTAAAATATTTTCATTTAGTCAGATAGCTCTCTCTCTATCTAGCTAAAAATTTGAACATGTCCGCTTTGTTGCTTCACGTACGCTATACGGCCTCCCTGTATGTGCCTTGTGTTGCCATCAAGGCAGGGGCAGTCTCAGAAGATCGTTGCGAAACAAGGGTGCAAGTGCTAATCAAACTCAGGTCTATGAAGCTCAGATATTTGAAGGTATGTATGCTTCCCCGCAACTTATGTGTCCACAGGATTCCTTTCCCATATATGCATGAATCAGCAATGTGTGACTCCTTCCCCTCCATTAATTTCATTCCAAATAACAAGAAGGTTGCCCGTTGCTGGTTCGAGATATACATAAAATTAAGTTGGCGACAAATTGCGAAGAACACAGTTTGGAGGCAAAGGGGGTGGTGGTCCAGCACCAGCCGTGTACCCACCCACTCCGTTAGCTTATTCCTTTACCAGCTCTTGAATCTTATTGTATACATGCACTCAGCTGCTATTAGCTAGATCTCCTCCTTTGCCTCTTGAAATTAGGAAATAATTCCTTGTATCCTGAAAATTAGTCTGCACCATAAAGGAATAGAAATCGTGACAGAAGACCTTCCGATGGCAAACACCGCAAGGCTAAGGTGGCCCTCAAGAAAACAAAGGAAAAAACATAAAAGGTTGATCGTCTTCCCGGTTCGTATATAAATGTTCATGTCCTGAGTTTCAATTTCGGCCGCTCCCTGTCATGCAGCTAGTGGAATGTTCTTTTCATGCCAATCCGACTGCTGGCCACCAAGTGTTCATTCCCCAAAATATATAGGGATGCGATATCTGATCGTTTGACGGGGATGTAGACAAAAGGAAATGATTAATCTGTGGACAACGTTGCTGATCATCATCAAAATCAAAAGGAAAAGGAAGAGCCAGGTAAATTTCCATTTAAATTAACTCTGCGTTCTTTTAGTGCTCGAGTCAACTCGATCTCCACTCAAGCTCTCAAGTTTAAATTTATGCTGGACTCTAGCTAGGTAACCCATATAATTTTGTCATGTAATATTAACCCGTATAGCTTTCCATGAATTTGTTTCATCATCTAAATAGGCACCTCTTGACGAATATGACCAGAATATACATCCTAAGCTTTGCTCGTTCAGGCTGTAACACACAAGGCATGCCCTCTTTCCTACTAGCGCTGAATTTACTTCCAGTGAAGGGAAATTATGGACCAAATGCCCTCTACCCAAAGGCATTTCATATATAATGCTCATAACTTTGATTAATTAATTGTCGGTGAAGGAAGGACCCAAATTACAAAGCTTATAAGGCAATTAAAAATGTCTAGGGTGACATGCAAGCAATGGCTTGGCATGTTCAAATTAAGATTGAAATTAGGAAACTAATTTAGCCGAGCGCAGTTATAATTATATTCCAAGTCACAAATATAATTAAATATGCTAACTAGTCACTCCGACATCAAGGTGAAATATGCACCACTCTTAGCAAATTTACCTTTCATTTGTTTTTCAAAATCGAGTTGTTCACTTCCCCTTTGCTGTTTCCGTCCTTCCTTTCAGTCCGAACTTATCAACCGGAGTTACGTACAGTGGTTTCAATTCATAAACTGAGACAGATTGATAACGAAATATATTTCCTGCCATGTGCAGGAGCCTACAAGTCTTTAAAGAACAAACATATATATAAACAAATTATCTCTGCCCAAGTTGGTGCAGTTGATCAGAATAAATGTTGAATGGGCACTTATAGCCACCTAAGCCGCCTATTAAAAATTAAGTATGATGTTTGCATCAATATATAAATTTGATTTCTTGAATTTTGAATAAGACATGTTTTCTGTGACAATTGCTCCTAACCATCCTCCCTTTTTCAAAAGATCTCTTATGGTGCAAGATACCTTAGCCTCCATAATGTCCTACATTTGTTGAAAGAGATATTTGGTTATCCAACAGGGCACGGGGCAACATTAGAGTTTGCCTCCGAAACAGCCCACCGAATTTTCGCATGTGATGTTGGGTTGAAGGAAAAGAATTCTCCTCGTTTGAGACACTTTCTCCTTGCAAAAGAATTCTCTCTTTAGAGAAAGAGCTCTTAAAATGTGCAAAGCATGCATCATGAGTTTGATCCAACTTATAGAAGTTACCATGATCATTCTCACAGGAGAAAGAAGTAAGGGGTGTATAGTTGTAAATTTGTATAGGTTATCTCTTTCTTTGATAAAATGTTACCTTTAATAGATTATATAATTCATTAATTTCTTTCTCTACATAAAGATATTATGTTAGGGTAATTAGTTTGTCTTAAGTTTGTAACAGATTGTGCATGTACTGAAAAAATAAAAGAAAAAAAGTAAAGCACTATTTGGAATTGATTTGAACTAAAATTCAATATCTAACATCCAACAGACATAGCGTAGTTGGTTGGGCTGGCGGGCACATTAACAACATGCTGTTTGTTCAAATCTTTTTGGTGGCTACTCCCTGAACTTCAAAGGGCGGTTAGTGTGGCACTCTATTTGATGGGTGTATTGTAGGTTTACCAATATCATGAAGCAACCCTTGACCCTGTGGACGTGGAGGGGGAAGGGGACCAGCCTTCTTTATGTGGCTTCTACATACCAGAACATTAGACTTGACAAATCCATGTTTGCTAATTTTCTTTGCAAATATTACAATTTTTTTTTTGTAAAATTAGCGACTTCAATATTTGAAAAATCATAAACATGAAAGTGAACAATATTGTTTCACATCAGCTGTTAAATACTTTTACTAAATTGATTTTTCCTTTTTGTTTGAGGTTATGTGAAGCGATTTATAACTCAAATAAGAGTTGGATGTTAAACATTAGACTGATGGTATAAGCAATTATAAGAATTAAATGGGCCAAATTGCCATGTGATTGGCGGCAAACATATTCAAGTCCATATCCAACTCAAGAATGCACATATCAACTTTTAACTATTTTAACATAAAAATTTAAAATAATATTTTATTTTTAATTAATTTCTATGCATTTTCCAATTTTTGCAATGACTTTAATAATATTTTTGCAGATGCACAACCGATTCAACTAAATCGGTCATGAATCATTTGTATCCTTGCCGATTCAATTAATAAACCATTTTTTACAACACTAGTTGGTGAGGGGAGAGAGGGAGAGAGAGAGAGAGACTTCCAAATTGTTGGATATTCTAGTTAAGAATGTGTTACAAATGTAATTTCAAAACGGCAAACCAAAACTGGATAGTCAAATTTTTGATGAAACAGCTCATGGTCAAAAAAAGACAATTTAATTTATTTCATAAATTAGAACATAGTAAATTACAAGTCTATCACAAACATCAAAATTTTTACCAAAACATATAGTGTTTAAAATTTTGAGACAAACCATCTAAAATTAATTACTTTCCTGTATTTTTTCCAATGTACCATCTTTTAGCGCTTCACCTTTTGAACTACACAATCAAAAGTTTGGGAGACTATCATTCTAGTAGGATTGGACAGGAACCACTGGATCCTCATTTTATCAATAGCTCATTTTCATCATCTTATTGAGTAAATCTCATTTTTAATCCTCCTATTGATTCTTTAAAGCTATTTGGAAATAAGATTAATGTACTTGTTGTTGTATAGATGATGGTGTCATTATGTAGATGTTTAATTGTTGGATTTAAATAGCATCCAACAATTAAATAGCAGCCACTTTTTAGAATTGTTTGGTTTAAATAGCTTATCTGAACAATTCATATTTCATAGGACAAGAACATTGTTTTTTTTTCCTTCCACAAATTGGCTAATTGAATAATTGCAATGAGAAATATGCATGGGATAAATAAGCAAAAATTTAGACATACAAAACCATCAGTCTAGTGGCCTACTTTGAGTAATATTTATTTCCAACATTAACTGCCAAAGTACACGTGCCATATCGTCAAGAAAACTAAAGATGTAACAAATGTATATTTTTGAAGTAAAATTTTTTAAAGACGTAGCACACAGAAATAATCTTCCACATCCATGACTTTATAACTATTAGATGTTATTAAAAAACTATTAATAACAAACCACTAAGACAATACATAAAATCAAGTCAACAACGCCAGAACTTAAAACAAAATTCGAAGACATAAAATTTTTCATAGTTATTAAAGCTTTTGACATATCATGTACTATTTTGTGCATCATCAAACCATCTCAACAATGTAGCAGGTGCATGGCCAACTATTCTATTTGCAATCACCTGAAAAGGGAAAATGGGGTGAGAATTTGAGAAAGTTATCAATACAATCTCTACACTTGCTTTATTCCAGCTTATACGAAGCAATTCCAAAGTCACCTTACATCACCACGACATGAAGTGAAGTGACTCAAAATGAACAGTTTCAATATCGACGATACATATAGGTGATGAAACATTTAATAATACTAAATATTTATTGCAACAATTTTCATAAACACCTACCATATGCATGCAATTGTTATTACTATTGGCATGCTTATAGCCACATTTTAGTTTTACTTATCAATCAACTGCAGGCACACAAAAATAACAAATTGGACACCTCTTGTATTTTTATACGACATTTATTTAGTCCCCAATAATAAAACCAACAACAACAATATCTCAAGTTGTATGCTTTTACTAGATGTATGAATGTATATTGATTCATAAATTGACATAGGAACAACCTTATATTTGTCAACGTGCTTTACTTGGCCATTGTTTTCTGTTTTCTTGTCTTCCATTAGATTATATTATTGTGTAGGTAGGTGAGATATCCTTGAGTTCAACTTCAGATATCCTAGTTAATTTGCTTCAAAGAACACATGTAGGTTAAGATTATGTATTTTTGAAATATGCCCTCAATTATCTTGAATGGAAGTTTCCATGAACAAACAAGTTTTATTATTGCATATTTCATGTCCAACGTGGTGAACAAAATGCATTGTAAACATCCAATGGTACTCTTGCATAAAGTAGCATCTTGAAGTACTTCAGTTTGATATTTGGACAATTTTATTTTAGGAGCAATGGGAGCATTGATAGGATTTTCTCAACTAAAGCAATTCTTTGTGAGAAGATCTTTCATATCTTTCCTTTGTGACAACACAATGCAAATATTATCATAAATTAATTCAATGCTTGAAAGGAAATTTAGAATGCACAAATCGTTGATGGAAAATTCTTGAGAAAAACTTCTAGTAAGATTAACTATAGCATTCTTGAGCCATATCTGTATTTTTTAAGTAAATTAAATAATGATGAATCAAACTTACATTCTTCAAAATCATGACCAAGTAAATAACCTTATAGTCTATCAAATCACGCCGGATCCATGTCTTTTAAATCATATAGGGCTTTCTTGAAGTTATGTAAGGAATGTGGTTGCCTTGGGTCAACATGCCCAGTGGTTGCATCATGTAAACATCCCCTTTTAACTCTCCATGTAAAAGAAGCATGATGGATACAACACAAGTGTATAGGCCAGGCCATCTTTTGTTTAGGGTAGTCACCAATTCTTAGTGAGATTGGTTAGTAACGAGATAAGACATCTCAAAGTACTTTATCCCCTCTTCCAAGTGACACCCTTAGTTACTAACCCAGCTTCAAATCTAGTTATAGAGCTATCTACATTTCTCTTTATTTTATAAATCCACTTGCACTCTAATGATGTTTGAGATACTCCCTGATGGTACAAGTAACCATCTTTTATTTTTGACAAGTACATCCATTTCTTGTTGCATACCTTGTTGCTATTCAACATAAAGATCTGACTGAAAAAAGTCTATTGGTTCATATGGGTCTAAGATTAGCATGAGTTGATTCTCAATATCTTGGATTACAATTTGAAATGAATGAGGGTTTAGTATACTATTGATTCATTGTGTGATCATATGGTATATACAACTAGACTCAATAGTAGGAGATAATGAAGTGGGAGAATTTAGGTCATCTATAAATTAATGCCCACCTTAGTCGGAGATTCAAGGCTAGGGCTTTGGGTTATAGGAACTAGAGAGTTTGGTAGACTGTGGCTATTGTTTTGAGGAGAACTGTGATTATCAACTTGAGAAGGAGACAATATAGGATCAGATTACTTGGTTTTACTTGTGGTTATGAAGGATGACAAATAGGAAAAGCAAGGAATTATGGTGGT
This sequence comes from Nymphaea colorata, assembly GCF_008831285.2. NCBI lineage: Eukaryota > Viridiplantae > Streptophyta > Magnoliopsida > Nymphaeales > Nymphaeaceae > Nymphaea > Nymphaea colorata. The sequence goes on from NC_045148.1 coordinate 23,274,916, forward strand.
TGGATGTCATTGGTTGGGATGTAAATTTCTCTTGTTTAAGAATATGTTTGATCACATACCTCCTTCACATTGACCGGATGCTTGTATTAAACCCCTTGGACTTCTCAATCTTCCCTGTCATTGGGTGTTTTGTTACATCAGTAATATTACTTTTTATCTTCAAGTAAGAAATACGGCTTTCCATGAGGCTTTCTAGGATGAATTCAGCAATTTTTCAATGTTTGTTTGACCAATGGCCAAGCAAATGCTGGCAAAAAAAATGAACATTTTACGTTACATGACAATGCAATTACTCTTAGAATCTCAATATCATGAATCCTTCTAGCAAAGGGGAACCAAACCATTGTCTCAGTTATCATGTGATATTTCAAATCACTAAACCCCTCCCCTCAAAAGTAAAGTATAAAAAAGTGTCCGGCGTTAGAGGTGTCCCAACATCCCATTCCTATGAATCCAACATATTTTGATGCCCTTTATCTCCCCCATTTCCCTTACCACATGAAAATGTATAAGCCCTATACCAACATGCAAGATGGAGAGGAAGATGGAAATCATTTTTCATGGGTTGAAGTCTGGAGGCAGAGGCATTTTGATTGTAGAAATTCGTGAATGTGGCAGAAAGATGAGACTGATTTTGTTGATTGAAATATATTATTTCTTTACATAGAAACAAATGCAGGGTTATTCGTGATCATGAAGTGCCAAAAAGGTACAACATGCAATATCCTATTCTATAATGGCGGTAAACCATCTTTTCCTTTTCCTTTGTTACCTTTCATGATTATCTTTTCAGCATCATGTCTTCTCCTATTGGAATTAGCCACTATGGCTGCAATGAGGCTGGATTGAGGGAAAAAAATTGCAACATGTATTATCGCCAAAAAATCATGATAGCACGTGCATAATATTTGTTACATTAATGGTGGTGACTAAAGGGTGCTACTGTAGAGTTCTAGTGAAAAGTTGAGTGGTGATATGTGGAAAATAAAATGTTATGGTATGATTTGTCTACTGACCAAGGTATATGGTGATTTATAATTTTTGTTTATTCCTTGACTAGCATTATGGGTATACTCCTATAGATGGTTTTCTACTTGAGTTCTTTCATGTTTCACAAAAATAGCTTTGGTCGCCATTCCCAAACATGCAAACTGATATAGTAGAAATAGCTTTGCAACCATGCATAAATTCAAATACGATTATCATTTTGTATAATATGTAAAGCCTAGATTGCTTACACTAATTTCCCAAATACCATCATCTTCCAACATCACTCGCATGCTTGAAATAAATACTTTAGTTACCAAGAGAAGTTCAAGGAATTGCTATGGTTGCACATCCCATTTCCATCATGCTGAGTATTCATGTAAGCTAATTGACCATCTGATGTAGCATGTAAGCGAATGATTATACTAATTACCTACAATGCATCATCTTAATTTCAATTTCTCTAACATGCACATTAAAGTAACAACTTCCAATTCTCTATGAAAGTTTGGACATTTTTTGGACCCTAATGAAAAGGTGTGGGTACAAAAGGAGGCTTTATTCTACATGGCAATTTACAAGGAATTTCCAAAATATAGAAAATATATATAGGATATCAAGTTGTAAATAATAAGTGTTTGATCTGCTTTATTTAAAACATCCAATTGTGTAAAACATGACAAACAAGCATGAAAACATTCAACCATTGCCTTAATATGGAATCCCTAGGAACATGATGATCTTGATTTTATGTAGATTAAAAGACCTGGGCATGTTGTGTCTTAGTTCTATGTTGGTAGGCAACGAGGTGGACATGGAAGTTTCATGTAGGCATAAGAATAGGAGAACTTTATGTGCGCATGTCCTAGAAAACAAGGTTCATGCTTTTCTTGGATTGTTTTTTATTAGAGCTTCAAAATCACATAGTGGGTTGTCTGGTAGTTTTTTATTTCTTTTTTCTTTTTAAAATAAGTATTAAGTATACAGAAAGGTAAGCAAAAAAAAATGGTGAGTTTTTGCCTTCACGCTACTACTTATTATCATTTCTTTGGTTTCATGTTTGTGTGAGGTTTGTAAAACCAATCTTCAAATTGTGATAATATTGCCAAGTTACATGGGCATTGCAAGTCATTATGGAGGGTTGCTAAAGCAAGGAGCTCCTCTAATTTCAGGAACCATCAAGAAAAAGAAATTGTGAAAGGGTATAAACTGGGATGGGAAAAAGTTATAATGCTCTCAACTTGCCCTATCAATAGTGCCTATTTTTAACTGTAACAATTATAAATTTTGGAGTATTTAAAGGAAGGGTTATGAAGATACTGAACAAAGAAATTCAGCAGTCAAGTCAACCAAAAGAATACTAGCACTAAAAAAGGATGCGAAGGCATTTTTGGTATTATAGTAGGTTGTGTCTGATGTGATTTTTCCAAATAGTGTTAGTTCTACAAAGTCCAAAGAACCTCCGTTACTTTTGAAACTTTATTAGGATGAAAAGATTAATCACAGTTAAAATTCAAACTTTATGAAGAGAGTCTACAAGTTTGACAAGAAAATGGTGAGTTCAAAACTTTTTAGTCTAGGCCATTTATTATTATGAAACAATCGAAGACTTTTGGTGAGGTTATACATGAGCAAAAAGGTAGTTGAAAAAGTCTTGAGAAGTCTCCCCCTAAACCTGAACATGTTCATATTGCAATAGAAGAATCCAAGGACTTCTCTATGTACTTTATTGGTGAATTAACAGGGTTCTAGCTCATGAGAAACATATAAATAGGTCAACAGCAAAAGCCTTTCAAGCTATATTAGATATTCCAAAAAAAACGAATGGAAACAGTGATAAAAAGAACCAAGGAAAAAGTCAAGGACAAGGAGCCTTTAGAGGAACCACTGAAGGGCATGGTAGAGGAATGGGAAGATCTTGTGGTGCTTTTCAAAAGTGTTATGACATAGCAGGAAAGGCAGTTGAAATCAATATTTTAGAGGAAAATAGTTTCATGTTTGCAAAAAGTTTGTCACATATCGAAGCCAAATGTTTTGAAATGACAAAGCAATAAGCTAGTTTTGTTGAACAAAATGAATTTTTTTTGTCCTATGTACTTCTATGAGTTTTAAAAGTTGAAAGTGTCAAATATATATAGTTTGTAGATAGTGGTTATAGTAACCATATGACATGTGGTATTCAAAAATATTCATGAGACTGTAAAGCTTGATATGTGGCTTGGAGACAATGAAAAAGTAAGTGTAAATTGCAAACTGAATGGTTAATATCATGATGTGTACTATGTTCTAGGATCCAAAAAACCTACACTATTTTAGATAGGTAATTGTGCTTTTATTGCAAAGGTTGATCTTAATTGTAAGCTATGACATATGAGGTATAAATGAATGTTTATTCGCTGTAGTATTGAGCCTACCTAAAGGTTATCATCTTGATAATCCTACTACTAAAAAACTAGTTATAAGATGAGATGCTATTTTAATGAAAAATCTTGTTATAAATGGGTAAAAGATGAAACTGTGATACTACAAATTGATGAAGTGCAAATACAACTAAACCATCTTGATGAAGCAGCATCATAAAAAAAATCAAATGGGGGAGATGGACATTCAAATTAAAGAACCAACTATTGAAGACATAGACACTTGGTGTTGACACTCATCCAAGAATGGCATGTTAAGTGTGTCTTTGCTTTTGCTATTATAGAACTATTAACTAATCTGATGATGGGATATCAGATATTTAATCTTTCAAATTTAATCTAAATCCTAATCTGATCAGATATTTAATTAAATATGAATCTATATCTAAATTTAATCACATGTCATTTCTTAAATGCAGATCCAATTTGATTTCTTAATCAAATGTTAAAATTTAGTTTCATATTTCTTTTTTTTTTGGAGTAGTTCAATTGGACCACAGATCAAAATTGCATTTTATTACATCCTTGCTAGAAGGAGACCTCCAAATAAAATCTGTGAAAGAGGTTCTTCCTGAAATTTAATTTGCTCTCTATTTCCGGTATACATGCAAATCTAAATTTTTGAAATGTACATTAAGCAAGCATGTGTTTGACAGTCCTTATCATGATCTTGAGCATCGAAACTCTTTCATTTGAATATTTAGTCGATTTTCCACTTGATTCATGTGTTTGCTTGCACACCATGGCGGATGGTTTGTGAAAATCATGATTGAAAGCCAAAATTGATGTTGAGCCATGGTTGGTAGCATGTGAAAACTGACGACGACCATGGAAATCCACAATGATGATGGAAGAAATTGGAGATGAAGATCAGAGACAATATTACACAACAATTAATCACTTTGAAAATCAGCTCGCACATTTTGGGAGCTTAACATTTTGGTGTTTGGTGCATAAAAATTACGCATCATAACCACTAGTCAATATATGCATGCATTTTTGTTTGGACAAAAGTCTGTTGGCCAGTTAATTGTGTGAGATGGCAAAACTCTACCTATTATCATCTGTGACCACCTCATTCTTATTGACGTCAAAGAACACCCAATTGCTACGTGTTATGGGCAGTGAGAATAGGGTAACTGCTTACATGTCAAATTTTTTAATCATACATGAAGATAGTTACAAATTGAGCTTGTTTACCTATACAAGCCCACATTCCTTGTTTGGGATTCTGAAAGACAAGATCGGACCTGTCGGCACGAGGTCTGATCATTTCTAGGACTTTTATCATTGTGAAAGAAAACACCTTTTATTTGAAATAAAAATGTGTATAAAACATGAAAACAAAGTCAGCCATATAAAATGTGAAAAAACGTGTTTTTTTAAAAAGCCAAAAATAAAAAAAATGCAAAAAATACACGTATAATAAGCGTTTTTTTTTTGTTTTTTCGTATTTTTATTAATTTTTATTTTTTAATCATTTTAGAATTTATTAAATGTTTTCAAATTTTAAAAAAAAATTAGTTGAAATTTTCTCGTGATATTATACTAGAAAAATTCCTCACCGTATGGTTCCTTGTGGTTCCGTGGTCCCATACACATTTTTTGTAACAATGAATGGAACTTAGGCATCAGGAAAAGATCCAAGTCTGACACCTCTTCGACAGTCATCTCATCCACTTCTCACACCAGCTATATTCCACAGCAAAGTGAGACCCTTCGCCGGGCACACACCCGACCACTTGTCATACCTAAAACTAAGACGGCCACTTGCTATTTTCCATTGTATATCACTCTCAATTTTCCTCCAACCTTTGGCAACTCCTTGGAAGAACTAGGGTTCCATGTTGAGCACCCTTATAACCCATAGATTTTTCCACCTAATATATTTCCGTTCCCATAAATTTAGCCCACCATTTCTTCCTATAACAGATTTGCATGCCCAAATCTGCAATCCTAGCCAAGTTGATCTCTGAGACATTATTGAGACCTATACCTCCCTCTTTGATAGGTGTGCAAACTCTCTCCCAGACCACATAATGCATCTTTTGCCTTTGATTCAAGTCACCCCACAAAAAAGATGCCATCAAGTTAACTTGATGGTCATTGTTGGTGTTCCTGCTTGCAGAGCTTTGCACTAGTTACCAATAGTAGCCATTGTGGAGGCATTGCTAGGATCGCAGCGGCTTGGGATCCTAGCCGTGTTACTGGTCAAGTTCTGGTAGGGACTAGACCAAGAACTATACTAAAGTTTTTCATTTCTTAAATCTAAATGTCATAGAAAACCTAAGAAAGCAAACATACCTTAATTTTGAAATCACGCATATGTTGAAAGCTTAGTAGATATTAGAAATAGGCTGATAAACAAGAAAAAATTAATATGAAGTTTGTTCCTATCCAAATGATTATAGATCATTACAAATCATTGTCCTAAATTTAATATGATAAATGCAAAACTAGGCCATATAGACCTGGAGTTCTGTCTCTAATAGGGCTTGAGTGTAGAACATGGTCCTAGCAAGGAAATCTGGATCTGAAACCAAATATTGAAATCAATATATGAGAGATTTATATAACTCTGCTTTCAAATTGAAAGGAAAACAATCATATCATGATATTGAGATTAAGAGTTTGTGATTGAAAATTTAAGGTCAGAAATCCAATAGATCATGACCTCATATTAAAACTTTTAAAATCCAAATTTTGAGAGATAGACTCAAATATGGTGATTACATGATTTAAAGTCTGGTACTTGGGCTTGATTCTGTGGGAATTGATCCATGGTTTATAATCATTTGCTTAGAAGATCTATTCAAGTTCCAAGATCGAAAATGCAAGATCTAAAATCTTGGGTATGAAATCTGAAATCCATAATCCAATATCCATAGTCTGAGATTTATGGTTCAAGACTCATATGTAAAGTCAGATTTAAAATCAAAAGTCTGAAATTCAAGATCCAAAATCTAAGATCTAAAATGCAAGATCCATAATACAATATGAAATCCATAATGTAAGATGTAAAATCCCATGTACTATAATTGGGTTTAATATCAAGGTTTAGACCAGTTATAAGGTTGTAGATTTGAATCCAATGCCATGAATTGAGATCTGAAATCCAAATAGGCTAAGGGTAGGTTGGTTAGAAGTAGGTTTAAACGTACATAATGGTAGGTTTGATGTAGTAAACGTGTTTGATATTATTCAAATCATGTGCTATATGATATAAACTTCATTCATTTCACATGAATGGGAGTTTAAAGAAATTTGACTAGACAAAAAGGATATGGAAATAGGTTCACAAGTAGGTGACTCTAAGACGGGTATGAGCTAGGTCTTTGTAGACTCGATGTCTACATGACCTAAGGTTTTTGAAATCATTTAAATAAGTTAACTATCTAAATATTTAAGAAAACTATGATTTTGACATGGTTCTTGTGTGAGAACCAAATTGGATTCTAGTTTTCACAAACTTGGGTTAATGCCAAAGAGTATACTAATAGGCTGACGCAGTGTTCCATTAGTGCGCTAAACATATAGAAGTTGATTGCCATTATTGTGAGGGGAAAATAGAAGATAGAACCGTGCTAACTTTATATGTAGGGATGTCAACGGATCGGATATACCTTTTACCATATCTGATTTTTTGGATATTCATATATTCAAACTCAGATTAGGATTTGAATCAGATGAAAAAAACTTTATACCATATGCGAATCCGACTTTAAAAACTTCATCTGAATCCAATTTGAATCTGATTTTTAAGTTATACTTGAATCCGATCTGAATCTAAATTTTAAGTTATATCTGAACCCGATTTTTAAATTATACTTGAATCCAATCCGAATCCAAATTTTAAGTTATATCTGAATCTGATTCGAATCCAACTTTTAAGTTATATCCGAATCCAATCCGAATCTAGTCTGAATCCAACTTTTAAGTTTTATCTGAATCCATTGAATCTATCTGAATCCAATTTATGACTTTTAAGCCATATGTAAATTTTATGTGCCTGCAACTTTTTAGTTAATTGTCTTTTAAACTTTTCAATTGCTATGGATCATTGTTAGTTTATTTTTCTTTGCAAGTCAAAAAAATAAAGAACTGCTAGATTATTTAGGTAGCTTTTTGATGACTCATGCTTCCTATGCGGTTAGAAATTTAATTCATTTCTGCCATATAATCTGCTCACCTTTAGTAATTTGTCTTTGTCTTGTTACATTTCTCACAGTTTTCTATTAATGTTCATCTTTAAATTGTTTGAAAATGAGAAAAAAACAGACACCTACTCTGTGAAACTTCTAAAGGCATTAAAAAAATCGGATATATATATATATATCTATATATATATATATATATATATATATATATATATATATATATATATATATATATATATATATATATATATATATATATATATATATATATATATATATCTGTGTGTGTGTGTGTGTGTCTATATATATATATATATATTCAATGTAATATCCTAAATATTGAATGTAAATATGTATATCAGTTTTTTAATTTTGAAGATTTTTTTGTAGATTGTTATATATATATTATATATTTACATATAAACACTATCATACCTTCATACTCAATTTTTTTAAAAATTATTGTACTCGTACATGCTTTTCCATATCTATAAATTATAATTGAACACATACCCATGTTACTTAAAAGAAGAGTATAGACAAAAGAAATGAAATTGGATGAAGGGCAACCTCTAATATTAAAACCATTAATGCGTACAACATACAAGGATAATCATACCATATCAATTTAATTAATGGCAACAACAAAGCTCTTTTTGCAGATGCTGCTCAGCTTTTTATCCAAAACGAAAGACTGAAATCACCTTCTCTGCCTTCAACTATTTGCAGAAGCTGCTCATGTCTCGTTGCCTTCTCCACTTCCCCATCACTAACGTAACCTGACCGTGGAATGAAAAGTTGTTGAGTTAGCATAGAAATAAATATGAGGAGTTATGGTTGAATGCCGGCCTATGCTTCAAATGAGCTGCACAAGGATGATACCCGTGTCTGCAGAGCTGCTTGACATCAACTGTTCTAAGAGATCCAATTGAGAACTGAGAACGTGTCGAAGACCCTTTTCAAACAAAGGGAATAGTTGTGTGAGTACCATGACGACATAATCTAATGTATTCAGAAAAAGTATTCAGCAATTGGATGCTTGAATGATTCTTAAGTGGGAGTAGTTACAAAACGTGATCAGAAGTTCCAATTTAAAATCAGAAGCATTAAGCGAAAAATTTCTAATTGCTCAGAAAATGGAAAATCCTACATTTGAACAACAAAAGCCAGAAACTACCGAAGAAATTCAAAGAAAAGTACAGCTGAATGAATTAGTCTTGTACTTGTCTAATTACCCACTAAAAAAAAAATCCTGTCAACTAGATGCATGATATGTTCCTCAATGGAACCAAAAGCAAGTCCACCAATCCATCACTGAAAACAGAGACCGCAAAACAAATTCTTTAAAAAGAGAATATCACTGGCAACAACAAGATGCTGACACCAACAAATCTGCTTTGCTTTGATGAGGAAATCGAGATGGTGGGTAGCTTACCTTCTGTGGCATACTTTTCTGAGGCAAAAAACTTGGCAAAAGGAGAAAGAGAAAAAGAAAAGTATACACATAAAACCTCACCTCATCGGCTTGCCGAGCTCGTACCCTCGTACACGGGGCTCTTGACGAAGTTCTTCTTCACACGTGCAGGTTCTTCTTCGCGCAGTTCTTTTTTTGTTTTCTTTTCTTGTTGTTGGGTGGTGTAGGGAAGTAGAAACAACAAATAAAGAGTCAATCATCTTTAATAACTTCTCTTAACAGTCAATGAAAATAATTTGTTTTTGAAGAAAAAAAAAAGAGTCAGAATCTTTATTTTCATTTTAAGTCAGGTAAAAAAATAATGGTTTTGGCATCTTAATAGTTGTACTTCCAAAACAATTGGTAATTTTACCGTATATAAAAAAAAATAAAAAATTATGTTTTGGCTTCACTTAAAATTTTAAAGAAATGAGTTTAAGAGTGTCATCTAAACATCGAACTAATTATTCAAAACTAATTAAAAACTATTTTTTCACACATCCAATTCTTTCAAAATAGCTGTTTATGATGTGTTGTACTCATCATAAATGACATTTTGAGTTTTGCCTCATCAGTTGGGATACAGAGTTGATTGGTCAATGTTGCTAATTGAGGAAGAAGGATCATAGAAGCATGTCAATTAAGAGAAAAATATTAAAATACTTTATTTTATTTTTTTCTTTATTTTTATGAGCCAAATCAATGGTTAAGATCAGTCTTAATAGGTCAAACACCTAAAAGTCTACACCTGGCCATTCATCAATTTTCTCTTTTTTTTTTACTAATATATTTGGCTTTTGTATTTTTTTATAATAATTGTGCATGTTGAACATTAATTGTTTTATTTTTAATTAATAATACATTTTAATTGAGTAAACTATTATTTCATGATGATCACTTATTATGATTTATTAAATCAGGTGACCCATATTATTTTTCATTAAAAAGATATTATTCAATAAACTTTTCTCATTTCATTGAGTTAACTGAAATAATTTGTATTACATTCATAAAAAAGAGTAATCAATGATATATTAGATTATTTATCCTCTTACCATTATTACAATTATTGTTTTTTTGCATAAAATTGTATAATTACTCCAATGATATATAAGATAGTTTATTAAATCGAAAAATTTGTTGTTTTCCTACTAGTTAAAGGCTTTTCTTTTTAAATTGATGAATTATGTGTTATATATCAAATACCTAAGACTTTTAAATGAATTATTGATTATACAAAATAATTTACTTGATTGATTAAATAAGTAAATCGATAATTTGATAAATAAAACTTTTTTATGAGTTTATCAGTTTTTTTATATTAAACATATTTATTTGAGATTATGTATAGTGAAGATGGTTTCAACTTAAAATGAACATCATATTGCGTTTAAGATTTCTATTTATTATAAAACATATTTTTTTAAGTTGGTTTTTTAAAAAGTTATATTTTTTGCTATCTACTTTTTTTTTCATTGCCAATATTTTTTTAAAGCTGCTATTTTTTAATATATAATATAGCCATTCTTGTAACCAATTTGACATAACGGTCCGTTAAAAAATTTATAGCTGTAAAAGTAATTTTTTTATATTTTTAAAAATTCTCATTTTATTAAATTTCTTGATTGAAGTCTTCTTTATTATTTTCAATAAAATAAATAAATTATTTAAGATATCTTGCTTAGTTGATGCTTTAACTATAATAGTTTGCTTGATTACAAAAAAAAAAACATTTAATTAAATACAATAGTGGTTAATTAGTTGTATCTGATATAATTTTATGAGTTCAACGGTTTTTTCATATTAAATATATTTAATTGTGATTAATTTTTATATTTTTAAAAATACCAATTTTGTTGAAATTACTTGATTGTAGTTTTATTTAATATTTTCAATTAAATAAATACATTATTTAAGATATCGTGTTTAGTTGATGCCTTAACTATAATAGTTTACTTGTTAACACAAAAATGTTTAATTAAATACAATTAATTAGTTTTATATGATATAATTTTTAAATACTTTAAATTAAATGGTGTACATTGTAACTATATAATTATTATTATATGTAACTATATAAAAGCCATTAGCTCTTAATTAGATCATACGTTCATATATAATTTACATTTTTCTTAAGTTAGTGCGTTAGGAGAAGAGGTGAGCATCTTCACCAGCCAGCTAAGGCATATCAGGTGGTTGCACATTTTTGGAAGTGATATCTTTTATTCCTATAAGTTTATTGTTCTCCTAGCGAATGCATTTTGGCTGTTCTTAATTTCTTGGTTTCGAGATTTCTTCCCATGCTCATTATTGTCCTCACTTTGTATGATGTCTCTTCTTCTCCTTGGATGTATGCTAATATGTCAAACCGTGTAACCTTATTGTCATGATTTCTCTTCTCTTTTCTTCATGATTTTGTTGATTGATATCATGATTTAATTAATAAAGAATAACAATATATGAGTCGTAACATAGTGCAAAGGTGGTTAATTTCAGTTATTGCCCACATGGGACCCACCATGGTCAATTCATGCACCAACAGTTGACAAGGTAACTCCATAAAGCACATACGTTTGCACATGTGTGTATGCATGTAAGGGAAAGAATCACATGGGTTCATGTAAATGGGTGGCAAAATATATTTATGAGGATGTTAAGATAGATGAAGATAAAAAACAAAAGTACAATTTTATTCATTTCTATGCATCTTATGGATTAGTAAATTTTATTCAAAGAATATGGGGTATCTAGGTAATTATCAACTGCAAAGACAATTAAGGGCAAAGGATTAAGCAGTCACAGATATAGTTGGGAATTACTGTTAACAGAAATACCAAGAAGGCTCTCAAAGTGAATTACTTGGGAGATGAAAAGTCACGTCTCTTGAGTGTTGAAAGTCATGTTTGTTGGGAGATGAAAAGTCATTCCTCTTAGGAGATGAAAAGACGCGTCTCATGAGAGATGAAAAGTCATGTCTGTTGAAAGATGAAAAGTCATGTCTCTTGAGAATTGGAGACCCCTTATGTAACTCCTCCATATAAAGGAACCTCTCCACCAAAGGAACACAAGCAAGAAACGACAGAGCAGTGGACGTGGCCTATTGGCAGAACAACTTTAAAAATTCATGTCCCTTTAATTATTTTTTCATGTTGATTTCTTACATGGTATCAGAGTCATTGGTCCTTGTTAGTGTTGCTGCTAGACCCTAAGGATTACATCTTGTGTTGTCGTTTTTCCTTTTCATGGCAAATCAAGAAGCATCATCAAATACAGGAGTCAACTCTGATACAGTATGAATTTTCTTGCTTCTCCTCTTCAGTACTCAAGCAATTTACAACATTTCCTCACCATAAATTTAAATGCTGAAAATTATCTTATTTGGAAATCTCAATTCACTTCAATCTTGATCTCATTTGACCTTATGGGATATATTGATGGAAGCAAACCTGCTCCATCAATGTTTAGATGTGGAACAACTAAAATTAGTTCAGAATATATTGAATGGCTTAGAAATGATAAGTTACTATTGAGTTGGATTAAGTCCTCTCTATTTGAAACAATACATACCCAAATTATTGGTTTAAAAACCTCTCTAGCGGTTTGGAGTGCTCTTAAGCAGTCATATGCTACTCAATCGATGGCTCCAATAATGCAATTAAAATCACAGTTTATATAAACAAAGCTATTGCTCATCAACTAGCCATTGCATCCAAACCCGTTGATGAAGATGATCGTGTTCTTCAAATTCTTAGAGGATTGCCAAGTGAATATCTTGCTTTTAAAGTCAGTACGGAAACCCAAAAGGACCCTGTCTCTTTGAATGAACTTCGTGGGCTTCCTCTCATACAAGAAGCCAACTTAAAAGAGGGTGATTCTCAAACTTTTGAATCTATTATGCCTGCTGCAAATATTGTCTCAAAACAAGTTTATAATAAGCAAACCAACTATAGAGGTCATAGTAGAAACAACTACCAATCTAGAGAAGGAGTCCGAAAAAGTGAGCAATACAAAGGTGATCGTCTTATGTGCCAAATATGTGGAAAAGTTTGTCATATTGCAAAGTTTTGTTGGTCATATACTAACTTGCTTAAAGAAAAAGAGACAACATCTCCTCAAGCATAGTTTCTTCTAGCACTCTGAATCAAGACATTGGAGATGACAATTGGTATCCTGATTCCGGTGCAGCTCATCACATCACCAATGATATCAATAACTTGTCCATTCATGCCAAATACAAAGGTGGAGTTGCAAAAAAAACAGAGATGAATCAGGTTTGAGAATTTTTAATACTGGTTCTTCAAAGACATCTCAAAATTTAGTTTTAAATGATCTCCTTCATGTGCCCAAAATAACAAGCAACTTGTTATCTATACAACATTTTTCTAAGGATAATGGAGTCTATTTTAAGTTTCATCCTAATATGTGCTATGTTAAGCAGCAGGGAACAGGAAAAAATCTTCATCAAGGACAAAGATAGACTATTGGGCAATGGCACAAAAGACTTGGTCACCCTTCATTTTCCATTGTTAAGAAAGTTTTGAACAAGTGTGATTTGTCTTATTATGATAATTGTTTGAATTATTTGTGTGAAGCTTGTTAAAAAACTAAGAGTAATAAACTTCGATTTAATGCTATTTCAAATAAGGTGAAACATCCGCTTGAACTCATTTATTCTGATGTATGAAGTCCAGCTCCAATAGAGAATCTAAATGGTTTTAAGTACTATGTGATTTTTATGGATGCCTTTTCAAGGTATATTTGGATTTATTTGACAAAAAAAATCAGACGTTAGTCATGTTTTCAAAGCTTTCAAGGCACTTTCTGAAAATCTCACTGGACACAAGATAAAATATTTTCACTCAGATTAGGGAGGAGAATTTCAAGGACTTCAATCATATCTTGTCGATAATGGGATTGAATATAGAATATCATGTCCTCATACACCTGAACAAAATGGAGCAGCTGAAAGGAGACATAAACATATTGTTGAAACAAGTTTATCTCTAATGGCAGAAGGTAATATTCCCAAGAACTTTTGGTCACATGCTTTTTGTACTGCTGTTTATTTGATTAACTAATTGCCGACCAAGATTCTTGATTTTGCTTCTCCTTTAAACAAATTGTTCAAAGAGAAACTTGATTATGGCTTCCTCAAAATGTTTGGATGTGAATGTTTTCCTTCTTTAATAGCTTATCAGAAAAATAAATTAGATTACTGATCTGAAAGATGTGTTTTCTTGGGCTATGTTGCTTAACATAAATGATATTATTGTTTGGGTGTACGAACCGGTAAAATCTGTATTTTGAGACATGTCCAATTTAATGAGAGAAAATTTTCTTTTATTGATACTCAAGAAACTAGAATTCAAGATCTAGAAAGTCAAAACCAAGCTATCATTTTAACCTTCCCTCATGAATATCTGTTTTCAAACGCTACAATATCATCATCTAGTACCTCCACAACATCAGGGAAACCTTTACTTCAGTCTGAAACAAATAGTGAATCTCAACCTGAAACTCTTGGAAACGAGGAGCCAACCCAATCCAATGAAAATGAACCAAATCAAGGATGATTCCATCCTATGACTACTAGATCTCAAGCGGGAACCTTCAAACCTAATCCTAAATACAATGAGTTCCATACATATTTTTCTAGCAAACACTCTATTCCAAGAGCTCTTGTCTCCACTCTTCTTGAAGACAAAGAACCCTCAAATTTAGAGGAAGCATATGAAGATGAAAATTAGAGAAAGGCCATGCAAGGAGAATACGATGCTTTTATTCGAAACAATACTTGGAAACTTGTTCTAAAGAAACTCATCACCAAGGAGTATAGTAAATGGGTGTTCAAAATCAAGCGAAAGGCAGATGGATCATTGGAAAGATACAAAGCTAGACTCATCGCCAAGGGGTATAGTAAAAAAGAAGGAATTGACTATACTGAAACCTTCAGCCCTGTTCTGAAGCCTACTACAACTCAGACAGTATTGACTATTTCTATTAGTCATAAATGAAAAATACATCAATTAGATATTTAAAATGCATTCCTATATGGATCTATTTTAGAAGACATTTATGAGGTTCAACAACCTGGATTTCAAAATCATTCTTTCCCAAATCATGTATGCAAGCTTGAACGTGTTTTATTTGGTTTAAAATAGGCTCGGCAGAAGGATCATTGGAAAGATACAAAGCTAGACTCATCGCCAAGGGGTATAGTAAAAAACAATGAATTGACTGTACTGAAACCTTCAGCCCTATTCTGAAGCCTACTACAAGTCAGACAGTATTAACTATTTCTATTAGTCATAAATGGAAAATACATCAATTGGATATTTAAAATGCATTCCTATATGGATCTATTTCAGAAGATGTTTATGTGGTTTAACAACCCGGATTTCAAAATCATTCTTTCCCAAATCATGTATGCAAGCTTGAACGTGTTTTATTTGGTTTAAAATAGGCTCCTAGGGCATGGTTTGCTCATCTTAGTCTATTCCTCTAAAATCTTGGTTTTAAAGGGGCTCAAACAGATACATCTCTTTTTATTTTGAGAAAAAAAAAATACTTCTATATGTTTTGGTATACGTAGATGATATGATCATAACAGGAAGCTCACCTGAATATATTCAGAAAATTATTTGTCAATTCAAAAGTGAGTTTGTAATTAAAATCTGAGTGAGCTTCATTTCTTTTTGGGCATAGAAGCAAAAAGAATTCCCAATAAGCTAATATTGTCTCAAAGGAAATACATATTCAAACTTCTCAAAAGAACAAATATGCTTGGTGCTAAGGGAGTTTCAACTCCCATGGCATGCTCCCCTGCTTTATCTGCTCAAACTGGATTAAATTTTTGTGATCCAACTCTTTATCGCAACTTTGTTGGCGCTCTTCAGTACTCTATTATGACTCGTCCAGACATCTCTTATTCTATCAACAAGGTTTATCAGCACATGCATCATCCTATTGATGCCCATTGGGATGCCGTAAAGGGAATCTTAAGATATTTGAAACACCCTATTGATTATGGTCTTCTTATTAGACATAGTTCAGTTCTTAATATTAACACTTACAGTGATGCAGATTGGGCATGATGTCTTGATGAAAGACGGTCTACAGGTGGATATGCAGTGTTTATTAGATCCAATCTAGTTTCATGGAGTGCTAAAAAGCAGCCATTTGTCTCTCGTTCTAGCACTGAGGGTGAGTTTCAATCTATTGCCAATACTACTGCTGAAATCATGTGGTTACAATTTCTATTAAAAGAACTTTGTGTTGTTCAATCACAAATCCCATATTATGGTGTGATAACATCGGCGCAGCCTATCTTGCAGCTCATCCTGTGTACCATAGCCGCAACAAACACATAGAGATTGATCTTCATTTTGTTCGAGAAAAAATGGCTAAAGGAGATTTGAAAATTCAATATATCTCTTTCAAAGATTAGGTTGCTGATATTCTAACTAAGCCACTTAGTAAACAACACCATTATCAAATAATTAACAAGCTCAATCTCATTGCTGGAGCATTGAGCTCGCAAGGGGATGTTAACTGAAATACAAGAAGGCTTTCAAAGTGAATTGCTTGAGAGATTAAAAGCCACGTCTCTTGAGTGATGAAAAGTTATGTTTGTTGGGAGATGAAAAGTCATGTCTCTTGGGAGATGAAAAGACACGCCTCTTGAGAGACGAAATGTCATGTCTGTTGAAAGATGAAAAGTCATGTCTATTGAAAAATAAAAAGTTCTGTCTCTTGAGAATAAGAGACCCCTTATGTAACTCCTCTATATAAAGGAGCCTCGCCATCAAAGGAACGCAAACAAAAAATGATAGAGCAGTGGACGTAGGCCTATTGGCTGAACCACTTTAAAAATTCATGTCCCTTTAATTATTTCTTCATTTTGATTTCTTACAATTACCTCCTTCCTGCTCAATTTGTGGTGCAACTTTGACAAAACAACACGTTAATTTGAGAACGACGCAACAAAGAGAGACAGAAGGAGACGCAGGACGAAGCAGACGACAACTATGATGGATGAATGGGCTAGTAATAATTCTCACCATCATCAGATAACACCGCCGATGTCGATGCCTCCTGCCGTCCCAATTCTATGTCTACCTCCACCTGCTCAGTTGGAGTACCAGCGTCTGCATCTACGTCCAACTCCACCGGGAGGGCAGCGGGAAGTTCAGGCTCCTCTAGCCTGTTTACCGCAGGAGCGGTGTGATAGAACAACCCCATAGTGAAGCAAACGAAGTCCCACACAAGGTTTGTGATAGAATTCAAGTCTTCCCTCCTTTCCTTGTGGATGACTATGACCGAAACACTCTCCCTCTCCCTGGATCTCCCTCCCTCTCTCTCTCATACTCTCTGTCTCTCGAACGAGGACTACCAGATGACCAAAGCAACAAGGAACGAACGCTCGTCAAAGGAAGGGGTTTCCTTCTCTATTACCAAAGGGACAGGGAAGGAGGGAAAGATCAAGAATGGAGGATTTAGGTGGACGGAACGGGAGGGATAAGGGAGTATTTATAAGTGAGTGGAGAGGGGATGGGTTTGAAAGTGAAAGAGAAGGGAAACCAATACCTAAGCTTGGTTGGAAGAGGGGCACCAAGGAGAAGGGGTTCCCTTCGTCGTGTTTCTGTTGGCTTTGCTCCCGAATAGGCGGGCGATGGCAATTTTTTTTTTTATTGTGTTGCGGCCAACCATCTGAACATTTTGCATTGCTCATTAATATTTTGTTTCTCTCTCCCTGATTTAGGATTCATTTCTATATATTTATTTATGAAAAATCGAGACCGTTGATCAATGTCACTTTTAAAACAATTTTTCAGCTATGGTCTTGTATTCTTCTAATGGTGTGGACGTGCATTGCATTTGGACCTGGAAGTAAATGGGCGCGAAACCTGCCTCACCTAAAACTCGTCTCCCACAAATATGGCCAACAAACTGGTTTCCCTCTATAATAATGGTTTTCATTTGGAAGCCTCTGTTATAGGGGAAAGAGGCAGGTTGCAGGTGGTGTGTCGCAGATTGAGGGGAGAGATGCGAGCAACTTGCAGGCGGTGTGTAGCAGATCTTACAGAAAGAGGCGAGTGACTATATCTCTAGACAGGATGTTCTCTTAACCACACCCATTATTTTTTGGATGTTCACATATTTTGGTTCGAATTCCGATTTCAAAACAATTGTAAAAGAAATCAATACCATATCCAAATCTGGATCCAACTTAAATCTCATTTTTAAATTCACATTTATATTTGGATCTGCATTTTAAATTGAATCCCAGATGCACTATAATATGTTAATAGCCGACTTTCAAAAACCTTGGACATTGGATATCTGATATTTAATATTTCAAATTTAATCTAAATCCTAGTCTGATCAGATATTTATTTAAATATGAATTTATATCTAAATTTAATCAGATGTCATTTCTTAAATCCAGATCCAATTTGATTTCTTAATCAAATGTTAAAATTTAGTTTCATATTCCTTTTTTTTTTGGGTAGTTTAATCGTACGACGGATCAAAATTGGATTTTATGACATCCTTGCCAGAAGGAGACCTCCAAATATATTCTGTGAAAGCGGTTCTTCTTGAAATTTAATTTACTCCCTATCTCTGGTATACATGCAAATCTAAATTTTTGAAATGTAAATTTTTGCTTGCACTCCATGGCAGGTGGTTTGTGAAAATCATGACTGAAAGCCAAAATTTATGTTAAGCCACGATTGGTACCGTGTGAAAACTGACGACGACCATGGAAATCCACAATGATGATGGAAGAAATTGGAGATGAAGATAAGAGACTATATTACACAACAATTAATCACTTTGAAAATCAGCTCGCACATTTTGGGAGCTTAATATTTTGCTGTTTCACACATAAAAATTACGCATCATTACCACCAGTCAATATATGCATGCATTTTTATTTGGACAAAAGTCTGTTCGCCAATTAATTGTGTGAGATGGCACAGCTCTACCTATTATCATCTGTGACCACCTCTTTCTTATTGACGTCAAAGAACAACCAATTGTTACGCGTTATGGGCAGTGAGTTCACTTTGTAATAGGGTAACTGCTTACATGTCAAGTTTTTTAATGTTTACCTATACATGCTCGTGTTCCTTGTGTGGGATTCTGAAAGACAAGATCAGACCTGTCGGCATAAGGTCTAATCATTTCTGGCACTTTATCAAGTAGTAATTAGACCAAGAACTATACTAAAATGTGTCATTTCCTAAATCTAAATGTCATGCAAAACCTAAGAAAGCAAAACGTACCCTAATTTTGAAATCATGCATATGCTCAAATCTTAGTAGATATTAGAAATAGACTGATAAACAAGAAGAAATTAATATGAAGTTTGTTTATATTTGAATTATTATAGATCATTACAAATCATTTTCTTAAATTTAATATGATGCATGCAAAACTAGGCCATATAGACCTGGAGTCCTGTCACTAATAGGACTTGAGTGTAGGACATAGACCTAGCAAAGAAATCTGGATCTGAAACCAAAAATTGAAATCAAAATGTGAGAGATTTTTATAATTCTGGTTTTCAAATTGAAATGAAAACTATCATATCATGATATTGAGAATAAGAGTTCGTGATTGAAAATTTAAGGTCAGAAATCCATTAGATCATGATCTCATATTAAATCTTTTAAAATCCAAATTTTGAGATAATAGATTCAAATATGGTGATTACATGATTTCAAGACTGGTACTTGAGCTTGATTCTGTGGGAATTGATCCAAGGTTTACGATGAAATACTCATTTGCTTAGAAAATCTATTCAAGTTCCAAAACTGAAAATGCAAGATCTAAAATCTAGGGTGTGAAATTTGAAATCGATAATCCAATATCCATAAATCGGATTTAAAATCCAAAGTCTGAAAGTCAAGATTCAAAATCTAATATCTAAAATGCAAGATCCATAATAGGATATGAAATCCCCAATCTAATGTTTAGATTTGGTGCCATGAATTGAGACCTAAGATCAGAATAGGCTAGGGGTAGGTTGGTCAAATGCAGGTTTAAACCAACATAGGGATAGGTTTGACTGTAGTAAACGTGTTTGATATTATTCAAATCATGTGATATATGATATAAACTTCATTCATTTCATATGAATGGGTGTCTAAAGAAATTTCACAAGTAGCTGACTCTAAGACGGATATGAGCTAGGTCTTTCTAGACTCGATGTCTACATGACCTAAGGATTTTGAAATCATTTGAATAATTTAACTTTCTAAACATTTTAGAAAAACATGATTTTGAAATGGTTCTTGTGTGAGAACCAAATTTGATTCAAGTTTTCACATACTTGGGTTAATGGCAAAGGGTATGCTACTACGCTGACCCAGTGTTCCATTAGTGCCTAAGCATATAGAAGTCGATGGCCATTATTGCAAGGGAAAAGTACAAGATAGAACCATGCTAACTTTATATGTCAGAACTGAAAAACAACTAACCAATATTTTCACCAAGAGTCATGCAAAAGAGAAGCATCAATGCATAGCCAGCAAATTTGGACAAATTGACATTTGTACACCAACTTAAGGGGGACACTACAACGTGATTTTAGGAGAAGAGGTCAGCATCTTCACCTCTAGCTAAGGCATATCAGGTGGTTGCACATTTTTGGAAGTGATATCTTTTATTCCTAGAAGCTTATTGTTCTCCTAGTGAATGCATTTTGGCTGTTCTTAATTCATTGGTTTTGAGATTTCTTTCCATGCTCATTATCCTGTAGCCCTTTATATTCTCACTTTGTATGATGTCTCTTCTTCTCCTTGGATGTCTGCTAATATGTCAAACCGTGTAACCTTCTGTGTGATGATTTCTGCATGATTTTGTTGATCGATAACATGATTTAATTGATAAAGAATAACAATATGTGAGTCATGAAATAGCGCGAAGGTGGTTAATTTCAATGATTGCCCACACAAGACCCACCATGGTCAATTCATGCACCAACAGTTGACAAGGTAACACCATAAAGCTCATATGTTTGTACATGTGTGTAAGCAT
Organism: Nymphaea colorata; assembly: GCF_008831285.2. NCBI lineage: Eukaryota > Viridiplantae > Streptophyta > Magnoliopsida > Nymphaeales > Nymphaeaceae > Nymphaea > Nymphaea colorata. The sequence continues at coordinate 23,295,978 of NC_045148.1, forward strand.
GTTAGGGAAAGAATCACATGGGTTAACGTAAATGGGTGGCAAAATATATTTATGAGGAGGTTAAGATGGACCAAGATAAAAGATCAAAAGTACAATTTTTTCATATTTATGCATCGCATGGATTAGTAAAGTTTATTTCCATGAGTCTAATCGACACTTAAGGGCAAAGGAGTTAGCACTCACAGATATAATTCGTGATTTCCATGAGTCTAATAGACTCCAAAGTTTGATTATGCACTCCTTTCAAGCGTCCATGAAAGGTCATGCAATATGGTTGTGAAAATTATCAAAACCAACAATCTAAACCAGATCATTAATTCACGGGACTAAAAGAATAGCGATATATCAGATGTTTTTTTACTTACAAAAATTAGATGCCAGGACTAATGAACATAACTTTCTGTTCGCTTTTTAGTATCATAAACATATGTTATACACACACTTTAGCAGTTAGGTTTCCAAAACAATTGCTCAGAAACACTGGCATAAAAAACATTGGTTGACCAGATGCATGTCGATCATTATGTGTACTGCTTGGCATAATTTTTTTTTATTTCTTGCCCCATGCATCTTTTTTATGCAGCTTTTCTTGTAGCTAATTTGTCATTAACTAATCATGTTCTTGTTTCAGCAAACAGACCTTGATTATATATAGATATTGTTTATAAATTCAACATTCAAACTTTGAAAGTAATCACACCAATTTCATGAACCAGGAAATTGTGTTTTTGAACATGTACTCTAAAGACATGTGATATATATGATAGTGGATATAAATTGTATTTTTGAATCTACATGTTTTGGTAACTTTTTTTATGCTTATAACAGGTATGCCATTTGCCATGATTATCTAATGGATGGATATGAATTCTTCTCCTTAGGAATCATGCAGCTCCTTGAAAAATTAAGTTGATTATATAATCAATTTTCGTTAGCTTTTTTGACCTTGTATAACCATAGACCTATATATTATCCTTGGCTAAGAAAAGAGAATTGAGAGTTTAAAAGGAATATATTTGGATTATTAGAAAAACTTTTTTTTAGATGAATATTAGAAAAAGCTCTTTGCTTTGCATCGTTTGTGAAAAACTTTCTAATATGCCATTTCATGTGATTAATGATGGTTGCATATTAGGGGTTTGAAATTAACCAGATAGCCTGCCTGCTTGGAAAAGAGGATCCTTTCCTCTAGGAGAATAGAAAGAAGAAAGTCACTTTCTAAAGAATAATTAAAATATATATCTGATATTTGATCTAAAAATAACAAAAATCCCCATCTCCTCGAATGGTAGAACGAACAAGCCCATGTTAAGCACCAAACATGTGAACTGCTCTATCTCTAAAGCCCACCCCTCTCTCTATTTTGAACACACCAAGAAGATGTTTGAATGCCATTAAACCTAGTTTTCTTGGCTTGTAATAATTTATTTTTTCTTTTCCTTACCTTGGGTTTTTTCATATATACTTCAAGGACCCAGTATTTCCACAAATTGTTCTAACCAGTCAACTCTTATTAGCTTTTAATTTCTCCATTTTTTTCCAGTGAACACGTCCAAATAATATTACAAAAGAAATGGTTTAAAGAAAAGAAAGAAGCATATGGATGTAAAAAAAAATTGAAAGGAAAGGAGAGTAGGAAGAGGAGGTGGATTCCTTTTGGGGAAGAAGAGAGAAGAGATCTTGTTAATTTTCTTTTTGTTTTTTGCATTTATATTTACTATTTTATGAATTTCTTCATTTAAACTAGTTGGCATAATTTTTCAAAAAAATTAGGATGGATAATACCATTTTCTTGAAATTTACTACTCGACCTTGGACCTTTTTGCAAAAAGTTTTATGGTCATGGGGCATATGTGATATTTTAAAGGAATTTATGTGTTGAGAAGTCCCTGGTTGGCTAGGTTTTTAAACATGGTTTTTATTTAATTTTAGCCATTGAGTCGAGCTGAGTAACTTCATTTATATTTTCTATGTATTTTTCTCCTACAAATACGAAAAAATATTTTTTTGGGTGCGCAAAGTGAACCTTATCGCTCGGTGGAGAGGCTGAACCCTCGCCTCCTTCCCCTTGCCCTTGGATCGAGACCTGCGTTAGGACTCCACTAAGGATGTTAAATGTACCTACTCATAATTAATGATTTGGGCTCCCTATATAAGCTAATTAAGTACTTCTAAACAGGTCCATGATGGGGTAATTTTATATTGAAGAAAATTCTTATGCATTTCTTTTTTCTTCTTTTTTTGTTTATATGTAACTAAACTATCACTAACAAACATGGCCTAGATTGAGACCAAAAACTAATTGCGGCATTATTTTTTGTTATATATGTATTGGCCTTTACGTTTAGACAGCCAATGATCTAATAAGGTCTACTAGCAATCTAGGCTTGGGCATCAGCCTGGCACGGCCGATAAGGAGTGAGGCTCAGACCGGGCCTCAACTCATAACTGTGGCTTGGCTCCGCCCCAACACCCGAAACCCGAACTTAGACCCGGCTCAGATAAAATTTAAAATATAGATTTTTAACATAAAATAATATATAGATATAATTAATTGTAATAAAATACCATAATTATATTTAAATATATATATATATCATAAACAAAAATAACATTAAAACTCCTTTATCAGGCGGAATTGGGCTTAGTCAAGCCCACCTGGTTCAGCCCGATGCCTTTTTTTGGGCTTGAGCCTTGTTCAAGTCGAGCCATGTATTGGGTACCCGGCTCAATGCCCCGATGCCCAGTCTTATGGCAATCTCAGGGAAAGTGGGTATTCCATGTTCAAGCACACCACATAAGACAAGGCACCGGGGACCTGTCATTCAAAGGGGGCTTGGCCCATTGAGCTGAGACCCACTCTTCCCAAACATTAAAATTATTTTGCATATTGTTATGACCAACATACCCATTTAAGTGATAAAAAAGTGTCTTTGTTTTTTTGTCATACTGACAGTGTAATCTCATTATCTCATAAATATTTTGTTATATCATATACATTATCGCACACATATTTATTATCTCATGCCTATTTATTATCTCAAACATCCGTCATTCTTTTGTACCTATTTGTTATCCCATATCTATTTGTATCTCCTACCTATTTGTTATTTCATACATATTATCTCATTTGTATTTGTTATTTTATATATATTACTTATTTGCTATTTCATATATCGGTTATTATCTCATACCTATTTGTTTTCTCCTACTTGTGATCTCACACCTATTTGTTATCTCCTACACATGGATGCACAATGTTGGAGCATTAAAGTAAACGTGCATATTGGTAGTATCGTCCACAACCGGCGTATGCTCATTATATATATGGAGTGGCATATAAAACTTTATCAAAAACATATTCTCACATGTTACAAGTGAAGTGCTAGAATCTAAGACAAAGCAGAGAAAACTATGAACATTTAGGCAACTACAAATTATGTACATCTCAACTGTCGGAGAGCTACCTCAGGATGATCATTAAATTGAAGGGACAATTTAAAATTGCTTACATTCACCGAAATTACTCATATTTATGATTTTTGTCAAGCTGCCTTCTGCCGGTCTACACCTTGAACTGGTTAGGTCACCTCGTCCTATTTATTCTACCAAAATGCATAGTATGTGAATTTGTATATGCAATCATGTTTAAGAATTTGGCTTGATCCAAACAGGAGTGTCTTTGCAAAGCTGCTAGGGAAGTAGTGCTCCTATCCGAGCAGACCACTATTTCTGTATGATATTTTTTTGATAATATCATTAGGAATTTATTATCAAGGGAATTGCCACATAGCTTCTATAGCTTCCTTGTGGGTTTTTTTGGAGAAAGTGGTTTCTATCGGTTCTCAGTTATGCTATAGACCTTGCGAACAAACGGCATACTTCAATGAAGAGTGGGAAACTACTTTGTCAAGGCAAACGAAAGCAGGAAAAAAATCAGTGGTTGCCGATGTTTATATATATATATATATATATATATATATATATATATATATATATATTAGCTTGGAAAAACTGGACTCTCTTTCCCGGTACTTGACCCCCCTCCCCCACCAAGTCTCCTCCCTCTCCCTCTCTCTCTCTCTCTCTCTCTCTCTCTCTCTCTCTCTCTCTCTCTCTCTCTCTCTCTCTCTCTCTCTCTCTCTCTCTCTCTCTCTCTGTGTGTGTGAAAAGCAGCAGGAGGAGTATGTAGATCTATACCTATTCATGCACGTCAAAGCAAAGAGAGCGGCTCATCAATGAATAACTATTCAAAACTGCAAGGTGGCTTGGATGTAAGTAGTCGGCAGATGCCAACATTTAGAAAATCAATACCTGTAGAGAGTTAAAAAAGGAGCCTTAGGTGGAGTGAACGACTCATTCATTTTCAAATAAATATTACGATGAATTGGGTGAAGAGAATTTTCTTTGTTATGATTCCCTTTTGCTTAAGAACAATAGACCCTTTTAAACAAATTAATAGCCAAGGAAGCAAGGAGCACGCATTACAAAGCATGAAAATACGGCATGATATATATTGTCAACCTTTATCAACTGAAAAATCTCATAAACTTCGTGGTTGATACATTTGGGCTGAAAGAGATTGAGGAGGTCAGCTAAAATAAAGTCAACAACGATTTAAAAATTTGCCTTCACCGCGAAGTTATTCTCCCAGGTCATCAGCTAAAGGAAGCTACATCTGTATTTGACCCACAAAGATAATGCCTCCCCTAGTTAAAAATTTTGATCCAAAAATAAAAATTCTAGAATCATAATTTCTTTTCAAACAGGAAAAGAATCAAAATTTTCATGTTTCAGTTTCCTAGTTCCAACAAACGAAATACCACGTTAATTTGTTTAATAATTTCAATTGCTTAAAAAAATGAGCATTTTGAAATGATCTTCTTTGAGATTTAATTATTGATTGTAGAAAAAGGACCGACTACCCAACAATTAACAGTATGGTTAAACATACTGAAGTTGGCTTCTTAATTTCGCCAACAATTGCACTTAATTGGCACTTAATTAAGATATGGAGAGAGAGACAAATTCTCCCCCTGCTTGCCCACTGAAAGCCAAAAGTAGATGAAAGCTATGTAAGATCATTTGGTGGGCCGACATATGTCAATTAAGAATTTCAGACATTTTGACTGTCTTAATGTAAATATCCACTTAAGTGATTGCATTTTGGGATATTACGTCATTTTAGATGGTATGGGGTAATTTTGAAATGTATAGATACCAGTACGCAATTACGGACTCTTTGATGGGTTGAATCCGTAATTGTCCTCATTATATAATGGTAGTGGTCCCTGGGGTCGTGCGAACAGTTGCTTTTGGTTTCTAGGGTTTTCTCTTCCCCATCTGAGAGAGACCTCACGCGCACCGCACGTACCCTGGAAGACCCTGCTGCGATCTTCCCGTGCTCCAGATCAGATTGATTCAGGTACGCTTCCGCTTCAGTTTAAGGTTTCGTTTATTTCAATGATTTAGCAAGAGCATGATCCTGTTTTAGGGTATATACGTTTGGTTTTGTATATGTGTTATGGGGAGAAATCTCTACATTTGGTATCAGAGCCTATGCTTATTGTTGAATCGTTGATTTTTTTGGGGTTCTTCCCATTTGGATGTTCCTTTTCTTCGGCTGCAATTTTGGTTTTCAAAAAAAAAAAAAAGACGTTCGAGGGGCAAGCAACGGAAGCCGTCGGGCTTCCGCTACAGTCACCTGAGATGCAGGGGGTATGGCAAAGGACGGCCGGTCTTCGGCGGGCGTCCGTCGCTAGAAGGCGACGGCCGGCTGCCGGCCGTCCTCGCTCGTCCCGCCGGCGGCCCGTCGGTGGCTCCCTTGCGTCCATCGCAGCCACGAAAGGGGAAGGAACGGGAAAAGGGGCAGAATGTTAAAGAGGGGAAACCGGCCAGCATCGGCCGGTTTCCGGCGGGCGTCGGCCGGCCACCGTGACGGCCGACGTCCGGCGACGCTGGCGGCACCTGCCAGCGGCCACCCACGGTGTTGGGTGGCCCGCCGGTGGAGCTTCACCGCCCGCCTGCCGTTCGGCAGGCGAGCGGTGGAGACGACGCCCACGACTGCTCGCGCGGTCGCGGTTCGGCAGGCGAGCGGTGGAGACGACGCCCACGACTGCTCGCGCGGTCGAGCGGGCGGGTCGGCCCGGATCGGGTCCTGACAGACCCGATCTGGATCCATCAGCTTTAAAAAAAAAAAAAAACGCGCTTATGTTTAAATTTTTTTTTGGACCGGGTCGGGTCTTGTTGGGACCCGACCCGTATCCACACGGCCTGTTTTTAAGACAGAACCTGTTCTTTCAGTTTTAGAACCGGTTCGTTCATTTTGGGACCGATTCGGACCCTTTTCAGACCGGTTCGTATAGTTTTTGCACTGATTTTAGTCAATTTTGACCGGTTCAATGGGTTTCAGAACCGATACGGTCTATTTATTGACCGGTTCGTCCAATTTTTTACCAGTTCAGCCCTATTTAGGGGCATGTGGGTGTTTTTTTGTTGTAATTTAACAGTGGTTCTTAACTCACTTAAGCACAATTATGGTATCGGTTTATAAAATTTTGGACACTTTTGGGCCTCTTTTATTGGATCATTTTGGTTTGGAATCAATATAGGGCAAATTTGTATGTAAATTTTAATTCATGTTTTGCATGTTATTAAAATTATATATGTGCTTTAGATGAATGTTTGGATTATGAATTTGATCTTTGGCCATGTCTGTTGTTTGAAATGAGTAAGTTTGTATTTTATGTCGCCAAAGTGACCTCTGTTGTACGAATTTACTTGTTTTAAACATTAGATGATAGTATACTTGATCCATGCGAACAATGATCAGCCCAAAGGAGGATTGTTGTTTGGTCAGGTTTAAGTATACAGGGCAATGAATGTGTGATAATTTTTTCAGGTTTCCATTGGAATAGCGAGTCAATCCAAAGATAGGTTCGTTGTTTGACAGGGTTAATTATCTATATTCATTGTTGACCAAGAATACCACTTGCAGTTAGTATTTCAATCCAAAGATTGGATATTAATGTTGCACCGGTACCTTGTGATGGGATTTAGGCCATTGTATTTAAATTCATTTATATTTGTTATTTCATCTTTGTACATGTATTGATTGTGAGCATGTTTGGTATTTTTTGGTTTGTTCTTTGTACAGTGAGTTCTGCTTCCATGATATTTGCAAATTTGAGTACTATTACTGAGATGAATGATTCGATTCTTATAAGTAAGACAAGAAAGACTTTTATAGAAGTTGCCGTTGACCAATCATCCGTTAAGAAACAGAAGAAGCATAAGGAAGGCCTTTTAGGTCGCTTCTTTTGTAAGGGTAAAGGTCATATAAAGAAGGATTGTCCTAAGTTTCACGCATGGCGTGAAAAGAAGAGTACACTTCTCACTTTGGTTTGTTCTGAGGTTAATTTAACTTCAGTACCCAGAAACACTTGGTGGGTAGATTCAGGTGCTACTACTCACATAAGTGTCTCTATGCAAGGCTGCCTAAATTGTCGAACGCCAAATGATGCTGAAAGATTCATCTATGTGGGCGATGGCAAGAAGGCAAAAGTTGAAGCCATAGCAGATTTTCGGTTATTGTTAAAGACTGGTTGTTATTTGAATTTGACAGAAACTTATGTGGTGTCGTCTTTTAGACGGAATTTAGTTTCTATTTCCTCATTGGACAAATTTGGTTACTATTGTTCATTTGGAGAAAATAAATTCAAGCTGTTTTCGCACTCAAATTTGATTGCCACTGGTTCTTTATCTAGTAGCGATAACCTCTATTTGCTTGATACAGTTGCTTCATATCATGAGACCTTGCATGTTACGTCCAGTGGTACTAAAGGACAATTAGCCAACGAGAATTCTGCTATGTTATGGCATAGGCGCTTAGGACATATCTCTGAAAAGAGAATAAAAAGGCTTATGTCAAATGGAATTCTTGGGTCCCTTGATTTTGCAGACTTTAATGTTTGCATAGAATGTATAAAGGGAAAACGAATAAACATTAAGAAAACAGGTGCAAGTAGAGCTTCAGACGTCTTAGAACTGATTCATACGGATGTTTGTGGTCCATTCCCTACGGCTTGTTGGAATAGACAACAATATTTTATCACGTTCATGGACGATTATTCTCGTTATGGTTACCTGTATTTGATTCATGAGAAGTCTCAATCCTTAGACGTTTTCAAGTCATTTAAAGCCGAAGTTGAGAATCAATTAGGAAAAATAATTAAAGCCGTTAGATCTGACCGTGGTGCTGAATACTATGGTAGATTTGATGGATCAGGTGAACAACGTCCAGGGCCTTTCGCTAAGTACCTAGAGGAATGCGGTATAGTCCCCCAATACACCATGCCGGGTTCTCCCAGAATGAATGGTGTAGCTGAGAGACGAAACAGGACTCTTATGGATATGGTAAGGAGTATGATTAATCATTCTACCTTACCAGAGTCCCTCTGGGGAGAGGCATTAAAGACTGCAACTTATATTCTAAATAGAGTGTCATCAAAAGTAATACCGAAAACCCCATATGAATTGTGGACAGGCAAAACGCCTAGTATGAGACATTTTCATATTTGGGGATGTCCAGCTGAAGCAAGGCCATATAGGCCAAGCGAAAGAAAACTGGACTCTAAGACGGTTAGCTGTTACTTTGTTGGGTATTCTATAAGGTCAAGGGGTTATAAGTTTTATAATCCATCCAGTAAGTCTTTCTTTGAAACGAGAAATGCCCATTTCTTTGAGGATATTGAGTTTGGGGGAGGTGATCAGGTTAGAAACATTGCCTTTGAAGAGGGACCTGAGTCCACTCATACAGGTGTTGTAAGCAATAGTCAGGTATTCATTCCTGTAATTGTTTCATCAACATATTCAGAAGAAGACAATGATGTCGATCTCCCTACTGGAGAACAAACTCAACAACCTCAAGAAAATCAAGTAGAGGTGCCACTGAGGAGATCCACTAGAGAGAGGAGAAATACAATTTCAAATGATTTTGTCTATCTCCAAGAACATGATGTTGATATGGGCTTAATGGAGGATGATCCTGTCAACCTCCAGCAAGCAATAAAGAGTTCTAAATCTCTTAAGTGGATAAATGCCATGAATGAGGAAATAAAGCCCATGATGGATAATGACGTATAAGAAGTTGTTCCCTTGCCTAGAGGTGTGAAACCCATTGGTTGTAAATGGATATTTAAAACCAAGAGGGATTTATTAGGAAACATCGAAAGGTATAAGGTACATATTGTCGCTAAGGGCTTTACTCAAAAGTAAGGCATTGATTATACAGAGACTTTCTCTCCAGTTTCGTTGAAAGACTCTTTCAGGACTATAATGGCACTTGTAGCTCATTTTGACTTAGAGCTGCATCAGATGGATGTTAAGACAACGTTTTTAAATGGAGACGTTGATGAAACGATATATATATGGTGCAACCAGAAAACTTTGTTTCAGGAAATGCAAAGAAAATGGTCTGCAAACTCAAGAAATCCATCTATGGGCTAAAGCAAGCTCCTCGTCAGTGGTATTACAAGTTTCATCAAGTTATAGTTTCATTTGGTTTCGAAACTAATATGGTTGATGAATATGTATACCAAAAGTTCAGTGGGGGCAAATTTATCTTTCTGGTTTCATATGTCGATGATATATTGTTGGCAAGTAATGATGTAGGCTATTGCATGAAACTAAGAAATTTTTGCCAACAAAGTTTGACATGAAGGATCTTGGTTGTGCATCTTTTGTTTTGGGGATCCAAATATTTCAAGATCGTTCTCGGAGTATTCTTGGATTATCACAAAAGGCCTACATTGATAAGGTGTTTCAGTGATTTGGCATGAAAGATTGTAAACCAGGAGATACTCCAGTTGCTAAAGGAGACAAGTTTAGTCTCTAACAGTGTCCTAAAAGTGAAATCAAATCTAAAGAAATGGAAAGGATTCCCTATTCGTTTGTTGTGGGAATTCTTATGTATGCTCAGGTTTGTACTCATTCGGATATTGCTTTTATCATTGAAATGTTAGGCAGATACTTAAGTGATCCTGGTATGGATCATTGGAAAGCAGCCAAAAGAGTTTACAAAGAACATAAGATTTTATGCTCACATACAAGAAGTCAGACCAATAGGAAATCATTGGGTATTCAGATTCTGACTTTGTTGGGTGCCAAGATAATGGCATCCAATCAGGTTTTGTGATTGCAGAATTTTGTCACGAGGCTGCGTATTATGTATGGTATAGAAAGACCACTAAGGTTGTTGTGTGACAATAATTCAGCAGTTATGTACTCTTATAACAGCCACAGTTTGTCAAAGTCGAAGCACATCGACATTAAGTTTTTGGGTTGTTAAAGAGAGGATACAGAATGGTCATGTGTCTTTAGAGCATATTGGGACAAACTCTATGATTTGCGGATCCGCTTACCAAGGGTTTAACACATAAGGTCTTTCACGAACATGTTGTTCGTATGGGGGTGTTATCCTTGGATGATGTGCTGGTTTAGAGAGAGTTTGTATTTTGTTTGCTCTTATGTATGAACACATATTCAGTTTTCTGCAGAATAAAGTTTAAAGTTCTTTGGTTCCATTCTGTGTTTATGTTTTGAACTCCATAAGGTTTTAAAGTTGGACCAGTTGAGAATAGACATGTTGTAATCACATTACATGTAATTCTCATGCTATACATCCATATCAGATCTATGTCATTGATTATATTAACATTTGTAATCATTGAAGGTTTAGCTAATTTTTTTTATAGCGAAAGCCGCTTTGGTTCTGTGTTGATATGGTCATGGACGAGATTGGTGAAAATGACGTTTATAAGATAGCAATTATGAGCTCCTAAGGTTTTGTGTAATGTCTGAATGTATAAAGACATATTTGGCCGAAGTGAGAGATTGTAAGATCATTTGGTGGGCCGACATATGTCAATTAAGAATTTCAGACATTATGGCTGTCTTAATGTAAATATCCGCTTAAGTGATTGCATTTTGAGATATTACGTCATTTTAGATGGTATGGGGTAATTTTGAAATGTATAGATACCAGTACGCAATTACGGACTCTTTGATGGGTTGAATCCATAATTGTCCTCATTATATAATGGTAGTGGTCTCTGGGGTCGTGCGAACAGTTGCTTTTGGTTTCTAGGGTTTTCTCTTCCCCATCTGAGAGAGACCTCACGCGCACCGCACGTACCCTGAAAGACCCTGCTGCGATCTTCCCGTGCACCAGATCAGATGGATTCAGGTACGCTTCCGCTTCAGTTTAAGGTTTCGTTTATTTCAATGATTTAGCAAGAGCATGATCCTGTTGTAGGGTATATACGTTTGGTTTTGTATATGCGTTATGGGGAGAAATCCCAACAAGCTAGGCCTAGCTAGGGGTGTCCATTCGTTCAAAAAAAAAAAGAACAGCAGTTCGGTGAGAAGTTGAATGGTGGGAATTTACCTGGTTGCCTCCTTCCGACCGATGATGACGAAGGTTCCCCATGAATTTACATCGGCCTCTGTCTATATGTCGCACAAGAAGCAGCCTTATATTTTTGTGAGAAGCCATTAACTGGCAGTGCTAGCAGTAACATTGGGATGCCCAAACAACTGTGCTGCGAGAGGACAATGTAAATTCAAACTCAGTAAATGATAGCTACATACATGCATATATAAGAAGTTTCAACTATGTAGGCGATCTTGTCCTTTCTCACTCTACTTTTAGAAGGGTCAAATTTTCATCGTTTGCTCTTGGCGTCTTTTGTCACGATTTCTCTTCCTCTACCGTGCAAAGTTTAATGGTTATGAAGAATTTTTTTTTCTTTAATTTCCAAAGAATTCCTCCCCAATAATTCTGAACAGCAAAGAAGGAGATCGATCGCTCAAGTGGCTTATTCAATCTTCCTAAGAGTGAGGAGCCGGAAGTCTCTGGCTGAGTGGCCCTGACATTTTAAATCTTAAGACTGATAATGGGAACTAAGTATGTAAATGAGAAAATAGCTACGAGATATGAAGTTATAAGTATGCACTTCCACCGCTACAGTTTCCAGATTATTCCATACGATGCATGAACTGCTAAACGAAGCTTGCTACCTTATGAACAAGGTCTTGGAGAGGGGCAAGAAACCATGGCTTCCCTTTCCCTTTGCCGCTTAGGTACAAGGTTGTGTCCCAAGCAAAGGCATGAGAATAACTGTATCAAACTATTGGGGCTGAAGAGAATGGAAGGAGGCAAGACATTCCAATTTGTGTATGAGGAAAAAAAAAAAAAGCTTGTGGATAGAAGATAAGGTTTGCATGAAGCATACCCCTTCAAAGATCTGAGTTTCATTCCTTCTGCAAAAACGAACAAGGTGCATCCTCCGATCAGCTAATCGACACCTCCATTGTCTTGGTGGGAAACTTAAGGCATATGTAACTCAAGTTAATGCTCTTTGGCGAATGGCAGAAAGAACTTTAACCAGCTCTGATGCCTCAGCATGATCTTAATTACCATTGATCTTGACTCCCAAGTTCATTTGTGAAGTCCCTGCAATTGTTGATTTTGAATTTGCAGAACGTATTTATGAGGGAAAATCAGAAGCTCACTTGTCTAAGATGTAATTTAAACTATTAAATAATTTAAAAAATCAAAATCACAGCCTTGACCGCTAAACAAAGGTCCTCCGGTACAAATGGTGAGTAATAATGGAGTATTATTGTAAATGTGGACATTGGAATACTTAAAATTATTGTTCATGATCCAAACAATTAACGACCAACTGTAAACAGTACAACCGGTGTGGTGGCCTTATAAACAATTGGCGCTTGGGGATGTTAATGAATCAGATCTGGATTGGATATCCATTCAAAATGCTTTTAAAGAATTGGACATAGCAGTATATATATATATATATATATATATATATATATATATATATATATACATCCAAGTAAGAAATCAGAATTCATCAGGTTTAAATAAGAAACTCCATCTTATCAAACTCAGGTTCAGTTTTAAATAAATTTCTCGTTAGATAACAAAGATCTTAACTTAGATATCCAATTCCAAAGTTTGGACATCTGAATACGAACTCACGAGTTAATATTTGTGCCGAATTTAGATATCTGGAGCCAAAAATCATGAGCCAAAGTAGAGGAGAGAACCGGGCATCATGCCGGGTAAACTGAATTAATTGGGGCAGTTGAAAAAGCAGCATCCTTTTTAGTTTTCCCTCATAAGGAACTTATGTTTTTTAAAATTAATGTTTGAGAGTAGGGAAACTTGGTTTTGAATGTCATCCAATCTAATCATTTGATTGGGGAATATGGAAAAGTTAAAATCAAACACGACCAATTTTCCCCACTCAAGTATATTTTTCAGCTAGTGGTGAAAACTGAAGTGTCTGCGGTTCACCCTTTTTTAATATATATATATATATATATATATAGTTGTCTCCTATTTCCTTTCTTATTAGTTTTTCATATAGTCAGCTCTCTATCTCTCTCAATTAGTCTCTTCGTGTCTCCCACGTCTCTCACTTTTTCTCAACAAAATTGAACATGTATATGTATAGTTGGTTGCCAGTTGCAGGTTCGAGATATACATAAAAGTCAACTCGCATTTCAGTCATGACTACTGGCTTACCTAGCTATCTTTACTTTCAGTTTGACCGGCCCAATAAAAGTTCAATGCTTGGCACCAAATGTCTTTTTGGTCTTTTTATAAGGTCAAAAGTATAGGCTAACCACGTTAAAGGTTGTATTTGATCTATTTGTTCTTGCTAATCCATCCTTGCCTAGCCAAAATGGCAGAAATATCCTGCATATCCGGTGCATGGCGCCTCCCTACTTTGTCTTAAAATATTTGTAAAAAATAGATATTTTAGAAAAAATAAAAGGCCAACTAGGGGTATTTTGAGACAATGAAAGTTTATGGCATTATTGAAGTGGAACCTAAATGTAATTAGCAAAAATCAAGGTTACCAAGGAAAGTCATGGTTAATTTGAAAAATTTTAAATGAAAATCAAGGATAATTTGGGTAATTTTCATCATACATCAGGTCTTGTGCTTCAAGAGATCGAACTTTGGAGTTTAGGACTTAGTGTGATTACTTGATTCAGATGGACATTTGGATCTAAAAAACGAAACTTGGATACGGAAATTATAGTTCAGATGCAAACCGATCCAAAAGAAATAGTTTAGATCCAAATTGATCCGAAAGCAACATTTTGGATTCAAAGGGATATGAAGGTGAAAGTTTGGACTTGCAAGGATTCAGAAGTTAAGTTTAGGCCTGAAATTGATATTGTGAATCTGAAATGGATCCATAAGTGGCACTTAGATCCAGAAGTTCCATTTGTATCTAAAATTGGTAGTTTGCAACCGTAATTGATATGGATGTGAGATTTGGATCCGTAAGTTAGATTTTGATATGAAAATGGATATAGAAGTTAGATTTGGGCCAAATCAGATCCACAAGCTAGGTTTGGATCTGAAATGGACCTCAAAGATGGATTTGTATCTAAATGGGATGTGTAAACCATATTTGAATCCCCAATTGATAGTCTGGATAAAAAATGGATTCAGAATTCAGATCTAGGCCAGATTTTGGATCTAAAATGGATATGTTTGAATTTGAAGTTGAGTTTTTGATTTAAGATTTAAGTTTTAGGATATTGTGGAGACCAGTGACTTGGATGAATGTTATAATGATGATATATGCAGGGACGAGACTACAAAAAAATGATGTTTTATGGGATTGTAAGAGTTTGTGATGTTGATCTTCCCACTTTTTGTGGCGAAGAAGGCAAGAAGAGGCTAAAGGAGTTCTCAACCTCTGTAGCCAACATTGAGTGGGGAGTCTACCATAAGTCGCTATGTATGATAACCAGTGGGAACTAGGGATAGATTAAGATTTAGACATCCAAAGAGCCTTTCTCCACTTAACAACCACACCTTTGAATCTGATAACATTCCATGCCTGAGATCAAGCAAATCTCGAGGTAAATCTTTCCATAAGCATAAGATGGAACCCATTTAACCAGAAATTAATAAGTGAATCATCTTTTATTTTTCAATAGACAATCCTCCTGATCTTCTTCATCCAAGTAACTTTGCAAATGGAAGACTGATTACTCCTTTCAATGAAAACTAACCGCGATCTCTTCCAATCTTTTTGCAATAGAGGCACAGCATTTTAAAGTCGTCACCCAATCGTAAGTCAATTAGAAAGAACACACTTAATCAAACAATCCTTTCCCTGCATATGACAGAAAAGTCTCCATATATAGAATTGACCGCCCAAAGTAAGGTCTATTCTGTGACTCCTCTAAATCTCCAATATTAAAGGGAAAATACTGGGATTTACTGACGTTGATTTCCATGCCAGAATGTGAAGCAAACACAATCAATGCGGCCCCACCTGTCATAACAATAATTTACTATAATTGGCAAAACAGCATAGTCTCATCTGCATGTATGAAGAACCCACACCCTTCTGACCCATGTAACAGGCTCTGCAGTTTAATGGCTCCCAAAAAAAAAATTCCCCTTTTTGAAATCTGCGTTTCAAAATTTCCATCACTATCGAAAATAAAAGGGGAGAAAGGAGATCCCACTGCCTTAATCCACATTCACTATACATGAAATCTTCCTCTCTTCCACTTAACAACATAGAACAAGAAGCATTACAAAGCCACACCATAATCGTCTCAATCCAAACACTACTAAAATGATGTTGCTGCAGCAAGAAAGCCTCAGACATAGTAGCATAGTCTCAGACATACGCTGTCATTCTTGGTCTTTAACGTTGAATATATCATTTTATAGGTCAACAAAGGCAATGGCAAATGCTTCTATTCATAAGCAAAGCCTCCTGATTCTTCATAATAATTCCTGAAAATTTCTCTCATTCTCAACTTCATGGCATTAATTGGAATGAACTTAAAGATGTTCCTTAAAGATATCGAAAAATCAGTAATATGAACAGCATTTCCCTTCCTAGGAATCAATACTATACAATTCCAGCCAATACTCCTGACCATCTTCCCTTTTTCAAAAAAATCTCTTGCGACACAAGATAATACTATACAATTCCAGCCAATACTCCTGACCATCTTCCCTTTTTCAAAAAAATCTCTTGCGACACAAGATACCTTAGACTCCTGACCATCTTCCCTTCAAAAAAATCTCTTGCGACACAAGATACCTAAAGCCAACCATAGGAAGAGCTCTTAAAATTTGCAAAGCATGCATCTTGAGTTTGATCCAACTTATAGAAGTAAACCTGATCATTCTCACAGGAGAAAGAAGTAAGGGGTGTACAGTTGTAAATTTGTATAGGTTTTCTTTTTCTTTGCCAAAATGTTACCTTTAATAAATTATATAATTAATTAATTAATTTCTTTCTTTATATAAAGGTATTATATTAGGGTAATTAGTTTGTCTTAAGTTTGTAACAGATTATGCTTGTACTGAAAAATTAAAAGAAAAAAAGTAAAGCACTATTTGTAATTGATTTCAACTACAACTAATAGACATATACATGACAATACCTAACATCCAAGAGACAAACCACAGTTGGTTGGGCTGGTGGGCACATTAACAACATGATGTTTGTTCAAATCTTTTTGGCGGCTACTCCCTGAACTTGAAAGGGCGTTTAGCGTGGCACTCTATTTGATGGGTGCATTGTTGGTTTACCTAAATCATGAAGCAACCTTAGATCTTGGGGACGTGCAGGGGGAAGGGGACCAGCCTTCTAATCCACTTAGCCCAACATTAGACTTGACAAACCCATGTTTGCTAATTTTATTTGCAACTATTACAATTCTTTTTTGTAAAATTGGAGACTTCAATACTTGAAAAATCCTAGACATGAAAGTGAACAATATTGTTTCACTTCAGCTGTTAAATATTCTTGCTAAATTGATTTTTACTTCTATTTTTCCTTCTTGTTTGAGGTTATGTGAAGTGATTAATAACTCAAATAAGTGTTGGATGTTAAACATTAGACTGATGGTATAAGCAATTATATGAATTAATTGTCCCAAATTGCCATGTGATTGGCGCAAACAGATTCAAGTCCATATCCAACTCAAGAATGAACATGTCAACTTTTAACTATTTTTACATAAGAATTTAAAATAATCATTTATTTTTAATTAATTTCGATGCATTTTCTAGTTTTTGCAATGACTTTAATAATATTTTTGCAGATTCACAACCAATTCAACTAAATCGGTCATGAACCATTTGCATCCTTGCTGATTCAATTAATAAACCATTTTTTACAACACTAGTTGGTAGGGAGGGAGGGAGAGAGAGAGAGACTTCCAGATTGTTGGATATTCTATCAAATTCTTTATGGAACACCCCATGGTCCAGAAAGGAAAATTTAAATTATTCCATAAATTAGAACGTAGTAAATTACAAGTCTATCACAAACACCAAAATTTTTACCAAAACATATACCGTTTAAAATTTTGAGATCCAATCTCTAAAACTAATTACTTTCCTGTAATTTTTCCAAGGTACCATCTTTTACTGCTTCACCTTTTGAACTACACAATCAAAAGGTTGGGAGACTATCCTTCTAGTAGGATTGGATAGGAGCGACTAGATCCTCATTTTATCAGTAGCTCATTTTCATCATCTTATTGAGTAAATCGCATTTTTAATCCTCCTATTGATTCTTTAGAAGCTATTTCAAAATAAGATTAATGTACTTCTTGTTGTGGAGATGATGGTGTCATTATGTAGATGTTTAATTGTTGGATTTAAATAGCATCCAACAATTAAATAGCAACCACTTTTTTGGAATTGCTTTGTTTAAATAGCATATCTAAACGCTTCATATTTCAAAGGATAAAAACATAGTTTTTTTTTTCCTTTCACAAATTGCCTAATTGAACAATTGCAATGAGAAATATGCATGGGATAAATAAGAAAAAATTTAGACATATGAAACCATCAATCTAGTGGCCTACTTTGAGCAATATTTATTTCAAACACTTAACTACCAAAGTACATGTGCCATATCATCAAGAAAACTAAATATGTAACAGATGTGTATTTTTTGAAGCAAGATCTTTTAAAGAGATAGCACACAAAAATAATCTTCCAACATCCATGACTTTATAATTATTTGATGTTATTACAAACTATTAATAAAAAACCACTAAGACTACATATTAAATCAAGTCAACAAAGCCAAAATTTAAAACACAATTAGAAGACACAAAATTTTTCATAGTTATTAAAACTTTTGACATATCTTGTACCAGTTTGGCATCATAAAACCATCTCAGTAATGTAGCAGCTGCATTGCCAACTATTCTATTTGCATGAAAAGGGAAAATGGGGTGAGAATTTGAAAAAGTTGTCAGTACAATGTCTACATTTGCTTTATTGCAGCTTATATGAAGCAATCCCAAAGTCATCTTACATCACTACTGCACAAAGTGAAGTGACTCAAAATGCTCAGTTTCAATATTATACATATAGGTGACGAAACATTTAATAGTACCAAATATTTATTGCAACAATTTTCGTAAACATCTGTGCATATGCATGCAATTATTATTACTACTGACATGCTTATAAGCACATTTTAGTTTTACTTACCAATCAACTGTAGGCACACAACAATAACAAATTGGACAACTCTTTTATTTTTATACGACACTTATTTAGTCCCCAATGATAAAACAAAAACAACAATATCTCAAGTTGTATGCTTGTACTAGACGTATGAATCTATAATGACTGATAAATTGATATAGTAACAACCGTATATTTGTCAAAGTGCTTTACTTGGCCATTGTTTGTTGTTTTCTTGTCTTCCAAGAGATTATATTATTGTATAGATAGGTAAGATATTCTTGAGTTCAACTTCAGATATCCTAGCTAATTTGCTCCAAAGAATACATGTAGGTTAAGATTATGTATTTTCAAAATATGTCCTTAATTATCTTGAGTGGAATTTTTTATGAAGAAACAAGTTTTATTATTGCATATGTCATGCACAGCTTGGTGAATAAAATACATTGTAAACATCCAATGGAACTCTTGCATAAAGTAGAATCTTGAAGTACTTCACTTTGATATTAGGAGAATTTTATTTTAGGAGCAATAGGAGCATTGGTAGGATTTTCTCAACTAAAGCAATTCTTTGTGAGAAGATCTTTTATATATTTTCTTTGTGACAACACAATTCAAATATTATCCTAAATTAATTCAATGCTTGAATGGAAATTTAGGGTGCACAAATCGTTGATGGAAGATTCTTGAGAAAAGCTTTTAGTAAGATTTTTTGTAGCATTCTCGCTGCTACTTCTGACTATGATATTAGCTACATAATCCAATGCTAGCCATTCCTATATTTTTTTTAAGTAAACTAAATAATGATGAATCAAACTTACATTCTTCAAAATTGTAACCTAGTAAATTGCCTTAGAATCTATCAAACCATGCCTGAGCCATGTCCTTTAAATCACATAAGGCTTTCTTGAAGTTGTGTATGGAATGTGGCTGACTTGGGTCAACATGCCCAGTGGTTGCATCATGTAAATATCCCATTTTAACTTTCCATTTAGGAAAAAGCATGATTGATACTACACAAGTGTGTAGCTATCTTCTATTTAGGGTAGTCAACAATTCTTAGTGAGATTGGTTAGTAACAAGATAAAAACGTCTCAAAGTACTTTATCCCCACTTGCAAGTGACACCCTTAGTGACTAACCCAACTTCAAATCTAGTTATAGAGCTATCTACATGTCTCTTTATTTTAAAAATCCACTTGCACTCTGATGATGTTTGAAATATACTCTGGTGGTACGAGCAACCATCTTTTTTTTTTTTAACAAGTACATCCATTTTATTGTTGCTATTCTACATAATGACTTGACTGAAAAAAGTCTATTGGTTCATATGGGTCTAAGATTAGAATGAGTTGATTCTCAATATCTTGGATTACAATTTGAAATAGATGAGGGTTTAGTGTAACATTGAGATATTGTGTGATCATATGGTTTATACAACTAGGCTCAATAGTAGGAAATAAAGAAGTGGGAGAATTTAGGCCTAATATAAATTAATGCCCACCTTGGTTTGAGATTCAAGGCTAGGACAGTGGGTTATAGGAACTACAGTGGTAGAGTGTGGCTATCGTTTTGAGGAGAACTGTGGCTATTAACATGAGAAGAAGACTATATAGGATCAGATTGCTTGGTTTTACTTGTGGTTATCAAGGATGAAAAATAGGAAAAGCAAGGAATTATGGAGGTTGGATGTCATTGGTTGGGATGTAAATTTCTCTTGTCGATGGATATGTTTGATCACCTACCTCCTACACATTGATCGGATGCTTGTATTAAACCCCTTAGACTTTTTAATCTTCCTCGTCATTTGGTGTTCTGTTACATCAGTAATATTACTTTGTATCTTCAAGTAAGAGACAAGTCCCTCCTTGAGGCTTTCTGGGATGAATTCAGCCATTTTTCAATGTTTGTTTGACCAATGGCCAAGCAAATGCTGGCAAAAAAATGAACATCTTACGTTGCATGACCATGCAATTACTCTTAGAATCTCAAAATCATGAATCCCTCTAGCAAAGGGGAACCAAACCATGGCCTCAATTATATTGTGATATCTGAAATCACTAAACCACTCCCCTCAAAAGCAGGGTATCAAAAAGTCTCAGGTGATAGAGGTGTCCCAACATCCCAATCCTACAAATCCAATTGATGCCCTAATCTCCCCCATTTCCCTTACCACATAAAAATGTATAAGCCCTATACCAACATGCATGATGCAGAGGAAGATGTCAATCCTTTTCTATGGGGTGAAGTCTGGAGGTAGGGGCATTTTGATTGCAGAAATTCGTGAATGTGGCAGACAGATGAGGCTGATTTAGTTGGTTGAAATATATTGTTTCTTTACGTAGAAACAAATGCAGGGTTATTCGTGATTGTGAAGTGCCAAAAAGGTACAACATGCAAGAGGGGAGTCCAATATAATTAATGAGAATTTGGAGCATAGCCCATCCTATAATAGCAGAAAACCATCTTTTCATTTTCCTTTGTTACCTTTCATGATTATCTTTTCAGCATCATGTTTTCTCCTATAGGAATTAGCCACTCTGGTTGCAATGAGGCCGGATTGAGGGAAAAAAATTGCAAGGTGTATTATTTCCAAAAAATCATGATAGCATGTGCTTAATATTAGTTACATTAATGGTGGTGACTAAAGGCTGCTACTATAGAGTTCTTGTGAAAAGTTGAGTGGTGATATGTGGAAAATAAAACGTTATGCTCTGATTTGTCTACTGCCCAAGGTAGAGGGTGATTTATAATTTTTGTTTATTCCTTGACTAGCTTTCTATCTATACTCATATTCATGTTTTCCGCTTGAATTTTCTCATGTTTCACAAAAAAATGGCTTTGGTCACCATTTTGAAATGTGCTAACTGATATCATAGAATTGGCTATGCAACTTTGCATAAATTCAAATGCGATTAACATCTTCTATAATTTGTAAGGCCTACATTGTGTACACTAATTTCTTAAATAAGGTCACCTTCCAACATCACTCTTATGCTTGAAATAAGTACTTTAGTTACCAAGAGAAGCTCAAATAATTTCTCTGGTTGCACAACCCATTTCCCTCATGCTAAGTATTCATGTAAATTAATTGATCATTTGATGCAGCATATAAGTGAATTACCATTGTTTTAAAATATGTATTACATATACACAAAAGTAAGCAAAAAAAAAAACGCAAGTTTTCGCGTTCACCCTACTACTTAATTCTCATTTCTTGGTTTCATGTTTGTGTGAGGTTTGTAAACCAACCTTCAAATTGTGGTAATATTGCCAAGTTACATGGACATTACAGGCCATTATGGAGGGTTGCTAAAGCAAGGTGCTCCTCTAATTTCAGGAACCATCAAGAAAAGCAATTTGTGAAAGGGAATAAACTGGGATGGAAAAAAATTATAATACTCTCAACTTGCCCTATCATTAGTGCCTATTTTTAGTTGTAATAACTATAAATTTTGGAGTATTAAAAAGAATGGTTATGAAGATACCGAACAAACAAATGCAGCTGACAAGTCAACCAAAAAAATACTGGTTCTAAAAAAGGATGCGAAGGCATTTTTGGTATTGTAGTAGGTTGTGTCTTATGTGATTTTTCCAACTATTGTTAGTGCTACAAAGTCCAAAGACCCTTCGTTACTTTTGAAACTTGATGAGGATGAAAAGATTAACCACAGTTCAAATTTAAACTTTATGAAGAGAGTCTAGAAGTTTGACAAGAAAATGTTGAGGTCAAAAATTTTTAGGCTAGACCATTTATTATTATGAAACAAACGAAGACTTTTGGTGAGGTTATAAATGAGCAAAAAGGTAGTTGAAAAAGTCTTGGGAAGTCTCCCCTCTAAATCTGAACATGTTCATATTGCAATAGAAGAATCCAACGATTTATCTATGTACTTTATTGATGACTTAAGAGGGTCTCTTCTAGCTCATGAACAAAATATAAATAGGTCAATAGCAAAAGTCTATCAAACTATATTAGATATTTCAAAAGAAACGAATGGAAGAAGTGATCAAAAGAACGAAGGAAAAACTCAAGGACAAGGAGCCTTTAAAGGAACCACTCAAGGGCATGGTAGAGGAATGGGAAGATCTTTTGGTGCTTTTCGAAAGTGTTATGACATAGCAAGAAGGTAGTTGAGAACAATATTTTAGAGGAAAGTAGTTTCATGTTTGCAAGAAGTTTGTCATATCAAAGCCAAACGTTTTGAAATGGCAAAGCAATAAGCTAGTTTTGTTGAACAAAATGATTTTTTTTTTCTTATGTACATCTATGAGTTTTAAAAGTTGAAAGTGTAAAATATATATAGTTTGTAAATTGTGGTTATAGTAACCATGACATGTGGTATTCAAAAATATTCATGAGACTGTAAAGCTTGATATGTGGCTTGGAGACAACGAAAAAGTAAGTGTAAATTGCAAATTGAATTGTTAATATCATGATGTGTACTATGTTCTAGGGTCAGCTGAAAATTTATTTATTGTGGAGAACTTGATCCAAAAGGCCTACACCCTTTTATTTGAAAATGATGCTTGTGAAATTGAAAATGGAAGCAGTATTATTCAAATTAAAAAAAATACTTTTAAAATCATCTAGATAGGTGATTGTGCTTTTATTGCAAAGGTTGATCTTAATTGTATGTATTGAGCCTAACTAAAGGTTATCATGTTGCCAACGGTCTTATTAAACCATTATCACCATCAAAATTTGTTACGTTTAGAAAGCCCATTGGTGCACAAACACTTTTCACATAAAGGGGAAGAAATGTTAGTTACTATACAAGAAGAAATTTATGGGTATCCCATGTGGGTAGCCAGCGTGGTGGCCATGGAAGTTTCAAGGACTTGATAGTTTATTATTTTAGGGGACTTTGCATGGTGTGCATCTTCTCCAAAGCATGGTGTTTTTTGGTGGGTCGTTTTTGAGTAGTGTTTCAAGATGGCAGGGTGAGCCGTGTGGTAGCTTTGCTTCCTTTTTTTTCCTTTTTGCTTTTTAAATATATGGAGCATACTGAAAAATAAGTAAAGAGAAAAAAGGAAATAGTGTTTTTGAGTGGTATTTTTGGGGTACGTTTGTCCGAGTTTCTTTAAACCAACCTTCACCGTGATGCCCTAACACCCAGCATGAATAGCACTCCAAGAAGGGAGGAGGTGGAGACCATCAGAATAGCACCATGGACCTTCATTGACACGTGACCACCTGCAACATGCTACACTTTGTTATTCTTTCGGGTTGTGTGCAATATCGGAAAAGGAAGACTAGTGAATTTGTCGGTGGTGGTGGTCAAGTATCTGGAGATTCCGGCAGTCATGAATTAAATGGACACTCGTATCACCGGAAAAAAGTACAGAGAAAAGTACAAAACTAAAAGCACTACCCACCTGCTTAACAAAGGAAGAGGGAGAGGGCTATGATCAGCAAGGTAATACCACGTACAAGGCAAGGGAGCGGGTACCGGTTATGAAAAGATTGGTGCAAGAAGGGTTGAGGAGTGCAAAGCCGATCATCAGATTCCCTTTAATCATGCTGCTTTGGGAAGTAATTAGGGAAGTACCTCCTTCCTGCTCAATTTGGGGTGCAACTTTGACAAAACGACACGTTAATTTGAGAACGACGCTACAAAGAGAGACAGAAGGAGATGCAGGAGGAAGCAGATGGCAACTAGGATGGAAGAATGGGCTAGCAGTAATTCTCACCATCATCCGATAACACCGCCGATGTCGATGCCTCCTGCCGGCCCAATTCTACGTCTACCTCCACCTGATCAGGTGGAGTACCAGCGTCTGCATCTACTTCCAACTCCACCGAGAGGGCAGCGGGAAGTTCAGGGTCCTCTGGCCTGTTTACCGCAGGAGCAGTGTGGTAGAACAACCACATAGTGAAGCTGACGAAGTCCCTCACAAGGTCTGTGATAGAATTCATGTCTTCCCTCCTTTCCTTGCAGATGACTATGACCAAAACACTCTCCCTCTCCCTGGATCTCCCTCCCTCTCTCTCTCTTACTCTCTATCTCTCGGATGATGACTGCCAGATGAACAAAGCAACAGGGAACGAATGCTCGTCGAAGGAAGGAGTTTCCTTCTCTATTACCAAAGGGACAGGGAAGGAGGGAAAGATCAAGGATGGAGGATTTGGGTGGATGGAACGGGAGGGATAAGGGAGTATTTATAAGTGAGAGGAGAGGGGATGGGCTTGAAAGTGAAAGAGAAGGGAAACCGATGCCAGAGGCATCTTTCTTTTCTTCGTCGTGTTTCTGTGGGCTTTGTTCCCGAATAGGCAGGCGACGGCAATTTTTTTTTTTTGTTGTGTTGTGGCCAACCATCTGGCCATTTTGCATTGCTCATTAATATTTTGGCTCTCTCTCCCTGATTTAGGATTCCTTTCTATATATTTATTTCTGTAAAATCGAGACCATTGATCAATGTCACTTTTAAAATAATTTATGAGCTGTGGTCTTGTATTCTTCCAACAGTGTGGACGTGCATTGCATTTGGACCTGGAAGTAAGTGGGCGCGAAACCTGTCTCGCCTAAAACTCGTCTCCCACAAATATGGCCAACAAACTCGTTTCCCTCCATAATAATGGTTTTCACTTGGAAGCCTCTGTTCTAGGGGAGAGAGGCAGGTTGCAGGTGGTGTGTCACAGATCGAGGGGAGAGACGCGAGCAACTTGCAGGCGGTGTGTAGCAGATCTTACAGAAAAAGGCGAGCGACTATATCTCTAGACAGGATGTGTTCTCTTAACCACATCCATTATTTTTTGGATGTTCATATATTTTGGTTAGAATTCCGATTTCAAAACAATTGTAAAAGAAATCAATACCATATCCAAATCTGAATCCAACTTAAATCTCATTTTTAAATTCACATTTATATTTGAATCTGCATTTTAAATTGAATCCTAGCTGCACTATAATATGTTAATAGCCGACTTTCAAAAACCTTGGACATTGGATATCAGATATTTAATATTTCAAATTTAATCTAAATCCTAGTCTCATCAGATATTTATTTAAATATGAATTTATATCTAAATTTAATCGGATGTCATTTCTTAAATCCTGATCCAATTTAATTTCTTAATCAAATGTTGAAATTTAGTTTCATATTACTTTTTTTTTTGGAACCATTCAATCGTACAACGGATCAAAATTGGATTTTATGACATCCTTGCAGATGGAGACCTCCAAATATATTCTGTGAAAGAGGTTCTTCTTGAAATTTATTTTACTCCCAATTTATTTTACTCCCTATTTCTAGTATACATGCAAATCTAAAATTTTGAAATGTACATTAAACAAGCGTATGTTTGGCTGCCCTTATCATGATCTTGAGCATCGAAACTCTTTCATTTCAGTATTTAGTCGATTTTTCACTTTCTCTCTCTCCCTCTCTCTCTCTCTCTATATATATATATATATATATGTGTGTGTGTGTGTGTATGAGATGGTAGAGTAAGATTCACAAAATATAGAGAGAGAACCAGAGCCATGTGTTTGCTTGCATGCCATGGCAGGTGGTTTGTGAAAATCATGACTGAAAGCCAAAATTGACGTTGAGCCACGATTGGTAGCCTGTGAAAACTGACGACGACCATGGAAATCCACAATGATGATGGAAGAAATTGGAGATGAAGATCAGAGACAATATTACACAACAATTAATCACTTTGAAAATCAGCTCGCACATTTTGGGAGCTTAATATTTTGGTATTTCACGCATAAAAATTACGCATCATTACCACTAGTCAATATATGCTTGCATTTTTGTTCGGGCAAAAGTCTGTTGGCCAATTAAATTTGTGAGATGGCGCAGCTCTACCTATTACCATCTGTGACCACCTCATTCTTATTGACGTCAAAGAACACCCAATTGTTACGCATTATGGGTAGTGAGTTCACTTTGTAATAGGGTAACTGCTTACATGTAAAGTTTTTTAATCTTACATGAAGAAAGTTACAAATTGAGCTTGTTTACATATACACGCTCGTGTTCCTTGTGTGGGATTCTGAAATACAGGAACAGACCTGTCGGCATGAGGTCTGATCATTTCTGGCACTTTATCAAGAAGTAATTAGACCGAGAACTATACTAAAATGTGTCATTTCCTAAACCCAAATGTCATCCAAAACCTAAGAAAGCAAACATACCATACCCTAATTTTGAAATCATGCATATGCTGAAATCTTAGTAGATATTAGAAATAGACTGAAAACAAGAAGAAATTAATATAAAGTTTGTTTATATCCGAATTATTATAGATCATTACAAATTGTTGTCTTAAATTTAATATGATGCATGCAAGACTAGGCCATATAGAACTGGAGTCCTGTCTCTAATAGGACATGAGTGGAGGACATGGACCTAGCAAAGAAATCTGGATCTGATACCAAAAATTGAAATCAAAATGTGAGAGATTTATATAATTCTTGTTTCAAATTGAAATGAAAACTATCATATCATGATATTGAGATTAAGAGTTCGTGATTGAAAATTTAAGGTCAGAAATCCATTAGATCATGTTCTCATATTAAATCTTTTAAAATCCAAATTTTGAGATAATAGATTCAAATATGGTGATTACATGATTTAAAGAATGGTACTTGGGCTTGATTCTGTGGGAATTGATCCATGGTTTATGATGAAATACTCATTTGCTTAGAAAATCTATTCAAGTTCCAAAACCGAAAATGCAAGATCTAAAATCTAGGGTGTGAAATTTGAGATTTATGATTTGAGACTCATATGTAAAATCAGATTTAAAATCCAAAGTCTGAAATTCAAGATCCAAAATCCAATATCTAAAATGCAAGATCCATAATACGATATGAAATCCCTAATCTAAGATGTAAAATCCAATAATTGAGATTCAAATCCCATGTACTACAATTGGGTTTAATATCAAGGTTTAGACCAGTTATAAGGCTGATGATTTGAATCCAGTGCCATGAATTGAGCCTAAGATCCAAATAGGCTAGGGGTAGGTTGGTCAAAAGTAGGTTTAAACATACATAGGGATTGGTTTGACTGTAGTAAACGTGTTTGATATTATTCAAATCATGTGATATATGATATAAACTTCATTCATTTCATATGAATGGGTGTCCAAAGAAATTTGACTAGACAAAAAGGTTATGGAAATAGGTTCACAAGTAGGTGACTCTAAGATGGATATGAGCTAGGTCTTTGTAGACTCAATGTCTACATGACCTAAGGTTTTTGAAATCATTTAAATAATTTAACTTTCTAAATATTTTAGAAAAACATGATTTTGAAATGGTTCTCGTGTGAGAACCATTAGTGCCTAAACATATAGAAGTCCATTGCTACTGGGCTGACCCAGTGTTCCATTAGTGCCTAAACATATAGAAGTCGATTGCCTTTATTGTGAGGGAAAAATACAAGATAGAACCGTGCTAACTTTATATGTCAGAAGTGAAAAACAACTAACCAATATTTTCACCAAGAGTCATGCGAAAGAGCAGCATCAATGCATAGCCAGCAAATTTGGACAAGTTGACATTTGTACACCAACTTAAGGGGGAGACTATAACGTGATTTTTGGAGAAGCGGTCAGCATCTTCACCCCCAGCGAAGGCATATCAAGTGGTTGCACATTTTTGGAAGTGATATCTTTTATTCCTAGAACCTTATTGTTCTCCTAGTGAATGCATTTTGGCTGTTCTTAATTTCTTGGTTTTGAGATTTCTTCCCATGCTCATTATCCTGTAGCCCTTTATATTCTCACTTTATATGATGTCTCTTCTTCTCCTTGGATGTATGCTAATATGTCAAACCGTGTAACCTTTTGTGTGATGATTTCTTGATGATTTTATTGATTGATATCATGATTTAATTGATAAAGAATAACAATATGTGAGTCATGACATAGCTCAAAGGTGGTCAATTTCAAGGATTGCCCACACAAGATCCACCATGGTCAATTCATGCACCAACAGTTGACAAGGTAACTCCAAAAAGCTCATATGTTTGTACATGTGTGTAAGCATGTAAGGGAAAGAATCACATGGGTTCATGTAAATGGGTGGCAAAATATATTTGTGAGGAGGTTAACACGGATGAAGATAAAAGACCAAAAGTATAATTTTTTCATCTTTATGCATTGCATGGATTAGTAAAGTTTATTCAAACAACATGGAGTTGCTAGTTCATTACCAACTACAAAGACACTTAAGGGCAAAGGAGTTAGCACTCGCAGATATAATTCATGATTTCCATGAGTCTAATAGACTCCAAAGTTTGATTATGCAATCCTTTCAAGCATCCATGAAAGGTCATACAATATGGTTGTGAAAATTATCGAAACCAACAATCTAAACCAGATCATTAATTCACTGGACTAAAAGATTAGCAATATATCAGATGTTTTTTGACTTAAAAGAATCAGATGCCAGGACTAATGATCATAACTTTCTGTTCGCTTTTTAGTATCATAAACATATGTTATACACACACTTTAGCAGTTAGGTTTCCAAAATGATTGCCTAGAAACACTGGTATAAAAAAGATTGGATGGCCAGATGCATGTCGATATCATTATGTGTACTTCTTGGCATAATTTTTTTTTTTATTTCTTGCCCCATGCATCTTTTTTTTTGCAGCTTTTCTCATAGCTAATTTGTCAATAACAAATCATGTTCTTGTTTAAGCAAACAGACTTTGTATAGATATTGTTTCTAAATTCCACATTCAAACTTTGAAAGTAATCACACCAATTGCATGAACAAGGAACTCTAAAGACATGTGATATATATGATAGTGGATATAAATTGTTATTTTGAATCTACTTGTTTTGGTAACTTTTTTATGCTTATAACTGTTATGCCATTTGCCATGATTATCTAATGGATGGATATGAATTCTTCTCCTTAGGAATCAAGCAGCTCCTTCAAAAATTAAGTTGATTATATATTCAATTTTCGTTAGCTTTTTTGACGTTGTATACCCATAGACCTATATATTATCCTTGGCTAAGAAAAGAGAATTGAGAGTTTAAAAGGAATATATATCGATTATTAGAAAACTTTTTTTTGGGTGAATATTAGAAAAAGCTCTTTGCTTTGCCTGGTTTGTGAAAAACTTTCTAATATGCCATTTGCCGTGATTATTGACGGTTGCATATTAGGGGGTTGAAATTAACCAGATAGCCTTCCTACTTGGAAAGGAGGATTCTTTCCTCTAGGAAAATGAAAGAAGAAAGTCACGTTCTAAAGAATAATTAAAATATATATCTGATATTTAATCTAAAAATAACAAAAATCCCCATCTCCTCGAATGGTAGATCGAACACGCCCATGTTAAGCACCAAAAATGCGAACTTCTCTGTCTCTAAAGCCCACCCCTCTCTCTATTTTGAACACACCAAGAAGATGTTTGATTGCCATTAAACCTAGTTTTCTTGGCTGGTAATAATTTTTTTTTCCTTTCCTTACCTTGGGTTTTTTCATATATACTTCTTGGACCCAGTATTACCTCAGATTGTTCTAACCAGTCAATTCTTATTACCTTTTCATTTCTCCATTTTTTTCTAGTGAACTTATTCAAATAATATTACAAAAAAATGGTTTAAATAAAAGAAAGAAGCATACGGATGTAAAAAAAATTTGAAAGAAAAGGAGAGTAGGAAGAGGAGGAGGATTCCTTTTGGGGAAGAAGAGAGAGAAGAGATCTTGCTAATTTTCTTTTTTTTTTTTGCATTTTATCTTTATTATTTTATGAATTTCTTCCTTTAAACTGGTTGGCATAATTTTACAAAAAAAATAGGATGGATAATACCATTTTCTTGAAATTTACTACTCGACCTTGGACCTTTTTGCAAAAAGTTTTATGGTCATGGGGCATATGTGATATTTCAAAAGAATTTATGGGTTGAGAAGTGCCTGGTTGGCTAGGATTTCAAACATGGTTTTTATTTATTTTTAGCCATTGAGTCCAGGTGAGTAACTTAATTTATATTTTCTATGTGTTTTTCTCCTAAAAATACGAAAAAATAATTTTTTGGATGCACAAAGTGAACCCTATCGCTCGGTTGAGAGGCTGAAGCCTCCCCTCCTTCACCTTGCCCTTTGGATCGAGACCTGCATGGGGACTCCACAAAGGATGTTAAATGTACCTACTCATAATTAATGATTTGGGCTCCCCATATAAGCTAATTAAGTACTTCTCAACAGGTCAATGATGGGGTAATTTTATATTGAAGAAAATTCTTATGTGTTTCTTTTTTCTTCTTTTTTTGTTTATATGTAACTAAACTTTCACTAACAAACATGGCCTAGATTGAGACCAAAAACTAATTGGGGCATTATTCTTTGTTATATATGTATTGGCCTTTAGGTTTAAACAGCCAATGATCTAATAAGGTCTACTGGCAATCTAGGCTTGGGCATCAGCCTGGCACGGCCGATAAGGAGTTAGGCTCGGACCGGCCCTCAACTCATAACTGTGGCTTGGCCCCACCCCAACACTCGAAACCCGAGCTCAGACCCGACTCAGTTAAAATTTAAAATATATATTTTTAACATAAAATAATATGTAGGTATAATTAATTGTAATAAAATACTATAATTATGTATATATAATAAACAAAAATAACATTAAAACTCTTTTATCAGGTGGAGTCGGGCTTAGTCAAGCCCACCTGGTTCAGCCCGATGCCTTTTTTTGGGCTTGAGCCTTGTTCGAGTCGAGCCGCGTATTGGGTACCCGGCCCATTGCCCCGATGCCCAGGCTTATGGCAATCTCAGGGAAAGTGGGTATTCCATGTGCAAGCACCCTACATAGGACAAGGCACTGGGGACCTATCATGCAAAGGGGGCTTGGCCCATTGAGCTGAGACCCACTCGTCCCAAACATTAAAATTATTTTGCATATTGTTATGACCAATATACCCATTTAACCGATAAAAAAGTGTCTTCGTTTTGTTTGTCATACTCATAGTGTTTCCCCATTATCTCATAAATATTTTGTTATATCATACTTATGCTTAGCGTCATTTCATACATCCATCATAATCTCATACCTATTTGTTATCTCATATACATTATCGCATAGATATTTATTATCTAGTACGTATTTATTATCTCAAACATCCGTCATTCTTTTGTACCTATTTGTGATCTCATATATATTATCTCATATCTATTTGTATCTCCTACCTATTTGTTATTTCATACATATTATCTCATATGTATTTATTATTTTATATATATTACTTATTTGTTATCTCATATATCTGTTATTATCTCATACCTATTTGTTATCTCATACTTGTGATCTCACACCTATTTGTTATCTCCTACACATGCATGCACAATGTTGGAGCATTAAAGTAAACATGCATATTGGTAGTAGCATCCACAACCGGCGTATGCTCATTATATATATGGAGTGGCATATAAACATTATCAAAAACATATTCTCACATGTTATAAGTGAAGTGCTAGAATCTAAGACAAAGTAGAGAAAACTATGAACATTTAGGCAACTACAAATTATGTACATCTCAATTGTCGGAGAGCTACCTTAGGATGATCATTAAATTTAAGGGTCAATTTAAAATTGCTTACATTGACCAAAATTACTCATATTTAGGATTTTTGTCAAGCTGCCTTCTGCCGGTCTACACCTTGAACTGGTGAGGTCACCTCATCCTATTTATTCTACCGAAATGTATAGTACGTGAGTTTGTATATGCAATCATGTTTAAGAATTTGGCTTGATCCAAACAGGAGTGTGTTTCCAATGCAAAGCTGCTAGGGAAGTAGCGCTCCTATCCGAGCAGACCACTATTTCTGTATGATATTTTTTTATAATATCATTAGGAATTTATTATCAATGGAATTGCCACATAGCTTCAATCGCTTCCTTGTGGGTTTTTTTAGGAGAATGTGGTTTCTATCGGTTCTTGGTTATGCCATATGCCTTGCAAACAAACATCCTACTTCAGTGAAGAACGAGAAACTACTTTGTCAAGGCAAACGCAAGCAGGAAAAAGATCAGTGGTTGCCCATGTTTATATTTATATATATATATTTTTATATATATGTTTAGCTTGGAAAAACTGGACTCTCTCTCCCGGTACTTGACCCCCTCC
This sequence comes from Nymphaea colorata, assembly GCF_008831285.2. Classification (NCBI taxonomy): domain Eukaryota; kingdom Viridiplantae; phylum Streptophyta; class Magnoliopsida; order Nymphaeales; family Nymphaeaceae; genus Nymphaea; species Nymphaea colorata. Next base: position 23,328,655 of record NC_045148.1, read on the forward strand.
CCCTCCCCCACCAACTCTCCTCTCTCTCTCACTCTCTCTCTCTCTCTCTCTCTCTCTCTCTCTCTGGGAAAAGCAGAAGGAGGAGTATGCAGATCTATACCTAATCGTGCACGTCAAAGCAAAGAGAGCGGCTCATCAATGAATAACCATTCAAAACTGCAAGGTGGCTTGGATGTAAGTAATTGGCACATGCCAAAATTTAGAAAATCAATACATGGAGAGACTTAAAAAAGGAGCCTTAGGTGCAGTGAATGACTAATTCATTCTCAAATATATATTACGATGAATTGGGCGAAGAGAATTTGCTTTGTTATGTTTCCCATTTGCTTAAGAACAATAGACTCTTTTAAACAAATTAATTACCAAAGAAGCAAGGAGCACACATTACAAAGCATGAAAATACGGCATGATATATATTGGCAACCTTTATCAACTGAAAAATCTCATAAACTTCATGGTTGATACATTTGGGCCCAAAGAGATTGAGGTCAGCTAAAATAAAGTCAACAATGATTTAAAAATATGCCTTCACCAAGCATGCAAACTTATTCCCCCAAGTCATCAGCTAAAGGAAGCTACATTTGTATTTGACCCACAAAGATAATGCCTCCCCTAGTTAAAAATTTTGATTCAAAAATAAAATTCTAAAATCATAATTTCTTCTCAAACAGGAACAGAATTAATTTTTTCAAGTTTCAGTTTCCTAGTTGCAACAAATGAAATACCACATTAATTTGTTTAATAATTTCAATTTCTTTAAAAAATGAGCATTTTGTTTCTAAAATTCCATGGTTCTGGATATGTCAAACACCTCCTTAGAGAAATGATCTTCTTTGAGATTTAATTATTGAAATTTGCTTCACAATTTGGCCAACAATTGTGCTTAATTGGCACTTAATTAAGATGTGGGGAGAGAGACAAATTCTCCCCCTGCATGCCTACTGAAAGCCAAAAGTAGATGAAAGCTAGGCCTAGCTAGGGGTGTCCATTCGTTCAAAAGAAAAAAGAACGGCGGTTCGATGAGAAGTTGAATGGTGGGAATTTACCTGGTTGCCTCCTTCCGAACGATGATGACGAAGTTTCTCCATGAATTTACATCGGCCTCTATCTATATGTTGCACGAGAAGCAGCCTTATATTTTTGTCAGAAGCCATTAACTGGCGGTGCCAGCAGTAACATTGGGATGCCCAAACAACTGTGCTGCAAGAGGACAACGTAAAATCAAACTCAGTAATTGATAGCTACATACATGCATATATAAGAAGTTTCAACTGTGAAGGCGATCTTGTCCTTTCTCACTCTACTTTTAGAAGGGTCAATTTGTCATCGTTTGCTCTTGGCACCTTTTATCACGATTTCTCTTCCTCTACCGTGCAAAGTTTTATGGTTATGAGGAATTTTTTTTCTTCAATTTCCAAAGAATTCCTCCCCTATAATTCTGAACAGCAAAGATGGAGATCGATCGCTCAAGTGGCTTATTCAATCTTCCTGAGGGTGAGGAGCCTGAAGTTTCTGGCTGAGTGGCCGCAACATTTTAAATCTTAAGGATAATGGGAACTAAGTATGTAAATGAGAAAATAGCTACGAGATATGAAGTTATAAGTATGTACTTCCACCGCTACGGTTTCCAGATTATTCCATACATTGCATGAACTGCTAAACGAAGCCTGCTACCTTATGATCAAGGTCTTGGAAAAAGAGGCAAGAAACCATGGCTTCCCATTTCCTTTGCCTCTTAGGTACAGGGTTGTGTCCCAAGCAAAGGCTTGAGACGAACTGTATCAAACTATTGGGGCAGAAGAGAATGGAACGAGGCTAGAGATTCCAATTCATGTATGAGAAAAAAAAAAAAGCCTGTGGATAGAAGATAAGGTTTGCATAAAGTGTACCCCTTCAAAGATCTGAGTTTCTTTCCTTCTGCAAAAACGAGCAAGGAGCAAGACTTCACTGAAGTATGTCGTCTTGATGGGAAACTTAAGGCATATGTAACTCAAGTTCACGCTTCTCGGCGAATGCCAGAAAGACCTTTAACAGCTCATGCCTCAGCATGATCATAAATACCGTTGATCTTGACTCCCACGTTCATTTGTGAAGTCCCTGCAATTGTTCATTTTGAATTTGCAGAACGTATTTATGAGGGAAACTCAGAACCACACATGTCTAAGATGTAATTTAAACGATTAAATAATTTAAAAAATCAAAATCACAGCATTGACCGCTAAATAAAGGGCCTCCGGTACATTTTAATATAAATGGTGGGTAATAATGAAGTACTATTGTAAATGTGGACGTTGGAAAACTTAAAATAACGTTCTTGATCCACTAAACAATTAACGACCAACAGTACATCTAGTGTGGCGGCCTTATAAACAATTGGCACTTGGGGATGTTAATGGATCAGATCTGGATTGGATATCCATTCAAAATGCTTTTAAATAATTGGACATAGCAATATATATATACATCCGAGTAAGAAATCGGAATTCATCAGATTTAAATAAGAAACTCCATCTTATCAAACTCTGGTTCAGTTTTAAATAAATGTCTCGTTAGATTACGAAGATCTTAACTTAGAAATCCTGTTCCAAAGTTTAGATATCTGAATACGAACTGGCGAGTTAATATTTGTGCCGAATTTAGATATCTGGAGCCAAAAATCGTGAGCCAAAGTAGAGGAGAGAACGGGGCATCATGCCGGGTAAACTGAATTAATTGGGGCAGTTGAAAAAGCAGCACCCTTTTTAGTTTTCCGTTGTAAGGAACTTATGTTTTTTAAAATTAATGTTTGAGAGTAGGGAAACTTGGTTTTGAATGTCACCCAATCTAATCATTTGATTGGTGAATCTGGAAAAGTTAAAATCAAACAGGACCAATTTTCTCCACTCAAGTATATATTTCCGCTAGTGGTGAAATCTGAAGTGTCTGCAGTTCAAAACTTGACCTTTTTAATTTATATATATATATATAGTTGTCTCCCATTTCCTTCTTTATTATTTTTTCATTTAGTCAGCTCTCTGTCTCTCTCATTTACTCTCTTCACGTCTCCCACGTCTCTCACTTTTTCTCAACAAAATTGAACATGTATATGTATAGTTGGTTGCCAGTCGCAGGTACAAGATATACATAAAAGTTGCATTATTTTACCACGATCGTTGTGGGTTTTGAAGCTACAACCCATGAGAACGTTGGGTTGTTGTCACAAAGTTGGACGCAGATGCTTTAACCAAAACACGGACGTAAATTTATGATATTAAATGAACATGAATTAATTATATGAAAGTTGACATGATTTCACGCGAAGCTAATTGGTAATAAACACTACTATTTTGGAAGCAACCTTACTATAGATGAAAACATATTTGATACAATCTTAATATAAAGTTGTATTGACAAAATCAACTTAATTGTATGAGTATAATAGTCAAACTCTAAACTTTTTTAACACATATTCCATATAAGATATTGAGACCCAAATTTGGTATCTAGGATAAGTTTTTTATTACCCACACAACCTTTTCAATTAATATCCACTAATGGTAAATTGGATAAATCAAATTGCAAAAAGATTAATTCATGCAATCAAATAATCAAAATATCTAAAACATGGATGCGTTCTGCTAAACAATTGAAAATAAAACAAAAAGTTTGATGAAGAAATCATAAGCAACTTGAAATTCTTTAAAGTCGCAGAATAAGAGGGAGGTTGTCGGCGAGTGTCTCCTCCTCTCTCTCTTACCACTAGATATGTAGCAAAGTTGGTTTGCATATCAGGCACTCTTTGACTCACATTGATACTACTTAAGACCTATATAACTTCAAGTTAATATGAAGATATGGAGGTTAAGAACTGCCATATAAAATGCAAGGACAATGTGTATATGACATTTATTTAGAGCTGAACCTAAATCCCAACACAGTCTGATATTTATCTAAAATATGAATCCAAATCTAATCAGATGTCACCTCTTAAATCCAAATCCAATATGTTTTCTGACCGCTATTAATGAGTACACTGTCAAAAGCAAGTCTTAACTAATCCAATTCATAATATTCTAGTTTAGTCAGCCTTCCTGACGGGGGCCAAAAGATGCGGAGAACAAATTGCCCTTGAGGGTAATCACGAATACTATATTTGAGTAGATTTGTATCTAAAATAAACATATACAACCAAGAAAAAATAGAAATCCAATATTTAAGTTGTGCTTGATAGTTTTGGATTTTAGATTTGAGACTGCATATACACAATATATATATATATATATATATATATATATATATGACAATTCAATCCTATTGAATGTGGAATATTTTCTCAGATGACTAAAATTTTCAAAAGAATATCAGAAAAAAAGGTGTCATTATATTGAGGTTGCCAATATGTAACGACGGTCTATATAGGGTGGCTCTAGCAGCGATGCTTGTTTTTTCTTTGTCTTAATATAATTTCATTTAGTTAGATAGCTCCCTCTCTCTCTCTAAAAATGGAACATGTTCGCATTGTTGCTTCGCATACGCTACACGGCCTGGTTGTTTGTGCCTTGTGTTTGCCATCAAGGCATGGGTGGTGTTGGGGGGGCAAGGTCAGATATCCCCACACATATATACTAATTTGTAGACACCAAGCAACCAGAAGTTGCCAGCTGCTGGTTCGGGATACACATAAAAGTTGGGAGGCAAGGAGGTGTGGAGCCGTACGTATCTTCTCAATCGATCCGGCGACAGCTGCTCCCTCCTCCTCGGTTAGCTACCATCATTTCCAGTATTCCAGAGGGCACCCACCCACCCAGCTGGCTCATTCTTTTACCAGTTCTTGCATCTTCTTATGATCTACACGCACTCCGCTGCTACTCTCCTCCATTGCCGCTCGAAATTTGGAAGCAGTTATTTATAGCCTGAAAATTAGTCTACACCATAGAGGAAGAGAAATCGCAACAGGAGGCCTTCTGCCAAGATGGCCCTCAAAAAGGGAAACGAAAAAACAAAAAAGGTCAATCGTCTTCTCCGTTAATATATAAATGTGCATCTCCTTAGTTTCATTTTCGGTCGTTCCCTGGCATGCAGCTTGCGGATTTTCTTTGCACGCCAATTCGACTGCTGGCCACCAAATGGGCTTTTCCCCAAAGGAATATATAGGGCCGTGATATCTGATCGTTTGACGGGCATGTAGACAAAAGGGAGATGGTTAATCTGTGGACAACGTTGCTGCTCATCATCAAAAGGAAAAGGAAGAGCAAGGTAAATTTCCATTTAAATTAACTCTGGGTTCCTTTAGTGCTCGAGTCAACTTGATCTCCACTCAACCTCTCAAGTTTAAATTTATGCTCAACTGTTGATAGGTACCCCATATAATTTTGTCATGTAATATTAACCCATATAGCTTTCCAAGAATTTGTTTCATCATCTAAATAGGCACCTCTTGACGAAAATGACCAGAATATACATCCAAAGCTTTGCTCGTTCTGGCTGTAATGTAACACGCAAGGCATGCCCTCTATCTTACTAGTGCTGAATTTACTTCCAATAAAGGGAAATTATGGACCAAATGCCCTCTACCAAAAGGCATTTCACAGATAATGGTCATAACTTTCATTAATTAATTGTCGGTGAAGGAAGGACCCAAATTACAAAGCTTATAAAGCAAGGAAGGACACAAATTCTAAGGTGACATGCAAGCAATGGCTTGGCATGTTCAAATTAAGATTGACATTAGGAAACTAATTTAGCCGAGAGCGGTAATATTTACATTCCAAGTCAAAAATAGAATTAAATATGCTAACTAGTCACTCCCACATCAAGGTGAAATATGCACCACTCTGTGCAAATTTACCTTTCATTTGTTTCCGTCCTTCCTTTCAGTCCAAACTTATCAACCGGAGTTACGTATGGTGGCTTCCATTCATAAACTAAATTTGATAACGAAATATATTTCCTGCCATGTGCAGGCACCTACATGTCCTTCCTTTAAAGAACAAACATATATATAAACAAATTATCTCTGTCCAATTCGGTGCAGTTGGTCAGAATAAATGTTGAATGGGCACTTGTAGCCCCCTATGCCGCCTCTTTAAAATGAAGTATGATGTTTGCGTCAATATATGAATTTGATTTCTTCAATTTCGAATCAGATGTGTTTTCTTTGACAATCCTAACCATCCTCCCTTTTTCAAAAGATCTCTTATGGCGCCAGATACATTAGCCTCCATAATATCCTACATTTGTTGAAAGAAATATTTGGTTATCCATTAGGGCAAGGGGCAACATTAGAGTTTGCCTCCGAAACAGCCCACCGAATTTCACATGTGAGGTTCGGTTGAAGGAAAAGAATTCTTCTCGTCTGAGACACTTTGTCCTTTCAAAAGGCTATCTAAAAGACAACCAGATGACAAATCTTGAGATGAAGAGCTCTTAAAATGTGCAAAGGATGCATCATGAGTTTGATCCAACTTATAGAAGTTACCATGATCATTCTCACAGGAGAAAGAAGTAATGGGTGTACAGTTGTAAATTTGTATAGGTTATCTCCTTCCTTGCCAAAATGTTACCTTTAATAGATTATATAATTAATTAATTTCTTTCTTCACATAAAGATATTATATTAGGGTAATTAGTTTGTCTTAAGTTTGTAGCAGAATATGCATGTACTGAGAAATTAAAAGACAGTTTGGAATTGATTTCAACTATTAAAGGTATTATATTAGGGTAATTAATTTGCCTTAAAGTTCTTTACATAAAGATATTATATTAGGGTAATCAGTTACCTTAAATTTGTACAGTTGTAAATTTGAGGAAGAAATCATCAGCAACTTGAAATTATTTAAAGTAGCAGAACGTATTTATGAGGCCAAACCACAACCTCGTCTAAGATTTTAAGAAATGGTGGGAGATAACTGATAATGGATTATTATTGTAAATGTCGACGTAGGAAAACTTAAAATTCACATTCGTCATCCACTAAAGAATCAAAGGCAACGAAACAGTGCCTCCAGCGTGGCAGTCTAATCAAACCAATGGCGCGTGTATTCTGGCGTAAGAACTTTATTTATTTATTTATTCATTTTACTGCTTCCCTTTTCTTAATTAATTTTTATGTATCGAATCCAATTTACTGCGTGTTGCTTCACGTATGCTATACGATCATTGTGGGTTTTGAAACTACGATTATGTAAACATTGGACTGCTGTGACAAAACTGGACTATTTTGGCAAAAGATTTAACCAAAAGCACCGATATAAATTTTTGATATTAAATAAACATGAATTTTATGTGAACGTTGACATTATTTCACTGGAAGGCGGAAGCTTAATGCTAATAAAGAGTACTACTGTTTATGCAATCTTAGTTTAAATGACAACGAAGTTGATGTAAATAGAAGATTACTATTTTTCAAACAATATTAATATATATATATATGTATATATATATATATATATATATATATGACAATTCTATCCTATTGAATGTGGAATATTTTCTCATATCACTAAAGTTTTAACAAAAATATCAGAAAAAAAGGTGTCATTATATCGATGTTGCCGATAGTTTATGATGTAATAACGGTCTATATAGGATGGATCTAGCAGCAATGCTTGTTTTTTTTTTGTCTTAACATATTTTCATTTAGTCAGATAGTTCTCTTTCTCTCTCTCTCTCTCTCTAAAAATTGAACATGTCCGCTTTGTTGCTTCACATATGCTATACGGCGTGGTTGTGTTTGCCGTCAAGGCAGGGGCAGTGTTAGCAGATCGGTCGGTGCAAAACAAGGGGGCAATTTCTGAAACTCAGCCCTTTGAAGGTCAGATATTTCAAGGTACGATTCCTGGTCAGATATCGACACGACCGATTCCCGGTCAAATATCGACACGACTTCTTTCCCATATATACATGAATCCGTAATCTGTAGAAGGTTTCCCAGCTGCTGGTTCGGGACACACATAAAAGTTGGACGCAGCTCGGAGGCAAGGAGGTGCGGAGCCGTGCGAATCTTCTCGATCGTATGTACGGTGGTTTCAATTCATAAACTAAGATTGTTAACGAAATATATTTCCTGCCATGTGCAGTTATAAACAAATTATCTCTGCCCAATTCGGTGCAGTTGACCAGAATAAATGTTAATTGGGAACTTATTGCCACCTAAGCCGCCTATTAAAAATTAAGTATGATGTTTGCATCAATATATAAAATAGATTTCTTAAATTTCTGATCGCCCACTGTGTCCGTCAAAGCCAACTCGCATTTCAGTCATCATAACTAGCACCTAGCTATCTTTACTTTCAGTTGGCCCGGCGCAATAAAAGCTCAATGTTTGGCAGCGAATGTCTTTTTGGTCTTTTTATAAGGTCAAAAGTATGGGCTAACCGCATTAAAGGTCGTATTTGATCTATTTGTTCCCGCTAATCCATCATTGCCTAGCCAAAATGGCAGAAATATCCTGCATATCTGGTGCATGGCGCCTCCCTACTTTGTCTTGAAATATGTGTAAAAATTAGATATTTTAGAAAAAAGAAAAGGCCAACCAGGGGTATTTTGAGACAATGAACGTTTATGGCATTTTTGAAGTGGAACCTAAATGTAATTAGCAAAAACCAAGGTTACCATGGAAACTCCTGGTTAATTTGAAAAATTTTAAATGAAAATGAAGGATAATTTGGGTAATTTTCATGATACGTCTGGTCTTGTGCTTCAAGAGATCGAACTTTGGAGTTTAGGTCTTAATGTGATTATTTTATTCAAATGGACATTTGGATCTAAAAAACGAAACTTGGATATGGAAATTATAGTTCAGATCCAAACCGATCCAAAAGTAATAGTTTAGATCCAAATTGATCTGAAAGAAAGATTTTGGATTCAAATGGATATGCAGGTGGCAGTTTGGATTTGCATGGATTCAGAAGTTAGATTTAGGCCTGAAATTGATACTGTGAATCTGAAATGGATCCATAAGTGGCACTTAGATCCAGAAGTTCCATTTGTAGCTAAAATTGGTAGTTCGCAACCGTAATTGATATGGATGTGAGATTTGAATCCATAAGTTAGATTTCGATATGAAATTGGATACAGAAGTTGGATTTGGGACCAAATCAGATCCAGAAGCTAGGTTGGATCTGAAATGGACCTGAAAGATAGATTTGTATCTAAATGGGATCTGTAAACCATATTTGAATCCCCAATTGATAGTCTGGATACAAAATGGATTCAGAATTGAGATCTAGGCCTGATTTTGGATCTAAAATGGATATGTTTGAATATGAAAGTTGAGTTTTGGATTTAAGATTTTAGATCTTGTGGCAATGGAGGCCGGATCAAAGTTCGAATTAGACCTGTGACTTGGATGAATGTTATAATGATGATATAACCATGGATGAATCTTTGTGATGTTGATCTGATCTTCCATCTGTCAAAGAAGACAAGAAGAGGCTAAATGAGTTCTCAACATCTGTAGCCAACATTGAGTGGGGAGTCTACCATAAGTCGCTATGTATGATAACCAGTGGGAACTAGGGATAGATTAAGATTTAGACATCCAAAGAGCCTTTCTCCACTTAACAACCACACTTTTGAATCTGATAACATTCCACGCCTGAGATCAAGCAAATCTCGAGGTAAATCTTTCCATAAGCATAAGATGGAACCCATTTAACCCGAAAGTAATAAGTGAACCATCTTTTATTTGTCAATAGACAATCCTCCTGATCTTCTTCATCCAAGTAACTTTGCAAAGGGAAGACTGATTACTTCTTTCAATGAAAACTAACCGTGATCTCTTCCAATCTTTTTGCAATAGAGGCACAGCATTTTAACCCAATCGTAAGTCAATTAGAAAGAACAGACTTAATCAAACAATCCTTTCCCTGCATATGACAGAAAAGTCTCCATATATAGAATAGACCACCCAAAGAAATGTCTATTCTATGACTCCTATAAATCTCCAATATTAAAGGGAAAATACTGGGATTTACTGACATTGATTTGCATGCCAGAACGTGAAACAAACTCAATCAATGTGGCCCCACCTGTCATAACAATAATTTACTATAATTGGCAAAACAGCATAGTCTCATCTGCATGTATGAAGAACCCACACCCTTCTGACCCATGTAACAGGCTCTGCAGTTTAATGGCTCCCAAAAAAAAAATTCTCCTTTTTGAAATCTGCGTTTCAAAATTTCCATCACTATCGAAAATAAAAGGGGAGAAAGGAGATCCCACTGCCTTAATCCACATTCACTATACATGAAATCTTCCTCTCTTCCACTTAACAACATAGAACAAGAAGCATTACAAAGCCACACCATAATCGTCTCAATCCAAACACTACTAAAATGATGTTGCTGCAGCAAGAAAGCCTCAATTAATTTGTTCATATGCCTTGAAAAGATCTAATTTCAGACATACACTGCCATTCTTGGTATTTAACATTGAATATATCATTGTATAGGTCCACAAAGGCAATGGAAAATGCTTCTATTCATAAGCAAAGCTTCCTGATTCTTCATAATATTTCCTGAAAATTTCTCTCATTCTCAACTTCATGGCATTAATTGGAATGAACTTAAAGATGTTCCCTAAAGATATCGAAAAATCAGTAATGTGAACAGCATTTCCCTTCCTATAAATCAATACTATACAATTCCGACCAATACTCCTGACCATCCTCCTTTTTTCAAAAAAATCTCTTATGACACAAGATACCTTAGCCTCCGTAATATCCTACAATTATTGAAAGAAATATTTGGTAATCCATCAAAGCACGGGGCAACATTAGAGTTTGCCTCGGAAGCAGCCCACCGAATTTTCGCATCTGATATTGGGTTGAAGAAAGAGAATTATCCTCCTCTGAGACACTTTCTCCTTGCAAATGACTATCTAAAGCCAACCATAGGAAGAGCTCTTAAAATTTGCAAAGCATGCATCTTGAGTTTCATCCAACTTATAGAAGTAAACTTGATCATTCTCACAGGAGAAAGAATTAAGGGGTGTACAGTTGAAGGTTTTCTTTTTCTTTGCCAAAATGTTACCTAATAAATTATATTATTAATTAATTTCTCTCTTCATATAAAGGTATTATATTAGGGTAATTAGTTTCTCTTAAGTTTGTAACAGATTATGCATGTACTGGAAAATTAAAAGAAAAAAAGTAAAGCACTATTTGAAATTGATTTCAACTCAAATTAATAGATATAAACATGACAATACCTAACATCCAAGAGACAGGACAGTTGGTTGGGCTGGGCACATTAACAACATGTTGTTTCTTCAAATGTTTTCGGCGGCAACTCCCTGAACTTCAAAGGGCAGCTTGCATGGCACTCTATTCGATGGGTGCATTGTAGGTTTTCCAAAATCATGAAGCAACCTTAGACCTTAGGGACGTGCAGGGGGAAGGGCACCAGCCTTCTTTATGTGGCTTCTACACAGCCCGACATTAGACTTGAGAAACCCATGTTGGCTAATTTTCTTTGCAACTATTACAATTCTTTTTTGTAAAATTAGAGACTTCAATATTTGAAAAATCATAGACATCAAAGTGAACAATATTGTTTAACATCAGCTGTTAAATATTCTTGCTAAATTGATTTTTCCTTCTTGTTTGAGGTTATGTGAAGCGATTAATAACTCAAATAAGAGTTGGATGTTAAACCTTAGACTGATGGTATAAGCAATTATAAGAATTAATTGGCACAAATTGCCATGTGATTGGCGCAAACAGATTCAGGTCCATATCCAACTCAAGAATGCACATGTCAACTGTTAACTATTTTAACATAATAATTTAAAATAATATTTTATTTTTAATTAATTTCTATGCACTTTCTAATTTTTGCAATGACTTTAATCATATTTTTGCAGATTCACAACCAATTCAACTAAATCGGTCATGAACCATTTGCAACCTTGTCGATTCAATTAATATGCCATTTTTTACAACACTAGTTGGTCGGGAGAGAGAGAGAGAGAGAGAGAGAGAGAGAGACTTCCAGTTGGATATTCTATGAAATTTTAGATGGAACACCCCATGGTCCAGAAAGGACAATTTAATTTATTCCATAAATTAGAAAATAGTAAATTACAAGTCTATCACAAACATCAAAATTTTTACCAAAACATATACCGTTTAAAATTTTGAGATCCACTCTCTAAAATTAATTACTTTCCTGTATTTTTTCCAAGGTACCATCTTTTAGTGCTTCACCTTTTGAACTACACAATCAAAACATTGGGACACTATCCTTCTCGTAGGATTGGACAGGAACCACGGGATCCTCATTTTATCAGTAGCTCATTTTCATCATCTTATTTAGTAAATCTCATTTTTAATCCTCCTATTGATTCTTTAGAAGCTATTTCAAAATAACATTAATGTACTTCTTGTTGTAGAGATGATGGTGTCATTATGTAGATGTTTAATTGTTGGATTTAAATAGCATCCAACAATTAAATAGCAGCCACTTTTTTGGAATTGCTTGGTTTAAATAGCATATCTGAACACTTCATATTTCATAGGACAAAAACATAGTTTCTTTTCCCTTTCACAAATTTCCTAATTGAATAATTGCAATGAGAAATATGCATGGGATAAATAAGCAAAAATTTAGACATATCAAACCATCAATCTAGTGGCCTACTTTGAGCAATATTTATTTCAAACACTTAACTGCCAAAGTACATGTGCCATATCATCAAGAAAACTAAAGATGTAACAAATATATATTTTTTGAAGCAAAATTTGTTAAAGACATAGCACACAAAAATAATCTTCCATCATCCATGACTTTATAAGTATTAGATGTTATTACAAACTATTAATAGCAAACCACTAAGACTACATATAAAATCAAGTCAACAAAGCCAAAACTTAAAATGCAATTAGAAGACACAAAATTTTTCATAGTTATTAAAACTTTTGACATATCTTGTACCAGTTTGGCATCATCAAACCATCTCAGCAATGTAGCAGCTGCATTGCCAACTATTCTATTTGCAGTCACCTGAAGAGCGATTCATAAATTGATGTAGGAAGAACCGTATATTTGTCAAAGTGCTTTACTTGGCCATTGTTTGTTGTTTTCTTGCCTTCCATGAGATTATATTATTGTGTAGATAGGTGAGATATTCTTGAGTTCGACTTCAGACACCTTGGCTATTAAGCTCTAACCAAACATCTTATGCAAGCTAATTAAGCCACTAGTGGACAACCGTGGAAAAAAATGCTTACCAATTACTGAAGAAGTATGTCTTCTCAAATGGGCACCACAAATCTCCATTCACTGGCAGCTTATCTACTCTTTTCCTTATACATAAATAGGTGCTTCAATTCATTTTGAACATCGTAACATGCGGGAACATTGATGTTACAAAATATGAAGGAAAAATTAAACGGTAAGTTCAGTTTAGACAAAAAATGATATATGAAGGTCTTTTCTTTTTTGCGAAAGTCAACTAAGTGCATACGTGAAAGCAACAAAACATGAATTAACAGTTCATTGCTAAGTTTAGCTGAAAAATTATAATTAACAATTTATTTACACCTTGTACTTTCTCTATCACAGAGGTCCTGAAAGTTCATATATTGGGGTCCACCCATTAAAGTACGCTTGTTATGTACATAGGGTGGAGTAGAGACCTTGCTTTCCATTTCTATTTCTATGTTGAACAATTCTTCGACTGAAATAAGCTCCAACTGGCAGTCTGATACGTGACCCTTAAATAGGATATAGGCTGGCGCCAAGCAGCCAAATTGACTGCAAACTCTTATTGGCCCGAAAAAGTTTTGAACCGAGTATCATCGCCCCAACTACCATGATAAATTGCATATATATATATATATATATATATACTTGTCTCCCATTTGCTTGCTTATTATTTATTTTCATTTAGTCGGCTCTCTATCTCTCTCATTTACTCCCTTTGCGTCTTCAACGTCTCTCACTTTTTCTCAACAAATTTGAACAGGTATATACATATATATATGGTTGGTTGCCAGTTGCAGGTTTGAGATATACATAAAAGTTGGACTATTTTGCCACCATCACTGTGGGTTTTCAATCTATAACCGTGCTGCCGTTACAAAATTGGACTATTTTGCCAAAAGATTTAACCAAAAGCACCGATATAAATTTTTCATATTAAATAAACATGAATTTTATGTGAACGTTGACATGATTTCACTGGAAGTTTAATGCTGGTAATAAAGAGTACTATCGTTTACGCATCCTTAGTTTAAATGACAAGGAAATTGATGTAAATAGAAGACTACTTTTTTTTGAACTATATATATATATATATATATATATATATATATATATATATGACAATTCAATCCTATTGAATGTGGAATATTTTCTCAAATGGCTAAAATTTTCAAAAGAATATAAGAAAAAAAGGTGTTGTTATATTGATGCTGCGGATAGTTTGTGATGCAATGACGGTCTATATAGGGTGGCTGTAGCAGCAATGCTTGTTTTTTATTTGCCTTAATATATTTTCATTTAGTCAGATAGCTCTTTCTCTCTCTCGCTAAAAAATTGAACATGTCCACTTTGTTGCTTCACATACTCTATACGGCCTGGCTGTATCTGCCTTGTGTTTGCGGTCAAGGCAGGGGCAGTCTTAGAAGATTGGTGCGAAACAAGGACGCAAGTGCTAATCAAACTCAGGTCTTCGAAGCTCAGATATTTGAAGGTATGTATGCTTCATTGCAACTTATATGTCCACAGGATTTCTTTCCCATATATGCATGAATCGGCAATGTGAGACTCCTTCCCCTCCATTAATTTCACTGTGAATAACAAGAAGGTTTCCCATTGCTGGTTCGAGATACACATAAAATGAAGTTGGCGAAAAATTGCGGAGAGTGCAGTTTGGAGGCAAAAGGGTGTGGCGGTCTGGTGCCAGCCATGTACCCACCCACTCGGTTTGCTTATTCCTTCACTTGCTCTTGCATCTTATTGTATGCATGCACTCAGCTGCTACTAGCTAGATCTTCTCCTTTGCCTCTTGAAATTAGGAAATAATTCCTTGTATCCTGAAAATTAGTCTGCACCATAGAGGAAGAGAAATCACGAAAGAAGACGTTCCCATGGTGAACACTGCAAGCCTAAGGTGACCCTCAAAAAGGGAAAGGAAAAAACATAAAAGGTCGATCGTCTACCCGGTTCGTATATAAATGTTCATGTCCAGAGTTTCATTTTCGGTCGTTCCCTGTCATGGAGCTAGTGGAATCTTCTTTTCATGCCAATCCGACTGCTGGCCACCAAGTGGTCATTCCCCAAAATATATAGGGATGAGATATCTGATCGTTTGACGGGCATGTAGACAAAAGGAGATGATTAATCCATGGACAATGTTGCTGATCTTCATTAAATCAAAAGGAAAAGGATGAGCCAGGTAAATTTCCATTTAAATTAACTCTGTGTTCCGTTAGTGCTCGAGTCAACTCTATCTCCAGTCAAGCTCTCAAGTTTAAATTTACGCTCGACTCATGCCAGGTACCCAAAAAATTTTGTCATGTAACATTAACCCGTATAGCATTCCATGAATTTGTTTCATCATCTAAATAGGCACCTCTCGACGAAAACGACCAGAATATACATCCTAAGCTTTGCTCGTTCAGGCTGTAACACAGAAGGCATGCACTCTATATTACTAGCGCTGAATTTACTTCCAATTAAGGGAAATTATGGACCAAAATCCCTCTACCCAAAGGCATTTCACAGATAATGGTCATAACTTTGATTAATTAATTGTCGGTGAAGGAAGGACCGAAATTGCAAAGCTTATAAAGCAATGAAAAATGTCTAAGGTGACATGCAAGCAATGGCTTGACATGTTCAAATTAAGATTGAAATTAGGAAACTAATTTAGCCGAGCGCAGTTATAATTATATTCCAAGTCAAAAATAGAATT
The DNA here is from genome assembly GCF_008831285.2 of Nymphaea colorata. Lineage (NCBI taxonomy): Eukaryota > Viridiplantae > Streptophyta > Magnoliopsida > Nymphaeales > Nymphaeaceae > Nymphaea > Nymphaea colorata. The sequence goes on from NC_045148.1 coordinate 23,344,558, forward strand.
AAATATGCTAACTAGTCACTCCTACATCAAGGTGAAATATGCACCACTCTGAGCAAATTTACCTTTCATTTGTTTTTCAAAATCGAGTTGTTGACTTCCCCTTAGCTGTTTCCATCCTTCCCTTCAGTCCGAACTTATCAACCGGAGTTACGTACGGTGGTTTCAATTCATAAAATAAGATTGATAACAAAATATATTTCCTGCCATATGCAGGTGCCAACAAGTCTTTAAAGAACAAACATATATATAAACAAATTATCTCTGCCCAATTCAGTGTAGTTGAACAGAATAAATGTTGAATGGGCACTTATAGCCACCTAAGCCGCCTATTAAAAATTAAGTATGATGTTTGCATTAATATATAAATTTGATTTCTTGAATTTCGAATAAGACATGTTTTCTGTGACAATTGCTCCTAACCATCCTCCCTTTTTCAAAAGATCTGTTATGATGCAAGATACCTTAGCCTCCATAATATCCTACATTTGTAGCAAGAAATATTTGGTTATCCAATAGGGCACGGGGAAACATTAGAGTTTGCCTCCGAAACAGCCCACCAAATTTCCCATGTCATGTTGGGTTGAATTCTCCTCGTCTGAGACACTTTCTCCTTGCAAAAGACTATCTAAAAGCCAATCAGATGACAAATCTTTAGAGAAAGAGCTCTTAAAATGTGCAAAGCATGCATCATGAGTTTGATCCAACTTGTAGAAGTTACCATGATCATTCTGACAGGAGAAAGAAGCAAGGGGTGTACAGTTGTAAATTTGTATAGGTTATCTCTTTCTTTGCCAAACTGTTACGTTTAATAGATTATATAATTAATTAATTTCTTTCGTTACATAAAGATATTATATTAGAGTTATTAGTTTGACTTAAGTTTGTAACAGATTATGCATGTACTGAAAAAATAAAAGAAAAAAAGTAAAGCACTATTTGGAATTGATTTCAACTAAAATTCAATGTCTAACACCCAACATACATAGCATAGTTGGTTGGGCTGGCGGGAACATTAACAACATGCCATTTGTTCGAATCTTTTTGGCTGCTACTCCCTGAACTTCAAAGGGCGGTTAGTGTGGCACTCTATTTGATGGGTGTATTGTTGATTTACCTAGATCATGGAGCAACCCTAGACCTTGTGCACGTGGAGGGGGAAGGGGACCAGCCTTCTTTATGTGGCTTCTACATACCTGAACATTAGACTTGACAAACCCTTGTTTGCTAATTTTCTTTGCAACTATTACAATTTTTTTTTTCTTTTTTTGTAAAATTAGGGACTTCAATATTTAAAAAATGATAAACATGAAAGTGAACAGTATTGTTTCACATCAGCTGTTAAATATTTTTACTAAATTGATTTTTCCTTCTTGCTTGAGGTTACGTGAAGCGATTAATAACTCAAATAAGAGTTGGATGTTAAACCTTAGACTGATGGTATAAGCAATTATAAGAATTAATTTGCCCAAATTGCCATGTGATTGGCGGCAAACAGATTCAAGTCCATATCGAACTCAAGAATGCACACATCAACTTTTAACTATTTTAACAAAAGAATTTAAAATAATCATTTATTTTTAATTAATTTCTTTGCATTTTCTAATTTTTGCAATGACTTTAACAATATTTTTTGCAGATACACAACCAATTCAACTAAATCGGTCATGAATCATTTGTATCCTTGCCGATTCAATTAATAAACAATTTTTTACAACACCAGTTGGTGGGGGGAGAGAGAGAGAGAGAGAGAGAGAGAGAGAGAGACTTCCAGATTGTTATTGGATATTCTAGTTAAGAATGTGTTACAAATGTAATTTCAAAACGGCAAACCAAAACTGGACAATCAAATTTTTGATGAAACACCCCATAGTCCAGAAAAGACAATTTAATTTATTTCATAAATTAGAACATAGTAAATTACATGTCTATCACAAATATCAAAACTTTTACCAAAACATATTGTGTTTAAAATTTTGAGATCCACTCTCTAAAATTAGTTACTTTCCTGTATTTTTTCCAATGTACCCCCTTTTAGTGCTTCACCTTTTGAACTACACAATCAAAAGTTTGGGAGACAATCGTTCTAGTAGGATTGGACAGGAACCACTGGATCCTCATTTTATCAGTAGCTCATTTTCATCATCTTATTGAGTAAATCTCATTTTTAATCCTCCTATTGATTCTTTAAAGCTATTTCAAAATAAGATTAATGTACTTGTTATTGTAGAGATGATGGTGTCATTGTGAGATGTTTAATTGTTGGATTTAAATAGCATCCAACAATAAAATAGCAGCCACTTTTTCAGAATTGCTTGGTTTAAATAGCATACCTGAACACTTCATATTTCATAGGACAAGAATGTAGTTGTCTTTTCCTTTCACAAATTCGCTAATTGAACAATTGCAATGAGAAATATGCATGGGATAAATAAGCAAAAGTTTAGACAAACGAAACATCAGTCTAGTGGCCTACTTTGAGCAATATTTATTTCAAACATTAACTGCCAAAGTACACGTGCCATATCATCAAGAAAACTAAAGATGTAACAAATGTATATTTTTGTAGTAAAATTTTTTAAAGACATAGCAAACAGAAATAATCTTCCACATCCATGACTTTATAACTATTAGATGTTATTAGAAAACTATTAATAACAGACCACTAAGACAAAACATAAAATCAAGTCAACAAAGCCAGAACTTAAAACACAATTAGAAAATATAAATTTTTTCATAGTTATTAAAGCTTTTGACATATCTTGTACCATTTTGGGCATCATCAAACCATCTCAACAATCTTGCAGCTGCATTGCCAACTATTCTATTTGCAATCACCTGTAAAGGGAAAATGGGGTGAGAATTTGAGAATGTTATCAGTACAATGTCTACATTTGCTTTATTCCAGCTCATATGAAGCAATTCCAAAGTGATCTTACATCACTACTACACGAAGTGAAGTGACTCAAAATGCACAGTTTCAATGTCAACGATACATATAGGTGATGAAACATTTAATAATATCAAATATTTATTGCAACAATTTTCGTAAACATCTATGCATATGCATGCAATTGTTATTACTATTGGCATGCTTATAGCCACATCTTAGTTTTACTTATCAATCAACTGCAGGCACACAAAAATAACAAATTGGACACCTCTTGTATTTTTAAATGACATTTATTTAGTCCCCAATAATAAAACCAACAACAACAATATCTCAAGTTGTATGCTTTTACTAGATGTATGAACCTATATTGATTCATAAATTGACATAGGAACAACCTTATATTTGTCAACGTGCTTTACTTGGCCATTGTTTTCTGTTTTCTTGTCTTCCATTAGATTATATTATTGTGTAGGTAGGTGAGATATCCTTGAGTTCAACTTCAGATGTCCTAGCTAATTTGCTTCAAAGAACACATGTAAGTTAAGATTATGTATTTTTGAAATATGCCCTCAATTATCTTGAGTGGATGTTCCCATGAACAAACAAGTTTTATTATTGCATATTTCATGTCCAACGTGGTGAACAAAATGCATTGTAAACATCCAATGGTACTCTTGCATAAAGTAGCATCTTGAAGTACTTCACTTTGATATTTGGACAATTTTATTTTAGGAGCAGTGGGAGCATTGATAGGATTTTCTCAACTAAAGCAATTCTTTGTGAGAAGATCTTTTATATATTTCCTCTGTGACAACACAATGCAAATATTATCATAAATTAATTCAATGCTTGAAAGGAAATTTAGAGTGCACAAATCGTTGATGGAAAATTCTTGAGAAAAACTTTTAGTAAGATTAGCTATAGCATTCTTTCTGCTACTTTATTAGCTACATAATCCAACACTAGCCATTTCTACATTTTTTAAGTAAATTAGGTAATGATGAATCAGACTTACATTCTTCGAAATCATGACCAAGTAAATAACCTTAGAGTCTATCAAATCATGCCTGATCCATGTCCTTTAAATCATATAGGGGTTTCTTGAAGTTATGTAAGGAATGTGGCTGCCTTGGGTCGACATGCCTAGTGGTTGCATCATGTAAACATCCCCTTTTAACTGTCCATGTAAAAAAAGCATGATGGACACAACACAAGTGTATAGGCTATCTTTTATTTAGGGTAGTCACCAATTCTTAGTGAGATTGGTTAGTAGCAAGATAAAACATCTCAAAGTACTTTATCCCCTCTTGCATGTGACACCCTTAGTGACTAACCCAGCTTCAAATCTAGTTGTAGAGCTATCTACATTTATCTTTATTTTATAAATCCACTTGCACTCTAATGATGTTTGAGATACTCCCTGATGGTACAAGTAACCATCTTTTATTTTTGACAAGTACATCCATTTCTTGTTGCATAGCTTGTTGCTATTCAACATAAACATCTGACTGAAAAAAGTCTATTGGTTCATATGGGTCTAAGATTAGCATGAGTTGATTCTCACAGAATATTATAATCAGCAAATTATAATCAATGGAACCAAAAGCGAGTCCACCAATCCATCACAGAAAATAGAGACCGCAAAACAAATCCTTTGAATAGAGCATACCACTGGCAACAACATGATCCAGACACCAACAAATCTACTTTGCTTTGATGAGAAAATCGAGACAGTGGGTAGCTTACCTTCTGTGGCATACTCTTCTGAGGCACTAGTATACCAAGCTACCAGAAAAAGCGATGGGAAAAAAGAGAGAGAAGATGAAGCTTCAGGCTTCATCGAACACAAAAAAAACTTGGCAAAAGGAGAAAGTGAAAAAGAAAAGTATACACATAAAATCTCACCTCATTGGCTCGCTGAGCTCGTTCCCTCACACACGGGGCTTCTGTCGAAGTTCTTCGTTGGAATCCCACCGAGCAGGTTCTTCTTCACACGTGCAGGTTCTTCTTCACGCAGTTCTTTTCTTGTTGTTGGGTGGTGTAGGGAAGCAAAAACAACACATAAAGAGCTAATCATCTTTAGTAACCTCTCTTAACAGCCAATGAAAATAATTTGTTTTAGAAGCAAAAAAAAAGGGTGGGAATCTTTATTTTCATTTTAAATCAGGTAAAAAAAGAATGGTTTTGGCTTCACCAATGTAGTCATTATTTAACTTCATCTTATAAATGTATATCTTAATAGCTGTACTTCCAAAACAATTGGTAAGTTTATCGTATATAAAAAAAAATAAAAAATTGTGTTTTGGCTTCACTTAAAATTTAAAAACTATAGTTCGACTCTTGCAACAAAATAAATGGTAAGTAAAAAAAAGTAAAAAAAATATGTTTTGGCTTCACTTAAACTTTTAAAGAAATGATTTTAAGTGTGTCATCTAAACATCGAACTAATTATTCAAAACTAATTAAAAACTATTTTTTCACACATCCAATTCTTTCAAAACAGCTTTTTATGATGTACTCATCATAAATGACATTTTGAGTTAGTTGATTCGTCAATGTTGCTAATTGAGGAACAAGGATGATAGAAGCATTTCAATTAATAGAAAAAGATTAAAATACTTTATTTTATTTTTTTCTTTATTTTTATGAGCCAAATCAACGGTTAAGATCAGTCTTAATAGGTCAAACACCTAAAAGTTTGCACCTGCCCATTCATTGATTCAATTTTCTCTTTTTTCTTTACTAATATATTTGGCATTAATTATTGGCTTTTTGTATTTTCTTTATAATAGTTGTGCATGTTTAACATTAATTGTTTTATTTTAAATTAATAACACATTTTAATTTAGTAAACTATTTTTTCATAATGATCACTTATTATGAATTATTAAATCAGGTGACCCATATTGTTTTCATTAAAAAAACATTATTCAATAATCTTTTCTCATTTCATAGAGTTAACTGAAATAATTTGTATTACATCCGTAAAAAAGAATATTCAATGATATGTCATATTATTTATTAGTCATCTTTCCGTTATTACAATTGTTATTTTTTTACATAAAATTGTATAATTACTCCAATGATATATAAGATAGTTTATTAAATCGAAAAATTTGTTGTTTTCCTACTAGTTAAAAGTTTTTCTTTTCAAATTTGTGAATTATGCGTTATACATCAAATACCTAAGAGTTTTAAATGAATTATATGATTATACAAAATAATTTATTTGATTGATTAAATAAGTAAATTGATAATTTGATAAATAAAACTTTTTTATGAGTTTAGCAGTTTTATTTGTATTAAATATATTTATTTGAGATTATGCACAGTGAAGATGCTTTCAACTTAAAATGAATATCATATTGCATTTAAGATTTCTATTTATTATAAAACATATTTTTTTAAGTTGGTTTTTTAAAAAGGTATATTTTTTGCTATCTACTTTTTTTTTTCATAGTACATGCCAATATTTTTTTTAAACCTACCATTTTTTAAATATATAATATAGCTATTCTGGTAACCAATTTGACATAACGGTGCATTAAAAAATTTATAGCTCTAAAAGTGCTTTTTCATATTTTTAAAAATTCTCATTTTATTGAATTTCTTGATTGAAGTCTTCTTTATTATTTTCAAATAAATAAATAAATTATTTAAGATATCATGCTTAGTTGATGCTTTAACTATAATAATTGCTTGATTACAAAAAAAATATTTAATTAAATACAATAGTGGTTAATTAGTTTTATCTGATATAATTTTATGAGTTCAACAGTTTTTTCATATTAAATATATTTATTTGCGACTAATTTTTATATTCTTAAAAATACCCATTTTGTTGAAATTTCTTGATTGAAGTTTTATTTATTATTTCCAATTAAAATCCATTAGCTCTTAATTAGATCATACATTCATATATAATTTATATTTTTCTTTGGTCGTAGCTTCAAGTTAGCGCGTTGGGAGAAGAGGTCAACATCTTCACCAGCAAAGGCATATCAGGTGGTTGCACATTTTTGGAAGTGATATCTTTTATTCCTAGAAGCTTATTGTTCTCCTAGTGAATGCATTTCAGCTGTTCATAATTTCTTGGTTTCGAGATTTCTTCCCATGCTCATTATCATGTAGCCCTTTATGTTCTCACTTTGTATGATGTCTCTTCTTCTCCTTGGATCTATGCTAATATGTCAAACCGTGTAACCTTCTGTGTGATGATTTCTCTTCTCTTTTCTTCATGATTTTGTTGATTGATACCATGATTTAATTGATAAAGAATAACAATATATGAGTTGTAACATAGTGCAAAGGTGGTTAATTTCAATGATTGCCCACATGGGACCCACCAAATTCAATTGATGCACCAACAGTTGACAAGGTAACTCCATAAAGCTCATACGTTTGCACATGTGTGTATGCATGTAAGGGAAAGAATTACACGGGTTCATGTAAATGGGTGGAAAATATATTTATGAGGATGTTAAGATGGATGAAAATAAAAATCAAAAGTACAATTTTATTCATTTCTATGCATCTTATGGATTAGTAAATTTTATTCAACCAATATGGAGTATCTAGTTAATTACCAACTGCAAAGACAATTAAGGGCAAAGGAGTAAGCAGTCACAGATATATAATTGGTTATTTCTATGAGCCTTATAGACTTCAAAGTTTGATTATGCACTCTTTTTAAGCAATCCATGAATGGTCATAGAATATGGTTGTGAAAATTATCGAAACCAACAGTCTAAACCAGATCATTAATTCACTAGACTAAAAGATTAGCAATATATCAGATGTTTTTTGACTTCAAAAATCAGATGCCAGGGCTAATGAACATAACTTATTGTTCACTTTTTTAGTATCATAAACATATATTATACACACATTTAAGCAGTTAGGTTTTCAAAATGATCGCTCAGAAACACTGACATCAAAAACACTAGATGGCCAGATAGATGGTCGATCATTAAGTATACTGCTTGGCATAATTTTTTTTATTTCTTGCCCCATGCATCTTTTTTTATGCAGCTTTTCTTGTAGCTAACTTGTCAATAACAAATCATGTTATTGTTTCAGCAAACAGACCTTGATTATATGTAGATATTGTTTTTAAATTCAACACTCAAACTTTGAAAGTAATCACACAAATTGCATGAACAAAGAAATTGGGTTTTTGAACATGTAATCTAGAAACATGTGTTCCAAAATGTTCATGTCATTCATCCTCTAAAGGACCAATAAGGTATCCTCTAGAAGGTCGTATGTATGCATGAATATGCAGAAATAAATGCAAGTGATATATATGACAGTGGATATCAATATTTTGAATCTACATGTTTTGGTAACTTTTTTTTATGCTTGTAATAGGTATGCCATTTACCGTGATTATCTAATGGATGGAGATGAATTCTTCTCCTTAGGAATCATGCAGCTCCTTCAAAAATTGAGTTGATTATATATTCAATTTCCTTAGCTTTTTTGACATTGTATAATCATAGACCTATATATTATCCTTGGCTAAGAAAAGAGAATTGAGAGTCTAAAAAGAATATACATAGAATATTAGAATAACTTTTTTTAGATGAATATTAGAAAAAGCTCTTTGCTTTGCATGGTCTGTGAAAAACTCTTTAGGTTTGGGCCCTAACAACGGTTGCATATTAGGGGGTTGAAATTAACCAAATAGCCTTCTACTTGGAAAGGAGGAACCTTTCCTCTAGGATAATAGAAAGAAGAAAGTCACTTTCTAAAAAATAATTAAAATATATATCTGACGATCTAAAAAATGACAAAAATTCCCATCTCCTCAAATGGTAGAACGAACACGCCCATGTTAAGCACCAAACATGCGAAGTGCTCTATATCTATTTTGAATACGTCTAGAAGATGTTTGAATGCCATTAAACCTAGTTTTCTTGACTCGTAATAATTTATTTTTTCTTTTCCTTATCTTGGTTTTCCATATATACTTCTAGGACCCAGTATTTCCTCAAATTGTTCTGACCAGTCAACTCTTATTACCTTTTCATTTATCCATTTTTTTGCAATGAACATACCCAAATAATATTACAAAAGAAATGATTTAATGAAAAGAAAGAAGCAGAAAGATGTAAAAAAAAAATTGGAAGAAAAAGAGAGTAGGAAGAGGAGGAGGATTCCTTTTGGGGGCGAAGAGAGAGAATAGATCTTGTTAATTTTCTTTTTGTTTTTTGCATTCTATCTTTATTATTTTATGAATTTTTCCCATTAATATGGTTGGCCTAACTTTTCAAAAAGTTTATGATGGATGATACCATTTTCTTTAAATTTCCTACTTGATCTTCGACCATTTTTGAAAAACATTTACGGTCATGGGACATATGTGATATCTTAAAAGGATTTATGGGTTTGATGAGTGCCTAATTGGCTGGGTTTTCAAACATGGTCTATATTTATTCTTAGCCATTGAGTCGAGGTGAGTAACTTAATTTATATTTTCATACGAAAAGATAATTTTTCATGTGCACAAAGTGAACCTTATCGCTCGGTTGAGAGGCTGAAGCCTCCCTTCCTTCCCGAGACCGTGTTATGACTCCACTAAGGATGTTAGATCTACCTACTCATAATTAATGACTTGGGCTCAACAGGTCAATGATGGGATACTTTTATATTGAAGAAAATTCTTATGCATTTCTTTTTTCCTCTTTTTTTGTTTATATGTAACAAAACTTTCACTAACAAACATGGCCGAGATTCAGGCCAAAAACTAATTAGGGCTTCATTTCTTGTTATGTATGCATTGGCCTTTAGGCTTAAACAGCCAATTATCTAATAAGGTCTACTGGAAATCTAGGCTTGGATATCAGCCTGGCATGGCCGATAAGAAGTCAGGCTTGGGCCGGGCCACAACTTGTAACTGTGGCTTGACCTAGGCCCAACACTCGAAACCTAAGCTCACGCTCTGCTCAGTAAAAATTAAAAATATATAGTTTTAACATAAAATAATATATAAATATAATTAATTGTAACAAAATACTATAATTATATATATATATAATAGACAAAAATAATATTAAAAATATTTTACCAGGTGGAATTGGGCTTAGTCAAGCCCATCCGATTCAGCCAAATGCCTTTTTTTGGGCCTGAGCCCTGGCTCAAGTCGGGCCGGGTACTGGGTACCGATGCCCCGATGCCCAAGCTTATGGCAATCTGAAGAAAAGTGGGTATTCCATGTGCAAGCACCTCTACATATGACAAGGCACCGTGGACCTGTCTTGCAACATGTACTGGGTACCAATGCCCCGATGCCCAAGCTTATGGCAATCTGAGGCAAAGTGGGTATTCCATGTGCAAGCACCTCTACATACGACAAGGAACCGGGGACCTGTCTTGCAAAGGGGGCTTAGCCCATTGGGCTGAGACCTAGTCTCCTCAAACATTAAAATCATTTTGCTACTATTGGTCCAAAGGAAACTCAACCACTCATGTATTAATGGTTGGACTTAAGTACACCGTGACCTATGCTGATAGGGTTGTTTGACAGCAAAGACACTTTTTAAAGGTTATTAATATATTTATAGAACACTAAACCTAATCTTGTATGAGTCTAACCCAGTCTTTAGAGAAAATTTATGAGGCACTTAGAATATCCTTACTGTCAGTTACCTACTATGAGTTCATTCAATAAAGAGAAAAGTTTGTTACCACTACATAAACCTACCCCAAACATTGAAGAGATTCATAGAATATTATGTTACAAATTTTCGTGCATTTCCTCCAATCTTTGAGACAAATTTATGAAATAATAACAAATTAATACTGTTACCAAGCCACCCCTATTAATCCACATGGCTGTGCTATTCTCCCATGGCCCCAAGCAGGTCTTCTCTCCCCATACAAATTTTAGAAGCTGGTTATGTATGCCATGCCATGTATGAATATTTTATGTGTCATATTATTAATAAAAAAAATGCCCATGGTTAATACAAAAAGGAAACTGGTAAAAGAAGATTCTGAGATTCTATAAATGAAAAACTTATTAGTTCGTATAAGCGTATTGTTATGACCAATATACCCCTTTACGTGATAAAAAAGCGTCTTCGCTTTTTTTGTCATACTAATAGTATTATCTCGTTATCTCATAAATATTTTGTTATTCATACTTATGTTTAGTGTTATCTCATACATCCATCATTATCTCATACTTATTTGTTATCTCATACACATTATCGCATACATATTTATTATCTCATACCTATTTGTTATCTCAAACATCTGCCATTCTTTCATACCTATTTGTTATCTCATATATATTACCTCATATCTATTTTTATCTCCCACCTATTTGTTATTTCATACATATTATCTTATATGTATTTGTTATTTCATTTACATTACCTATTTGCTATCTTATATATCTGTTATTCATACATATCTGTTATCTCATACACAAGCATGCACAATATTGGAGCATTAAAGTAAATATGCATATTGGTAGTAGCGTCCACAACCAGCGTTGTTGCGGCATATAGAACTTGGCCCACAAATTTTATCAAAAACATATTCTCAGATGTTACAAGTCAAGTGCAAGAATCTAAGACAAAGTAGAGAAAACTACTAACGTTTAGGCAACTACAAATTATGTCCATCTCAATTTTCAGAGAGCTACCTCAGGATGATCATTAAATTGAAGGGACAACATAAAATTACTTACATTGACCAAAATTACTCATACTTCTGATTTTTGTCAGCTGCCTTCTGCGGGTCTACACCTTGAACTGGTTAGGTCACCTTGCCCTATTTGTTCTACTGAAATATATAGAACGTGAATTTGTATATGCAATCATGTTTAAGAATTTGGCTTGATCCAAACAGGACTGCGTTTCCAATGCAAACCTGCTAGGGGAGTAGCGCTCCTATCACAGCAAACCACTATTTCTGTATGATATTTTTTGATAATATGGTAAGGAATTTATTAGCAAGGGAATTGCGACATAGCTTCTATCACTTCATGTGGGTTTTTTAGGAGAATGTGGTTTCTATCGATCCCCTAGTTATGGCATATACGTTGCAAACAAATGCGATACTTCAGTGAAGATGGGGAAACTACTTTGTCAAGGCAAATGAAAGCAGAAAAAAAAAAATCAGTGGTTGCCCATGTTTTTAGATATACTTTCATATATATATATATATATATATATATATATATATATATATATATATATATATGTTAGCTTGGAAAAACTGTACTCCCACCCCCGATTCTTGACCCCACCCCCTCCTCCACCAACTCTCCTCTCTGTCTCTCTCTCTCTGTGTAAAGCAGAATGAGGAGTATGTAGATCTACACCTATTCGTGCACGTCAAAGCAAAGAGAGGATCTCAAGGATGAATAACCATTTAAAATTGCAAGGTGGCTTCGACATAAGTAATCGGCAGATACCAAAATTTAGAAAATCAATACATGCAGAGACTTAAAAAGGGAGCCTTAGGTGCAGTGAATGACTCGTTCATTCTCAAATAAATATTACGATGAATTGGGCGAAGAGAATTTACTTAGTTATGCATCCCTTTCTTAAGAAGAATAGACTCTTTTAAACAAATTAATTACCAAAGAAGCAAGAAGCACGCATTGCAAAGCATGAAAATACGGCATGATATATATTGGCAACCTTTATCAACTGAAAAATCCCGTAAACTCCGTGGTTTATACATTTTGGCTCAAAGCGATTGAGGAGGTCAGCTAAAATAAAGTCTAACAACGATTTAAAAATTTTGCCATCATCGCACATGCGAACTTATTCTCCCAAGTCATCAGCTAAAGGAAGCTACATTTTTATTTGACCCACAAAGATAATGCCTCCCCTAGCTTAAACATGACAACATTAAGGGGCATTTGATGGTTTGGAATTTTGTTTAAAAAATAAAAATCTGGAATCATAATTCCTTTGCAAACTGGAATGGAATCAAAATTTAAGGTTTCAGTTTCCTAGTTCCAACAAACAAAATACCTTGTTTATTTAGTAATTTCAATTTCTTAAAAAATGAGCATTTTGATTCAAAAATTTCATGATTCTGGATATGTCAAACGCCTCCTTAGAGAAATGTCCAATTATTCCAGCTTTAAGGCCAGTCTTGACCTTCTTTTGGATTTAATCACTGATTGTAAAAAAAGGACTGGCTACCCAACAATCAACGTTATGGTTAAGCTTACTGAAGTTGGCTTCTCAATTTGGTCCACATTTTTGCTTAATTGGCACTTAATTAAGATGTGGTGACAGAGACAAATTCTCCCCCTGCTTGCCTACCAAAAGCCAAAAGAAAAGAAAAGAAAAATAGCGGTTTGGTGAGAAGTTGAATGGTGGGAATTTACCTGGTTGTTCCGATCGATGATGACGAAAGTTCTCCACGAATTCACATCGGCCTCCGTCTAGTCGCACAAGAAGCAGCCTTATATTTTTGTGAAAAGCCATTAATTGGTGGGGTAGCAGTAACATTGGGATGCCCAAAGAACTGTGCTGCGAGAGGACAACGTAAAATCAAACTCAGTAAATGACAGCTACATACATGCATATATATGTCAACTGTGAAGGCAATCTTGTCCTTTCTCACTCTACCTTTAGAAGGGTCAATTTGTCATCGTTTGATCTTGCCGCCTTTTATCATGATTTCTCTTCCTCTACTGTGGAAAGTTTTATAGTTATGAGGATTTTTTTTTTCTTTAATTTCCAAAGATTTCCTCCCCTATAATTCTGAACAGCAAAGAAGGAGATCGATCGCTCAAGCGGCTTATTCAATCTTCCTGAGAGTGAGGAGCCTGAAGTTTCTGGCTGAGTGGCCCTAACATTTTAAATCTTAAGACATAATGGGAACTAAGTATGTAAATGAGAAAATAGCTACGCGATATGGAGTTATAAGTACGCACTTCTACTGCTACGGTTTCCAGATTATTCCATATTATGCATGAACTGCTAAACGAAGCTTGCTACCTTATGATCAAGGTCTTGGAAAAAGAGGCAAGAAACCATGGCTTCCCATTTCCTTTGCCTCTTAGGTACAAGGTTGTGTCCCAAGCAAAGGCTTGAGACTAACTGTATGAAACCATCGCTGCCTACTATTGGGGCAGAAGAGAATGGAAGGAGGCTAGAGATTCCAATTCATGTATGAGAAAAAAAAAAAGCTTGTGGATAGAAGATAAGGTTTTCATGAAGCGTACCCCTTGAAAGATCTGATTTTCGACACCTGCCATTAGTTCTTTTCTTCTGCATATACAAGCATGGTGCATCGTCCGATCTGCTAATCAACACATCCGTTGTCTTGATGGGAAACTTAAGGCATACGTAACTCAAGTTAATGCTTCTTGGCGAATGCCAGAAAGAACTTTAACCAGCTCTCATGCCTCAGCATGATCTTAATTACAGTTGATATTGACTTCCGCGTTCATTGGTGAAGTCCCTGCAATTGTTGATTTTGAATTTGCAGAACGTATTTATGAGGCCACACCACAACCTCACATGTCTAAGATGTAATTTAAACGATGAAATAATTTAAAAAATCAAAATCCCCGCCTTGACCGCTAAACAAAAGGCCTCCGGTACATTTTAATATAAATGATGGGTAATAAAGGAGTATTACTGTAAATATGGACTTTGGAAAACTTAAAATTCACGTTGATGATCCACTAAAAAAGTAACAGCCAGCTGTACATCCGTTGTGGCGGTCTTATAAACAATTGGCACTTGGGGATGTTAATGTATTAGATCTGGATTGGATATCCAATAAAAAATGCTTTCAAAAAATTGGACGTAGCAATATATATATATATATATATATATACATATATATATCCGAGTAAGAAATCAGAATTCATCAGATTTTAAATAAGAAACTCCATCTTATCAAACTCATATTCAGTTTTAAATAAATGTTTCGTTAGATAACAAAGATCTTAACTTAGATATCCTATTCCAAGTTTAGATATCTGAATACGAACTCCCGGTAAACTGAATTAATTGGGGCTGTTGAAAAAGCAACACCCTTTTTAGTTTTCCCTCGTAAGGAACTTACATTCTTTATAATGTTTGAGAGTAGGGAAACTTGGTTTTGAATGTCATCGAATCTAATCATTTGATTGGGGAATCTTAAAAAGTTAAAATCAAACATGACCAATTTTCCCCACTCAAGTATATTTTTCCTCTATTTGTGAAATCTGGATGGTCTGCGGTTCATCCCTTTTTAATATGATAATCAATGATGAGGTAGTGTCTAATCATGTGTCTTAGGTATTGAAAACCTGACCTTTAGAAGTTGCGCATCTGATTATGTAAAATATGGGCCATGCATTTGTTGGAGAAGTGCTCTTTTCAGCTTTGAAAGGTAAGTGTTGCTTTGGACCACTTTCTTTATGTGATACAGATGTCAAAGAAACACTACCTTGTAACATATCACAGACATTACTGCAAAACATTGAAGAGTTGCACAACAATCTACAGTGCCATCCACACCTTCGGGGATGAAAAGATATTCACAAAATTGGTAAGAGTTTTTTAATAACAAATAACTTTTTCCCCATACCAATTAGTAATCAAACAACGCGGTAGACAACCTAATTAGCTTGCGTCTATACTTATATCTAGAAAGGCAATTCTTACAAGTCTTTTAAAGTTGGAAAATACGATTCCAACATGCAAGGGATCAGCTAAGGTTAATAATACAATAGAACGAGTGAGAATCATTCATGGTCCCACTACATCAAAAACTTCACCAAGATAGAAACCTTTTTTGCTGGGGAGAGATGGCTCAAAGGGTAAGCAGGCAATCAATACTTCATTTTGCAAGAGTTTGATATTGAAGGAAGTTTAACTCTGAATACACCTGATAATTGACAAAAGAAGATGCGCAAGAGCTATAAAAACAATACCATGAGGGCATGTGTAGTGGACACCTTGGTTATTTAGCCCTAACCAAACATCTTGTGCAAGCTAATTAAGCCGCTAGAGGACAACCATGGAAAAAAATGCTTACCAATTACTGAAGAAGTATTTCTTCTCAAATGGGCACCACAAATCTCCATTCAATGGCAGCTTACATACTTTTTTCCTTATACATAAATATGTGTTTCATGTTATTGGATCTATCAATCCATTTTGAACATCGCAACATGGGCAGACATTGATGTTACAAAATATGAAGGAAAAATTAAACGCTAAGTTCAGTTTGGACAAAAAAATGATATATCAAGGTCTTTTTTTTTTTTGAGAAAGTCAACTAAGTGCATACGTGAAAGCAACAAAACATGAATTAACAATTCATTGCTAAGTATAGTTGAAAAATTAATGAACAATTTATTTACACCTTGTACTTTCTCTGTCACAGAGGTCAATACTGAAGGTTCATATATTGGGGTCCGCCAATCAAAGTACGCTTGTTATGTACATAGGATGGAATAGAGACCTTGCTTTCCATTTCTATTTCTATGTTGAACAATTCTTTGACTCAAATAAGCACCAATTGGCAGTCTGAAACGTGACCCTTATATAGGATATAGGCTGGTGCCAAGCTGCCAAATTGACTGCCCTCTTATTGGCCCGAAAAAGTTTTGAACCGAGTATTATCGCCCCAACTACCATGATAAATTCCATATATATATATATATACTTGTCACCCATTTGCTTTCTTATTATTTTTTTTCATTTAGTCAGCTCTCTATCTCTCTCATTTACTCCCTTCGCGTCTTCCACGTCTCTCACTTTTTCTCAACAAATTTGAACAGGAATATACTTATATATATGGTTGGTAGCCAGTTGCAGGTTCGAGATATACATAAAAGTTGGACCATTTTTCCACCATCACTGTGGGTTTTGAAGCTACAACCGTGCTGCTGTTACAAAACTGCATTATTTTGGCAAAAGATTTAACCAAAAGCACCGATATAAATTTTTGATATTAAATAAACAAGAATTTTATGTGAACGTTGACATGATTTCACTGGAAGTTTAATGCTGCTAATAAAGAGTACTATTGTTTTTGCAACCTTAGTTTAAATGACAAGGAAGTTGATGTAAATAGAAGACAACTTTTTTTTGAACAATATATATATATATATATATATATATATATATATATATATATATATATATATATATATATATATATATATATATATATATATGACAATTCAATCCTATGCAATGTGGAATATTTTCTCGGATGACAAATTTTCAAAAGAATATCAGAGAAAAAGGTGTTATTATATTGACGCTGCGGATAGTTCATGATGCAATGACGGTCTATATAGAGTGGTTGTAGCAGCAATGCTTGTTTTTTATTTGTCTTAATATATTTTCATTTAGTCAGATAGCTTTCTCTCTCTCTTGCTAAAAAATTGAACATGTCCGCTTTGTTGCTTCACGTACGCTATATGGCCTGGCTGTATGTGCCTTTTGTTTGCCGTCTAGGCAGGGGCAGTCTTAGAAGATTGGTGCGAAACAAGGGATCAAGTGCTAATCAAACTCAGGTCTTTGAAGCTCAGACATTTGAAGGTATGCATGCTTCCCTGCAACTTATGTGTCCACAGGATTTCTTTCCCATATATGCATGAATCGGTAATCTGAGACTCCTTCCCCTCTATTAATTTCACTCCAAATAACAAGAAGGTTGCCCGTTGCTGGTTCGAGATAAACATAAAATTAAGTTGGTGACAAATTGCGGAGGATGCAGCTTGGAAGCAAAACGAGGTGGCGGTCCGATGCCAGCCGTGTAGCCACCCACTCCGTTAGCTTATTCCTTTACCAGCTCTTGCATCTTATGCTATACATGCACTCAGTTGATACTAGCTAGATGTCCTCCTTTGCCTCTTGAAATTAGGAAATAATTCCTGTAGCCTGAAAATTAGTCCGCACCATAGAGGAAGAGAAATCGTGACAGAAGGCCTTCCCATGGCAAACGCCGCATGATGGCCCTCAAAACGGGAAAGGAAAAAACATAAAAGGTCGATCGTCTTCCCGGTTCGTGTCCTGAGTTTCATTTTCGGTTGTTCCCTGTCATGCAGCTAGTGGAATCTTCTTTTCATGCCAATCCGGCTGCTGCCCCCCAAGAGTTCATTCCACAAAGGCATATATAGGGCTGCGATATCTGATCGTTTGACGGGTATGTAGACAAAAGGAGATGACTAATCCATGGAAAACGTTGCTGATCATCATCAAAACCAAAAGGAAAAGGAAGAGCCAGGTAAATTTCCATTTAAATTAACTTTGTACAACCTTGCTCGAGCTCCACTCAAGCTCTCAAGTTTAAATTTATGCTCTACTCTAGCTAGGTACCCCATATAGTTTTTCATGTAATATTACCCCTTATAGCTTTCCATGTTTTTGTTTCATCTAAATACCTCTTATCTGATTCAGCAGAATTGGTGAATTTGCCAATTCACCAATCAAACGCCTCACTGATACCGCACCTCAGTCAATTCTACAACACCAACGGTAACTTTAGTTGGCTCAATTTAAGATCTTATTGGCCATCGTTATTTTAAGTTTGGCTCATGGATAAAGTCTATGCTCATTTATCTAAATGTGAGAAACTTAAACACCTCGGACTTAGCTTAAATCCCAATGAAACATTATTAGGACACCTCAAATTTGTGTTTTGGCATGAGAATAGATTTATCTCAAGACAACATTGAGATATCTGGATAAGTTTTACTATGGCACTTTAAATGTAAGGTTAGATGGATTTTCCGACATTGAGGTACTTGGATGGTGATCAGGGGCAGAGCAAAGGAGGGGCCTGCATGGGCCCTGGCTCTACCTAAAAAAAAATATTTACATGAAAAAATTTATAAAATTTCACTTGTCTTATATAAAAATTTTGCAAAATGATATTTCGGGCCCCGTCAAAATTTAAAAACTTTAATTCCGCTCTCTTCATGAAAATTTCTGGCTCTGTCCCTGATGGAGATCACCATGTACACTTTAATCTAACATTATCATGTGTCTTGGCTTGTAACTTACTTCAAGTTATGTACAAACTTAAGTTGTAGGGGAAAGGTGGAGATTGACCATATCAAAAGGTGTCAATTTTATACTTGGCATTATATATTGTATTAAATATACTGCAAACATCACCACTATTCCTCATCAAGAAGATTTTTAACTTAATCATGCTGAAAATTCTTATCCTCATTTTCCTGGTATACTAATAAAAAGGGGTTAGCACAACAAGAACGAAGAGGGGATAGATGGTGACTAGTTTCTATTTCAAGTTCGTGGGGCAACAACTCTCTAGGTTGTAAATGGGACTGTACCGACATGAGAGTTGAAACGTGGCTGGAGAATTGGGATGAAGGTTTCAGCTTTTTACCTAGCTTTGGAAACCCCACTCACCTGAACAGAGTATGCGATACAAAATATGGTATATATATATATCGATATCTATCCATGTAAGCAATCGGAATTCATCATATTTAAATAAGAAACTCGGTCTTATTGGACTCAAATTCAGTTTTAAATAAAAATTATTAAAGTCGGTCCACTAGATGTGTCTAATCCTTATCTCATACCTGTAGCCACTCTGTGTATATCACAAGTGTACACTAGATGTGGACCCTACTATCAATATGCATATTTACTTTAATGTTCAAACATTATTGCATATGCACAATTTTGAATATTTTTAATCATGTCCTTATCTCACACCTCTATAATTGTCTTATACCTCTGTCATTAGTTCACACTTCTGTCATTATCTCATACATATTATCTCATATCATTCATTGTCATACTCATGTCGTTATCTCATACTCATTATCTCATACCTTCTTCATTATTGTGAACCCATAACATCCCATATCTTTGTCATTATTACACTAATGTTATTATCTCATACTTGTTACCTCATACTCTAATCCTTATCTCATACCCGTAGCATCTAAGATAATGTCAGGGAGTGGCATTAGATAATGGTTGGGATATGCGATAATGAAATAATGGTTAGGGTATGAGATAACGGCAGGAGTATGAGATAATGAGTACAAGATAATATAATAGAGGTATGAGATAATGTGTATGAAATAACAGAAAAAGTATAAGCATATGTATGAGATAATGCTAAACAGAGGTATGGGATAATGTGTATAGAGAACAAAAGATATATGAGATAGTGAAAGATGTACGAGATAACGCTATGAGTGGAATAAATAAAACGAAGACGCCTTTTTACATTTCAGGGAGGTATATTAGTTATAGCGACATGCATAGACTCACAAGCTTTACCTTTATCGAATCTCAAATTTTTTCTTTCATTTTTCTTTTTTTGTCATTAAAAAAGTTTTTTCTTCTATTAATCTTGAACTTTTTTTTCATTGTTAAAATGATGCATGAAAAAATCATACATAAAATGGTGTATATAACCAACATCAGACATGAAGTACATCTATTGTTTGATTTCCATTGGTATTACTTTTCTAGTGGCATTGAGGGCTGGGTTAAAGAATAATATTATTGGGTTGTCCCCTTTCCCTTGCTCTGCCATATATATATATATATATATATATATATAAGTAAGTTTAATCACACATGTGTTGGGAGGAGGAGAGAGAGAGAGAGAGAGAGAGAGAGTCTTTCCTTGCAAAAAAAGAAAAACTCTGTCAAACTTTTTGCTTACCTGGTTTGAGCCATCCATTCTGATGGCTCATGTTTTTTGTTTAAAAAAATTAAATAAAAAGAAACATTAGGCAAAGATGCCTCTAGCTAGCATACTATATCTCACCCGCAAAGCAGAGGAAAGAATGGGGCATCATGCCGGGTAATCATTTGATTGGGGAATCTGGGAAAGTGAAAATCAAACACGAGCAATTTTCCCCACTCAAGTATATTTTTCTGCTAGTGGTGAAATCTGAAGTATCTGCGGTTCACCCCTTTTTAATACGATAATCAAAGATGAGGTAGCAATGGATGCTACTTTATGAGCTAGCTAGGGTCAGCAAAGCCCCAAATGGGCTAAACTGAAGAGATGTGTCTTACCTATGTATTGAAGACCTGACCTTTAGAGGTTGCGCGTCTAAGCCGCTCATATATATAGGTCAAATCGAACATAGAAACGGGGGCAGACATTGGTGTTACAAAAAATGAAGGAAATTTAAATGATAAGTTCAGTTTAGACAAAAAATGATATATCAAGGTTTTGTTTTTTGACAAAGTCAACTAAGTGCATACGTGAAAGAAACAAAACATGAATTAACAATTTATTGCTAAGTTTAGTTGAGAAATTACAATTAACAATTTATTTACACATTGTACTTTCTTTATCACAGAGGTCAATACTGAAAGTTCATATATTGATAGTGGGGTCCACCTATTAATGTACGCTCGTTATGTACATAGGGTGGTGTAGAAACCTTGTTTTCCATTTCTATTTCTATGTTGAACAATTCTTCGACTCAAATAAGCTCCAATCGGTAGTCTGATACGTGACCCTTGTATAGAATATAGGCTGGCCCCAAGCTGCCAAATTGACTGCCCTCTTATTGGTCCGAAAAAGTTTTTTACCGAGTATCATCGCCATAACTACCATGATAAATTATATATATATATATATATATATATATATATATATATATATATATATATATATATATATATATATATATATATATATATATAAAGTTGTCTCCCATTTCCTTTCTTATTATTTTTTCCCGTCTTCCATGTTTCTCAACTTTTCTCAATAAAATTGAACATTTATATGTATAGTTGGTTGTCAGTTGCAGGTTCGAGATGCACATAAAAGTTGCATTATTTTGCCACCATCGTTGTGGGTTTTCAAGCTACAACGCATGACAACATTGGATTGTCGTCACAAAGATGGACTATTATTTTGGCAAATGCTTTAACCAAAAACACAGACGTAAATTTATGATATTAAATGAACATGAATTAATTATGTGAAAGTTGACCTGATTTCATGCGAAGCTTATTGATAATAAACACTACTATTTTGTAAGCAACCTTAGTGTAGATGAAAACAAACTTAAAGGACTACTATATTTGAAACAATCTTAATATAAAGTAGTATTAAGAAAATCAACTTAATTGGATGAGTATAATAGCCAAACTCCAAACTTTTTCTAACATATATTCCATGTAATATATTGAGACTCAAATTTTGTATCTAGGATAAGTTTTTTATTACCCACACAACTTTTTCAATTATTATCAAACAGCATACTCTAAAGGTAAATTGGATAAAACAAATTACAAAAAGATTAATTCATGCAATGAAAAAGTCAAACTATCTAAAACATGGATGCGTTCTGCAAAATAATTGAAAATAAAACAAAAAATTTGATGAAGAAGTCATCAGCAACTTGAAATTATTTAAAGTCTCAGCAGAAGTTTAATGCTCTGATCTATCAACACCTCAGTTGCCTAACATTAACCTCACACGCTTGCTTCCACAAGATTTTATTTATTATCGATATGACTCCCATGCATGTTCATTGGTGAAGTCCCTGCAATTGTTGATTTTGAAGTTGCAGAACGTATTTATGAACGTATTTATGAGGTCAAACCACAACCTGATCATGTCTACGATTTAATATAAATGGTGGGTGATAACTGATAATGGAGTACTATTATTGTAAATGTCGATGTTGGAAAACTTAAAATTCACGTTCGTCATCCACTAAAGAATCAAAGGCCAACAAACAATGTCTCGGGTGTGGCGGTCCAATCATAGCCACAAATAATATCTCGGAGTTTTAAATAGCGAGGTTTTTCTTGGGTATAATACGACGGACTTGAAAAATACAGGAAAAATAGTATTTAAAAAAACAAAAAAGATAAAAATGAGCGAAAATAAAATAAATGAGAAAATAATAACACAAGCATCAAAAGATAGGTAGATCCGTACCAAATAAAAAAATGATAAAAAACTGGTTGACATTAAAAAATGACAAAAATGAAAAAACCGAAAAAAACACGTTAAAAAAGTGTTTTTTGTTTTTAATTTTAAAAAACGTGTTTTTTTACGTTTTAAATGGCATTTCATTTTCTCACGTTTTTTTTCGCACTTTTTTCTAAAATAACAAGTTTTTTGTGACTAATTAAACTAACAGTGCGTGCATTCTGGAAAAGAACTTTTTTTGGTCTTTTACTTCAGTTCTTTGGATAGCCAGTATTAACAAAACCGTTGGCACTTGGGGATGTTAATTGATCAGATCCGGATCTGATATCCATTGAAAATGCTTTTAAAAGTCGGATACAGGAATAAAAAAAGCTGAACATCCGGTTAAGAAAACGGAATGAATTATATTTTAATTAAAAACTCTTATCCAATCACATTGAAACTCAGTTTTAAATAATTATCTGATTGGATAACAAAAATCTTAACATGGATATCCAACTCTAGATTTAGATATCTGAACAATGTTATGAGTTAATATTTGTTCCGAATATAGATATCTGAATCCGAAGTCGTGAGCTAATATCCGATCGATCTGACATCTGAATCGGGTACGGTGTTATGAGCTAATATTTGTACTGATTAAAGATATCGGAATATGAAGTCATGGTCCCCCTGAGCAGGTTTCTATGGATGTTGAAGCTGCAACGGTGGACTATTTTGGTAAAAGTTCCAGCCAAAGAAACCAATTTAATTGAGTTGCTAGTAATAAGTGAACATAAATTTTGTACAAAAAGTTTACACGTAGTGCTAAACCATCATTGTGGGTTTTGAAGCTACAACCATGATAACGTTGGACTGCTGTGACAAAACTGGACTATTTTGGCAAAGAATTTAAATGAAAATCACCGATATAAATTTTTAATATTAAATAAACCTGAATTTTATGTGAACGTTGACATGATTTCACCGGTAGCTTAAAAGACAAGGAAGTTGATGTAAGTAGAAGACTACTATTTTTTAATATATATATATATATATGACAATTCAATCCCATTGAATGTGGAATATTTTCTCAGATGACTAAAATTTTGAAAAGATTATAGAAAAAAAGGTGTCATTATGTTGACGATGCCGATAGTTTATGATGTAACAACGGTGTATATAGGGTGGCTCTAGCAGCGATGTTTTTTTTTTTTTGTTTGCCTTAATATATTTTCATTTAGTCAGATAGCTCCCTCTCTCTCTCTCTAAAAATTGAATGTCCGCTTTGTTGCTTCACGTGCCTTGGGTTTGCCATGAAGGCAGGGCGGTGTTGGGGGGGCAAGGTCAGATATCCCCATGCATATATAGTAATTTGTAGACCCCAAGCAACAAGAAGGTTGCCAGCTGCTGGTTCGAGATACACATAAAAGTTGGGAGGCAAGGAGGTGCAGAGCCGTACATATCTTGTCGATTGATCCGGCAACAGCCGCACCTCCCTCCTCCTCGCTTTGCTACCGTCATTTCCAGTATTCCAGAGGGCACCCACCCACTCAGCTGGCTCATTCTTTTACCAGTTCTTGCATCTTCTTATGATCTACACACACTCAGCTGCTACTCTCCTCCATTGCCGCTCAAAATTAGGAAACTGTTATTTAAAGCCTGAAAATTAGTCTGCACCATAGAGGAAGAGAAATCGCAACAGGAGGCCTTCCGCCAAGATGGCCCTCAAAAAGGGAAAGGAAAAAACAAAAAAGGTCGATCGTCTTCTCGGTTAATATATAAATGTACATCTCCTGAGTTTCATTTTCGGTCGTTCCCTGGCATGCAAATAGCGGAATTTTCTTTCCACGTCAATTCGATTGCTGGCCAACAAATGGGCTTTTCCCCAAAGGCATATATAGGGCTGCGATATCTGATAGTTTGACGGGCATGTAGACAAAAGGGAGATGGTTAATCCATGGACGATGTTGCTGATCATCATCAAAAGGAAAAGGAAGAGCCAGGTAAATTTCCATTTAAATTAACTCTGCGTTCCTTTAGTGCTCGAGTCAACTCGATATCCACTCAAGCTCTCTAGTTTAAATTTATGCTCGACTCTAGCTAGGTACCCTATATAATTTTGTCATGTAATATTAACCCGTATAGCTTTCCAAGAATTTGTTTCATCATCTAAACAGGCACCTCTTGACGAAAATGACCAGAATATACATCCTAAGCTTTGCTCGTTCAGGCTGTAACACGCAAGGCATGCCCACCTTAGTTGATTCTCAATATCTTGGATTACAATTTGAAATAAATGAGCATTTAGTGTAACATTGAGATATTGTGTGATCATATGGTGTATACAACTAGGCTCAATGGTAGGAAAAAATGAAGTGGGAGAATTTAGGTCTAATATAAATTAATGCCCACCTTAGTTTGAGATTTGAGGCTAGGACTTTGGGTTATAGGAACTAGAGTGGTAGAGTGTGGCTATCGTTTTGAGGAGAATTGTGGCTATTAGCTTGAGAAGAAGACTATATAGGATCAGATTGCTTGGTTTTACTTGTGGTTATCGAGGATGAAAAATAGAAAAAGCAAGGAATTATGGCGGTTGGATGTCATTGGTTGGGATGTAAATTTCTCGTGTCCATGGATATGTATGATCACCTACCTCCTAGACATTGATCTGATGCTTGTATTAAACCCCTTAGACTTTTTAATCTTCCTTTACTTTGTATCTTCAAGTAAGAGAAAAGTCCTTCCATGAGGCTTTCTAGGATGAATTCAGCCATTTTTCAATGTTAGTTTGACCAATGGCCAAGCAAATGCTGGCAAAAAAATGAACATCTTAGGTTACATGATCATGCAATTACTCTTAGATTCTCAAAATCATGAATCCCTCTAGCATAGGGGAACCAAACCATGGCCTCAATTATATTGTGATATCTGAAATCACTAAACCACTCCCCTCAAAAGCAGGGTATCGAAAAGTCTCTGGTGATAGAGGTGTCCCAACATCCCAATCCTATGAATCCGACATATTTTGATGCCCTTATCTCCCCCATTCCCTTACCACATAAAAATGTATAAGCCCTATACCAACATGCATGATGCGGAGGAAGATGGCAATCCTTTTCCATGGGGTGAAGTCTGGAGGTAGGGGCATTTTGATTGCAGAAATTCGTGAATTTGGCAGGCAGATGAGGCTGATTTAGTTGATTGAAATATATTGTTTCTTTATGTAGAAACAAATGCAAGGTTATTCTTGATCATGAAGTGCCAAAAAGATACAACATGCAAGAGGGGAGTCCAATAGAATTAATGAGAATTTGGAGAATAGCCTATCCTATAATGGCAGTAAATCATCTTTTCCTTTTCCTTTGTTACCTTTCATGATTATCTTTTCAGCATCATGTTTTCTCCTATAGGAATTAGCCACTATGGTTGCAACCGGTTTGAGGGAAAAAAATTGCAAGGTGTATTATTGCCAAAAAATCATGATAGCATGTGCTTAATATTAGTTACATTAATGGTGGTGACTAAAGGCTGCTACTATAGATTTCTTGTGAAAAGTTGAGTGATGATATGTGGACAATAAAATGTTATGCACTGATTTGTCTACTGCCCAAGGCAGAGGGTGATTTATATTGTTTATTCCTTGACTAGCATTATATCTATACTCATATTGATGTTTTCCGCTTGAGTTTTCTCATGTTTCACAAAAAATGGCTTTGGCAACCATTTCAAAATGTGCGAACTGATATCATAGAAATGGCTATGCAACTTTGCATAAATTCAAATGTAATTAACATCTTCTATAATATGTAAGGCCTACATTGTGTACACTAATTTCTCAAATACCATCATCTTCCAACATCACTCTTATGCTTGAAATAAATACTTTAGTTACCAAGAGAAGCTCAAATAATTTCTCTGGTTGCACAACAAATTTCCCTCATGCTGAGTATTCATGAAAATTGATTGATCATTTGACGCAGCATATAAGTGAATTACCATTGTTTTAAAATATGTATTATGTATACAGAAAAGTAAGCAAAAAAAAAAATGCAAGTTTTCGCGTTCAGTCTACTACTTATTCTCACTTCTTGGTTTCATGTTTGTGCGAGGTTTGTAAAACCAACCTTCAAATTGTGGTAATAATGCCAAGTTATATGGGCATTACAGGTCATTATGAGGGTTGCTAAAGCAAGGAGCTCCTCTAATTTCAGGAACCATCAAGAAAAACAATTTGTGAAAGGGTATAAACTGGGATGGTAAAAAATTATAGTACTCTCAACTTGCCCTATCATTAGTGCATATTTTTAGTTGTAATAACTATAAATTTTGGAGTATTAAAAAGAAAGGTTATGAAGATACTGAACAAACAAGTGCAGCAGACAAGTCAACCAAAAAAATACTGGTGCTAAAAAGGGATGCAAAGGCATTTTTGGTATTATAGTAGGTTGTGTCTGATGTGATTTTTCCAACTATAGTTAGTGCTACAAAGTCCAAAGAACCTTCATTACTTTTGAAACTTCATGAGGATGAAAAGATTAACCACAGTTCAAATTTAAACTTGATGAAGAGAGTCTAGAAGTTTGACAAGAAAATGGTGAGTTCAAAAATTTTTAGGCTAGACCATTTATTATTTTGAAACAAATGAAGACTTTTGGTTAGGTTCTAAATGAACAAAAAGGTAGTTGAAAAAGTCTTGAGAAGTCTCTCCTCTAAATCTGAACATGTTCATATTGCAATAGAAGAATCCAAGGATTTGTCTATGTACTTTATTGATGTCTTAAGAGGGTCTCTTCTACCTCATGAACAACATATAAATAGGTCAACAGCAAAAGCCTTTCAAACTTTATTAGATATTTCAAAAGAAACGAATGGAAGAAGTGATCAAAAGAACGAAGGAAAAAGTCAAGGACAAGGAGCCCTTAGAGGAGCCACTCAAGGGCATGGCAGAGGAATGGGAAGATCTTTTGGTGCTTTTCGAAAGTGTTATGACATAGCAGGAAGGTAGTTGGGATCAATATGTTAGAGGAAAGTAGTTTCATGTTTGCAAGAAGTTTGTCATATCGAAGTCAAATGTTTTGAAAAGGCAAAGCAATAAGATAGTTTTGTTGAACAAAATGAATTTTTTTGTCTTATGTACATCTATGAGTTTTAAAAGTTGAACGTGTAAAATATATATAGTTTGTAGATAGTGGTTATAGTAACCATATGACATGTGGTATTCAAAAATATTCATGAGACTGTAAAGCCTGATATG
Organism: Nymphaea colorata; assembly: GCF_008831285.2. Taxonomy (NCBI): domain Eukaryota; kingdom Viridiplantae; phylum Streptophyta; class Magnoliopsida; order Nymphaeales; family Nymphaeaceae; genus Nymphaea; species Nymphaea colorata. The sequence goes on from NC_045148.1 coordinate 23,372,568, forward strand.
TGGCTTGGAGACAATGAAAAAGTAAGTGTAAATTGCAAATTGAATAATTAATATCATGATGTGTACTATGTTCTAGGGTCAGCTGAAAATTTATTTATTGTGGAGCAATTGATCCAAAAGGCCTACACCCTCTTATTTGAAAATGATGCTTGTGAAATTGACAATGGAAGCAATATTATTCAAATTTAAAAAATTGCTTTTAAAATCATCTAGATAGGTGATTGTGCTTTTATTGCAAAGATTGATCTTAACTGTAAGCTATGACATATGAGGTATAAATGAATCTTTATTGGCTATTGTATTGACCCTAGCTAAAGGTTATCATGTTGATAATCCTACTACTAAAAAACTAGTTATAAGAAGAGATGCCATTTTAATGAAAAATCTTGTTATAGATGAGTAAAAGATGAAACTGTGAAACTACAAATTGATGAAGTTGAAATACAACTAAACCATCTTGATGAAGCAGAATCATCAAAAAAATTAACAGGGGGAGATGAACATTCAAATTAAAGACCCAACTATTGAAGATATAGAGTGTACACTTGGTGATAACACTCAACCAAGAAAAGCATGTTAAGTGTGCCTTTGCTTTTGCTACTATAGAACTATTAACTTATGATGAAGCATGAGTAGAAAAAAATTGGATAAATGCAGTGAAAAAGAGATGCATGTTATTGAAAAGAAATGACACATGGGAGCTTTCCAATTTGCCACTAATGGGTTTTATACATGATGCTAAAGAAAAGGTGAAAAATTGTGAAGCAAGATCGATAGCTGGATGTTTTGTATAAAAATATGACATTAATTTCATTGGAGCTTTTTCACTCATTGCAAGATTTGAGACAGTAAAGTTGGTTTCTTCAGTTGCAGCCCAATTCACATGGAAGATTTTTCAGTTATTTGAATGAGAGGTATATGTTGACCAACAACCTGGGTATATCATTAAAGGAAATGAAGAAAGGTTTATACATTATAAAATTCTTTTTGTACATTTAAAAAAGCCGCTCGTGCATGGTATAGTCATCTAAAAAAAAAATTATCAAAATGGTTTTCAAAGAAGTGATAGTGAACCTGCATATACCTTTTTAAAAAGTTTAAACTCATGAATTGCTAAAGGTTACGCAACTCCCATTGTATCAATGAAAAAGTGACTGTGGATGCTCTGGACGTTCGAATGACGAAAGATAATGAAAGGTATTTTAGAAACAAGGTTGCTAGATGCACATTCAACCAGTTATTGTGTTTTAAATAGGTTTCGTCAAGATTTGTGCATCACGCGTTGGTGCAACACCATGGTGCGGAAAAAAGAGTTCTCTGCTACGTTTGCTCAGCCATTAATTATGGAGCTTTTTACAGACCTATTGCTAACTTTGCTTTAGTTTGTCATACCAACATCGATTGGCAAGTTTAAGTGTATGACTCAAAAAAGCAAAGTTCAATAGCCTTATTTTCAGTAGAAGCAGAATATATTGCTGCTATTACTACTACATGCCAAGCAATGTGGATGAGGTGTATTTTAAAAGATTTACATATGGAATAAATAAGTCATACTCGGCTTTATTGTGATCATAAGTCTACCATTTCTATAGCAAAAAATCTTACCTTCTATAGAAGAACTAAGCAAACAGAGCTGAGATATCATTTCCTCGGAGATGATGTTGAAAAAGGAGAAGTTGTGCTGAAGCAATGATTTTACAATGAGAATCTTGTCAACGGTCTTATAAAACCATTATCACTATCAAAATTTGTTGCGTTTAGAAAGCCCGTTGGTGTGCAAACATTTTTCACATTAAGGGGAAGAATTGTTAGTTACTCTTCAAGTAGAAATTTATGGGTATCCTATGTGGGTAGCCACCGTGGTGGTCATGGAAGTTTCAAGGACTTGATAGTTTAATATTTTAGGGGACTTTACGCGGCTTGCTTCTCCTCCAAAGCATGGTGTTTTTTGGTGGGTCATTTTTTAGTGGTGTTTCAAGACGGCAGGGTGAGTCGTGTGGTAGCTTTGCTTCCTTTTTTTTCCTTTTTGCTTCTTAAATATATGGAGCATACTGAAAAATAAGTAAAGCAAAAAAAAAAAGGAAATAGCGTTTTTGAGTGGTATTCTTAAATCTTACCTTCACCGTGATGCCCTAACACCTAGCATGAATAGCGCTTCAAGAAGGGAGGAGGTGGAGACCATCAGAAGGCGTCGTGGACCTTCATTGACATGTGACCACCTACAACATGCTACACTTTGTTATTCTTTCGGGTTGTGTGCAATATCGGAAAAGGAGGACTCCTAAATTTCTCCGTGGTGGGGGTCAAGTATCTGGAGATTCTGGCCGTGATGAATTAAGTGGACACTCGTATCACTGGGAACAAAGAACAGAGAAAAGCACAAAACTAAAAGCACTACCCACCTGCTTAACAAAGGAAGAGGGAGAGGGCTATGCCCCGCGAGGTAATGCCCTCGTACAATGCATGGGAGCTGGTGCCGGCTACGAAAAGACTGGTGCGAGAAGGGTTGAGGACTGCAAAGCCGATCATCAGATTCCCTTTAATTGTGATGCTTTGGGAAGTAATTAGGGAATTACTGTTAACAGATATACCATGAAGGCTCTCAAAGTGAATTACTGGGGGGATGAAAAGTCACGTCTCTTGAGTGATGAAAAGTCATGTTTGATGTGAGATGAAAAGTCATGTCTCTTGAGAGATTAAAAAACACGTCTCTTGAGAGGCGAAAAGTCATGTCTGTTGAAAGATGAAAAGTCATGTATGTTGAAAGTTGAAAAGTTATACAAGACCCCTTATGTAACTCCTCTATATAAAGGAGCCTCTCTACCAAAGGAACGCAAGCAAGAAATGATAGAGCAATGGACGTAGGCTTATTGGCTGAACCACTTTAAAAATTCATGTCCCTTTAATTATTTCTTCATTTTGATTTCTTAAATGGTATCAGAGCCACTGGCCCTTGCTAGTGCTGCTACTAGATCCTAAGGATTACATCTTGTTTTGCCATTTTTCATTCTCATGGAAAATCAAGAAGCATCATCAAATACAGGAGAACTCTGATATGGGTATGAATTTTCTTGTTTCTCCTCTTCAGTACCCAAGCAATTTACAATATTTCCTCACCATCAAGTTAAATGTTGAAAATTATCTTATTTGGGAATGTCAATTCACTTCAATCTTGATCTCATTTGATCTTATGGATATATTGATGAAAGCAAACCTGCTCCATCAATGTTTAGATGTGGAACAACTGAAATTAGTTTAGAATATATTGAATGGCTGAGAAAGGATCAGTTACATTTGAGTTGGATTAAGTCCTCTCTATATGAAGCAATACATACCCAAATTATTGGTTTAAAAACCTCTCTAGAGGTTTGGAGTGCGCTTAAGCAGCCATATGCTACTCAATCCAGGGCTCGAATAATGCAGTTAAAATCACAGTTTCAATATTTGAAAATAGGGTCTAGTTCTATGGATGCTTATATAAACAAAGCAAAAACTATTGCTCATCAAGTAGCCATTGCATCCAAACCTGTTGATATAGATGATCTTGTTTTTCAAATTCTTAAAGGATTGCCAAGTGGATATCTTGCTTTTAAAGTCAGTATGGAAACCCGAAAGGACTCTGTCTCTTTGAATGAACTTCGTGGGCTTCTTCTCACACAATAAGCCAACTTAAAATAAAATGATTCTCAAACTTTTGAATCTATTATGTCTGCTGCGAATATCGTCTCAAAACAAGTTTACAATAAGCAAACCAACTATAGATGTCGTGGTAGAAACAACTACCAATCTTGTGTGCCAAATATGTGGAAAAGTTGTTCATATTGCAAAGTTTTGTTGGTCATATACTAACTTGCTTAAAGAAAAAGAGACAATGTCATATTGCAAAGTTTTGTTGGTCATATACTAACTTGCTTAAAGAAAAAGAAACAATGTCTCCTCAAGCATATCATGTAGTTTCTTCTAGCACTCTGAATCAAGACATTAGAGATGACAATTGGTATACTGACTCTGGTCCGACTCATCATGTCACCAATGATATCAATAATTGGTCCATGTCCATTCATGCCAAATACAAAGATGGAGATGCAATAAAAATCGGAGATAGATCCGGTTTGAGAATTTTTAATATTGGTTCTTCAAAGACATCTCAAAATTTAGTTTTAAATGATCTCTTTCATGTGCCCAAAATAACAAAAAACTTGTTATCTGTACAACGTTTTTCTAAGGATAATGAAGTCTATTTTGAGTTTCATACTAATATGTGCTATGTTAAGCAGCAGGGAACGAGAAAAATTCTTCATCAAGGAACTAGCAGTGAAGGGCTATATAAGATAAACCTTAGTAGCAGGGAAAAGGAAGCGTAGCTTAGAGAAAGACAGACTATTGGGTAGTGGCACAAAAGACTTGGTCACCCTTCATTTTCCATTGTTAAGAAGGTTTTGAACAAGTGTAATTTGTCTTATTATGATGATTGTTTGAATTATTTGTGTGAAGCTTGTCAAAAAGCTAAGAGTCATAAACTTTCATTTAATGTTATTTCAAATAAGGTGAAACGTCTGCTTGAACTCATTTATTCTGATGTATGGGGTCCAGCTCCAATAAAGAGTGTGAATGGTTTTAAGTACTATGTGATTTTTATGGATGCCTTTTTAAGGTATACTTATATTTATTTGATGAAAAAAAAAATCAGACGTTAGTCATGTTTTCAAAGCTATCAAGGCACTTTTTAAAAATCTCACTGCATACAAGATAAAATATTTTCACTCAGATTTGGGAGGAGAATTTCAAGGACTTCAATCATATCTTGTCGATAATGGGATTGGACACAGAATATCATGTCCTCCTACCCCTGAACAAAATGGAGAAACTGAAAGGAAGCATAAACATGCTATTGAAACAGGTTTATCTCTAATGGTAGAAGCTAATATTCTCAAGAACTTTTGGTCCTATGCTTTTCATACTGCTGTTTATTTGATTAACTGAATGCCAACCAAGATTCTTGATTTTGCTTCTCCTTTGAAAAAACTGTTCAAAGAAAAACCTGATTATGGCCTCCTCAAAATCTTTGGATGTGAATGTTTTCCTTGTTTAAGAGCTTATCAGAAAAATAAATTAGATTACCGATTTGAAAAATGTGTTTTCTTGGGCATGCTGCTCAACATAATGGATATTATTGGTTGGGTGTACAAACCGGTAAAATCTATATTTCGAGACATGTCCAATTTAATAAGAGAAAATTTCCTTTTATTGATACTTAAGAAACTATAATTCAAGATCTAGAAAGTCAAAACCAAACTATCATTTTAACCTCCCCTCATGAATATCAGTTCTTAAACCTTACAATACCATCATCTAGTACTTCCACAACATCAAGGGAACCCTTACTTCAGTCTGAAACAAATAGTGAATCTCAACTTGAAACTCTTGGAAATGAGGAGCCAACCCAATCCAATGAAAATAAACCAAATCAAGAACGAGTTCATCCTATGACTACTAGATCTCAAGTGGAAACCTAATCCTAAATATAATGAGTTGCATACATATTTTTCTAGCAAACACTCTCTTCTAAGAGTTCTAGTCTCCACTCTTTTTGAAGACAAAGAACCCTCAAACTTCAAGAAAGCATATGAAGATGAAAATTGAATGAAGGCCATGCAAGAAGAATACGATGCTCTTATTCGAAACAATACTTGGAAACTTGTTCCAAAGAAAGAAGCCAAACACATTGTAGGATGAAAATGAGTGTTCAAAATCAAGTGACTGACAGATGGATCATTGGAAAAATACAAAGCTAGAATCTTCGCCAAGGCTATAGTCAAAAAGAAGGAATTGACTATACTGAAACCTTCAGCCCTATTGTGAAGCCTACTACAATTCGGACAGTATTGACTATTTTTATTAGTCACAAATGAAAAATACATCAGTTGAATATTCAAAATGCATTCCTATATGGATCTATTTTAGAAGAAGTTTATATTGTTCAACCACCTGAATTTTGAAATCATGCTTTCCCAAATCATGTATGCAAGCTTGAACATGTTTTATATGGTTTAAAACAGGCTCCTAAGGCATGGTTTGTCTGTCTTAGTCTATTCCTCCAAAATCTTGGTTTTAAAGGGGCTCAAACAAATTCATCTCTTTTTATTTTGAGAAAAAGAGAAATACTTCTATATGTTTTGGTATATGTGGATGATATGATCATAATAGGAAGCTCACTGAATATATTCATGAAATTATTTGTCAATTCAAAAGTGAGTTTGCCATTAAAGATCTGGGCGAACTTCATTTCTTTTTGGGCATGGAAATAAAAAGAATTGACAATAAGCTAATATTGTCTCAAAGGAAATACATATTTGAGCTTCTCAAAAGAACAAATATGCTTGGAGCTAAGGGAGTTTCAACTCCCTTGGCATGCTCCCTTGCTTTATCTGCTCAAATTGGATCAAATGTTTGTGATCCAACTCTTTATCGCAGCATTGTTGATGCTCTTCAATACTCTACTATGACTCGTCCAGACATCTCTTATCCTGTCAACAAGGTTTGTCAATACATGCATTGTCCTACTGATGCCTATTGGGATGTCATAAAGATAATCCTAAGATATTTGAAACACACTATTGATCATGGTCATGTTATTAGACCTAGTTCAGTTCTTAATATTAATGTTTACAGTGATGCAGATTGGGCAGGATGTCTTGATGATAGATGATCTACAGGTGGATATGCAGTGTTTATTGGTTCCAATCTAGTTTTATGGAGTGCTGAAAAGCAGCCAGTTGTCTCTTGTTGTAGCACTGAGGCTGAGTATCGATCTATTGCCAATACTACTGCTGAAATCATGTGGTTACAATTTTTATTAAAAGAACTTTGTGTGTTTCAATCACAACCTCCCATATTATGGTGCGACAATATCGGCACAGCCTATCTTGCAACTCATCCTGTGTATCATAGTCACAACAAACACATAGAGATTGATCTTCATTTCGTTCGAGAAAAATCAGCAAAAGAAGATTTAAAAATTCAATACATCTCTTCCAAAGATGAAGTTGTTGATATTCTAACTAAGCCACTTATTAAGCAATACCATTATCAAATAATTAACAAGCTCAATTTCATTGTTGGAGCATTGAGCTTGCAGAGGGATGTTAACAGAAATACCAAGAAGGCTCTGAAAGTGAATTACTAGGGAGATGAAAAGTCACGTCTCTTGAGTGATGAAAAGTCATGGGCGTGAAACCTGTCTCGCCTAAAACTCGTCTTCCTCAAATATGGCCAACAAACAGTTTCCCTCTATAATAATGGTTTTCACTTGGAAACCTCTGTTATACGGGAGAGAATCAATACCATATCCAAATCTGAATTCAACTTAAATCTCATTTTTAAATTCAAATTTATATTTGAATCTGCATTTTAAATTGAATCCTAGCTGCACTATAATATGTTAATAGCCGACTTTCAAAAACCTTGGACGTTGAATATCAAATATTTAATATTTTAAATTTAATCTAAATCCTAGTCTGATCAGATATTTACTTAAATATGAGTTTATATCTAAATTTAGTCGGATGTCATTTCTTAAATCCAGGTCCAATTTGATTTCTTAATCAAATGTTAAAATTTAGTTTCATATTCCTTTTTTTTTTTGGAGTAGTTCATTCGTACGACGGATCAAAATTGGATTTTATGACATCTTTGCTAGAAGGAGACCTCCAAATATGTGCTGTGAAAGTGGTTCTTCTTGAAATTTAATTTACTCCCTATTTCTGGTATACATGCAAATCTAAATTTTTGAAATGTACATTAAACAAGCATATGTTTGGCTGCCCTTATCATGATCTTGAGCTTCGAAACTCTTTCATTTGAGTATTTAGTCAATTTTTCACTTTGTCTCTCTCCTCCCTCCTTCTCTCTCTCTCTATATACATATATATATATGTATATATATATATATATATATATATATATATACACATGTATGTATATATGTGTGTGTGTGTGTGTGTGTGTGAGAGATGGTAGAATAAGATTCACAAAATTTAGAGAGAGAACCAGAGCCATGTGTTTGCTTGCATGCCATGGCAGGTGCTTTGTGAAATTCCTGACTGAAAGCCAAAATTGATGTTGAGCCACGATTGGTAGCATCTGAAAACTGGTGATGACCATGGAAATCCTCAATGATGATGGAAGAAATTGGAGATGAAGATCAGAGCCAATATTACCCAACAATTAATCACTTTGAAAATCAGCTCGCACATTTTGGGAGCTTAATATTTTGGTGTTTCATGCATAGAAATTATGCATCATTACCACTAGTCAATATATGCATGCATTTTTGTTCGGACAAAAGTCTGTTGGCCAATTAATTGTGTGAGATGGCACAGCTCTACCTATTATCATCTGTGAACACCTCATTCTTATTGACGTCAAAGAACACCCAATTGTTACGCATTATGGGGAGTGAGTTCACTTCGTAATAGGGTAACTGCTTACATGTTAAATTTTTTAATCTTACATGAAGAAAGTTACAAATTGAGCTTGTTTACCTATACACGCTCGTGTTCCCTGTGTGGGATTCTGAAAGACAAGATCAGACCTGTCGGCATGAGGTTGATCATTTCTGGCACTTTATCAAGGAGTAATTAGACCAAGAACTATACTAAAATGTGTCATTTCCTAAATCTAAATGTCATCCAAAACCTAAGAAAGCAAACGTAGCCTAATTTTGAAATCATGTGTATGCTCAAATCTTAGTAGATATTAGAAATAGACTGATAAACAAGAAGAAATTAATATGAAGTTTGTTTATATCTGAATTCTTATAGATCATTACAAATCGTTGTCTTAAATTTAATATGATGCATGCAAGACTAGGCGATATAGACCTGGAGTCCTGTCTCTAATAGGACTTGAGTGTGGGACATGGACCTAGAAAACAAATATGGATCTGAAACCAAAAATTGAAATCAAAATGTGAGAGATTTATATAATTCTCTTTTCAAATTGAAATGAAAACTATCATATCATGATATTGAGATTAAGAGTTCATGATTGAAAATTTAAGGTCAGAAATCCATTAGATCATGATCTCATATTAAATCTTTTAAAATCCAAATTTTGAGATCATAGTTTCAAATATGGTGATTACACGATTTAAAGACTGGTACTTGGGCTTGATTCTGTGATAATTGATCCAAGGTTTATGATGAAATACTCATTTGCTTAGAAAATCTATTCAAGTTCCAAAACCAAAAATGCAACATCTAAAATCTAGGGTGTGAAATTTGAAAACATATTCCAATATCCATAGTTTGAGATTTATGATTTGAAACTCATATGCAAAATCGGATTTAAAATCCAAAGTCTGAAATTCAAGATCCAAAATCCAATATCTAAAATGCAAGATCCATAATACGATATGAAATCCCTAATCTAAGATGTAAAATCCAATAATTGAGATCCAAATCCCATGTACTATAATTGGGTTTAATATCAAGGTTTAGACCAGTTATAAGGCTGATGATTTGAATCCAGTGCCATGAATTGAGACCTAAGATCCAAATAGTCTAGGAGTAGCTTGGTCAAAAGTAGGTTTGAACCTACATAGGGATAGGTTTGACTGTAGTAAACGTGTTTTATATTATTCAAATCAGGTGATATATGATATAAACTTCATTCATTTCATATGAATGGGTGTCTAAAGAAATTTGGCTAGACAAAAAGGTTTTGCAAATAGGTTCACAAGTAGGTGACTCTAAGACGGATATGGGCTAGGTCTTTGTAGACTCGATGTCTACATGACCTAAGGTTTTTGAAATAATTTAAATATTTAACTTTCTAAATATTTTAGAAAAACATGATTTTGAAATGGTTCTTGTGTGAGAACCAAATTGGATTCAAGTTTTCTCATACTTGGGTTAATGCCAAAGGGTATGCTACTAGGCTGACCCAGTGTTCCATTAGTGCCTAAACATATAGAAGTCGATTGTCATTATTGTGAGGGAAAAATACAAGATAGGACCGTGCTAACTTTATATGTCAGAAGTGAAAAACAACTAACCAATATTTTCACCAAGAGTCATGCGAAAGAGAAGCATCAATGCATATCCACCAAATTTGGACAAATTGACATTTGTACACCAACTTAGACTATAACGTAATTTTAGGAGAAGAGGTCACCATCTTCACCCCCAGCTAAGGCATATCAGGTGGTTGCACATTTTTGGAAGTGATATGTTTTATTCCTAGAAGCTTATTGCTCATTATTCTGTAGCCCTTTATATTCTCATTTTGTATGATGTCTCTTCTTCTCCTTGGATGTATGCTAATATGTCAAACTGCGTAACCTTCTGTGTGATGATTTCTTCTTGATTTTGTTGATTGATATCATGATTTAATTGATAAAGAATAACAATATGTGAGTCATGACATAGCGCAAAGGTGGTTAATTTCAATGATTGCCCACACAGGACACACCATGGTCAATTCATGCACCAACAGTTGACAAGGTAACTCCATAAAGCTCATATGTTTGTACATGTAAGCATGTAAGGGAAAGAATCACATGGGTTCATGTAAATGGGTGGCAAAATATATTTATGAGGAGGTTAAGATGGATGAAGATAAAAGATCAAAAGTACAATTTTTTCATCTTTATGCATCGCATGGATTAGTAAAGTTTATTCAAACAACATGGAGTTGCTAGTTAATTATCAACTACAAAGACACTTAAGGGCAAAGGAGTTAGCACTCACAGATATAATTCGTGATTTCCATGAGTCTAATAGCCTCCAAAGTTTGATTATGCACTCCTTTCAAGCGTCCATGAAAGGTCATACAATATGGTTGTGAAAATTATCAAAACCAACAATCTAAACCAGATGATTAATCCACTGGACTAAAAGATTAGCGACATATCAGATGTTTTTTGACTTACAAAAATCAGATGCTAGGACTAATGAACATAACTTTCTGTTCGCTTTTTAGTATCATAAACATATGTTATACACACACTTTAGCAGTTAGGTTTTCAAAATGATTGCTCAGATACACTGGCATAAAAAACATTGGATGGCCACATGCATGTCGATCATTATGTGTACTGGTTGGATAATTTTTTTTTAATTTCTTGCCCCATGCGTCTTTTTTTATGCAGCTTTTCTCATTGCTCATTTATCAATAACAAATTATGTTCTTGTTTCAGCAAACAGACCTTGATTATATATAGATATTGTTTCTAAATTCAACATTCAAACTTTGAAAGTAATCACACCAATTGCATGAACAAGGAAATTGTGTTTTTGAACATGTACTCTAAAGACATATGATATATACGATAGTGGATATAAATTGTATTTTTGAATCTACATGTTTTGGTAACTTTTTTTATGCTTATAACAGGTATGCCATTTGCCGTGATTATCTAATGGATGGATATGAATTCTTCTCCTTAGGAATCATGCGGCCCCTTCAATAACCATAGACCTATATATTATCCTTGGCTAAGAAAAGAGAATTGAGAGTTTACAAGGAATATATATGGATTATTAGAAAAACTTTCTTTTAGATGAATATTAGAAAAAGCTCTTTGCTTTGTATGGTTTGTAAAAAACTTTCTAATAAGCCATTTGCTGTGATTAATGACGGTTGCATATTAGGGGGTTGAAATTACCAGATAGCCTTCCTACTTGGAAAGGAGGATCCTTTCCTCTAGGAGAATAGAAAGAAGAAAGTCACTTTCTAAAGAATAATTAAAATATATATCTGATATTTGATCTAAAAATAACGAAAATCCCCATCTCCTCAAATGGTAGAACGAACACGCCCATGTTAAGCACTAAACATGCAAACTGCTCTATCTCTAAAGCCCACCCCTCTCTCTATTTGAATGCCATTAAACCTATTTTCTTAGCTCGTAAGAATTTATTTATTTTTTTCCTTACCTTGGGTTTTTTCATATATACTTCTAGGACCCAGTATTTCCTCAAATTGTTCTAACCAGCCAACTCTTATTACTTTTTCATTTCTCCATTTTTTTCCAGTTTACATATCCAAATAATATTACAAAAGAAATGGTTTAAAGAAAAGAAAGAAGCATAGGGATGTAAAAAAAATTGAAAGAAAAGGAGAGTAGGAAGAGAAGGAGGATTCCTTGTGGGGAAGAAGAGAGAGAAGGGATCTTGTTAATTTTCTTTTTGTTTTTTGTATTTTATCTTTACTATTTTATGAATTTCTTCCTTTAAACTAGTTGGCATAATTTTTCAAAAAATTTAGGATGGATGATACCATTTTCTTGAAATTTACTACACGACCTTGGACCTTTTTACAAAAAGTTTTATGTTTACCGGACATAAGTAATATTTTAAATGAATTTATGTGTTGAGAAGTGCCAGGTTGGCTAGGTTTTCAAACATGGTTTTATTTATTTTTAGCCATTGAGTCGAGGTGAGCAACTTAATTTATATTTTCTATGTGTTTTTCTCCTAAAAATACGAAAAAATAATTTTTTGGGTGCACAAACTGAACCCTATCGCTCGGTTGAGAGGCTCAGCCTCCCCTCCTTTCCCTTGCCCTTGGATCGAGACCTGCGTTAGGACTCCACTAAGGATGTAAAATGTACCTACTCATAATTAATGATTTGGGCTCCCTATATAAGCTAATTAAGTACTTCTCAACAGGTCAATGATGGGGTAATTTTATATTGAAGAAAATTCTTATGCGTTTCTCTTTTCTTCTTTTTTTGTTTATATGTAACTAAACTTTCACTAACAAACATGGCCGAGATTGAGACCAAAAACTAACGGGGGCATTATTCTTTGTTATATATGTATTGGCCTTTAGGTTTAAACAGCCAATGATCTAATAAGGTCTACTGGCAATCTAGGGTTGGGCATCAGCCTAGCACGGCCGATAAAGAGTCAGGCTCGGACCGGGCCTCAACTCATAACTGTGGCTTGGCCCTAGCCCAACACCTGAAACCCGAGCTCAGACCCAGCTCAGTTAAAATTTAAAATATATATTTTTAACATAAAATAATATATATATATAATTAATTGTAATAAAATACTATAATTATATATATATATGATAAACAAAAATAACATTACAACTCTTTTATCAGGCAGAATCGGGCTTAGTCAAGCCCACCTAGTTCAGCCTGATGCCTTTTTTTGGGCTTGAGCCTTGTTCGAGTCAAGCCACGTATTGGGTACCCGGCCCAATGGCCTGATGCCCAGGCTTATGGCAATCTCAGGGAAAGTGGGTATTCCATGTGCAAGCACCCTAATAAGACAAGGCACCGGGGACCTGTCATGCAAAGGGGGCTTGGCCCATTGAGCTGATACCCACTCTTCCCAAACATTAAAATTATTTTGCAAATTGATATGACCAATATACCCATTTAAGTGATAAAAAAGTGCCTTTGTTTTTTTTTGTGATACTCATAGTGTTATCTCATTATCTCATAAATATTTTGTTATATCATACTTTTGTTTAGTGTCATTTCATTCATCCATCATTATCTCATACCTATTTGTTATCTCATATACATTATCGCATACATATTTATTATCTCGTACCTATTTATTATCTCAAACATCCATCATTCTTTTGTACCTATTTGTTATCTCATATCTATTTGTATCTCCTACCTATTTGTTATTTCATATATATTATCTCATATGTAATTGTTATTTTATATATATTACTTATTTGTTATTTCATATATCTGTTATTATCTCATACCTATTTGTTATCTCTTACTTGTGATCTCACACCCATTTGTTGTCTCCTACACATGCATGCACAATGTTGGAGCATTAAAGTAAACATGCATATTGGTAGTAACGTCCACAACCGGCATATGCTCATTATATATATGGAGTGGCATGTAAAACTTTATCAAAAACATATTCTCAAATGTTACAAGTGAAGTGCTAGAATCTAAGACAAAGTAGAGAAAACTATGAACATTTAGGCAACTACAAATTATGCACATCTCAATTGTCAGACAGCTACCTCAGGATGACCATTGAATTGAAGGGACAATTTAAAATTGCTTACATTGACCAAAATTATTCATATTTATGATTTTTGTCAAGCTGGCTTCTGTCGGTCTACACCTTGAACTGGTTGGGTCACCCCGTCCAATTTATTCTACCAAAATCCATAGTACGTGAATTTGTATATGCAATCATGTTTAAGAATTTGGCTTCATCAAAACAAGAGTGTGTTTCCAATGCAAAGCTTCTAGGGAAGTAGCGCTCCTATCCTAGCAGACCACTATTTTTGTATGATATTTTTTTGATAATAACATTAGGAATTTATTATCAGGGGAATTGCCACATAGCTTCTATCGCTTCCTTGTGGGTTTTTTAGGGGAATGTGGTTTCTATCAGTTCTTAGTTATGCCATAGACCTTGCAAACAAACGCCATACTTCAGTGAAGAATGAGAAACTACTTTGTCAAGCCAAACGAAAGCAGGAAAAAAATCAGTGGTTGCCCATGTTTATATATATATATATATATTAGCTTGGAAAAACTGGACTCTGTCTCCCGGTACTTGACCCCCTCCCCCTCCCCCACCAACTCTCCTCTCTCTCCCTGTCTCTCTCTGTGAAAAGCAGAAGGAGGAGTATGTAGATCTATACCTATTTGTGCACGTCAAAGCAAAGAGTGTAACACCCCAGAAGTTTAGTCATGTATCGAAGATTATGAGGTATTTTCAAGGACTTATAAAGGGAGGCCATTAATGAGATGATTGTCCTGGTTCCTAGCCTTTTTGAGGCTAGAGCTAAAACTACTAGGGGGTGAGTTGGGATCCGTCAAACCAGGGGCCCAAGCCCAGGAATGGGTTGGGTTGTTATAGTGGTATCAAAGCAATTTCAACACTCGGACCTAGGGTCCCACATGTGCGAACACATGTGCTTTAACGAGGGTAGATTGTAACACCCCAGAAGTTTAGTCATGTATCAAAGATTGTGAGGGATCTTCAAAAACTTATAAAGGGAGACCATTAATGAGATGATTGTCCTGGTTCCTAACCTTTTTGTGGCTTGGGCCGAAACTACTAGGAGGCAGGTTGGGATCCGTCAAACTAGGGGCCCGAGCCCAGGAGTGGGTCGGGTTGTTATAAAGAGAGCGGCTCATGGATGTAAGTAGTCGGCAGATGTCAAAATTTAGAAAATCAATACATGTAGAGACTTAAAAAAGGAGCCTTAGCTGGAGTCAATGACTCATTCATTCTCAAATAAATATTACGATGAATTGCACGAAGAGAATTTACTTCCTTATGCTTTCCTTTTGTTTAAGAACAATAGACTCTTTTAAACAAATTAATTACCAAAGAAGCAAGGAGCACACATTACAAAGCGTGAAAATATGGCATGACTATTGGCAACCTTTATCAACTGAAAAAACTCATAAAACTTCGTGGTTGATACATTTGGGCTGGAAGAGATTGAGGAGGTCAGCTAAAATAAAGTCAACAACGATTTAAAAATTTGCCTTCCCAAGTCATCAGCTAAAGGAAGCTACATTTGTATTTGACCCACAAAGACAATGGTTCCCCGAGTTAAAAATTTTGATTCAAAAATAAAAATTCTAGAATCATAATTTCTTCTCAAACAGGAATAGAATCAAAATTTTCAAGTTTCATTTTCCTAGTTCCAACAGACGAAATACCATGTTAATTTGTTTAATAATTTCAATTTCCTAAAAAAATGAGCATTTTGTTTCTAAATGGCCGTTGATCTTGACTCCCACGTTCAATGGTGAAGTTCCTGCAATTGTTGATTTTGAATTTGCAGAACGTATTTATGAGGGAAAATCAGAACCTCACATGTCTAAGATGTAATTTAAACGATTAAATAATTTACAAAAACAAAATCCTTGCATTGACCACTAAACAAAGGGCCTCTGGTACATTTTAATATAAATGGTGGGTAATAATGGAGTATTATTGTAAATGTGGACGTTGGAAAACTTAAAATTCACGTTCATGATCCACTAAACAATTAACGACCAACAGTACATCCGGTGTGGTGGCCTTATAAACAATTGGCGCTTGGGGATATTAATGGATCAGATCTGGATTGGATATCCATTCAAAATGCTTTTGAAGAATTGGACTTAGCAATATATATATATATATATATATGTCCGAGTAAGAAATCAGAACAGAATTCATCAGATTTAAATAAGGAACTCCATCTTATCAAACTCAGATTCAGTTTTAAATAAATGTCTCGTTAGATAACAAAGATCTTAACTTAGACATCCTATTCCAAGTTCAGATATCTGAATACGAACTCCGGGTAAACTAAATTAATTGGGGCGGCTGGAAAAGCAGCACCCTTTTAATTTTCCCTCGTAAGAAACTTATGTTTTTTAAAATTAATGTTTGATAGTAGGGAAACTTGGTTTTGAATGTGATCCAATCTAATCATTTGATTGGGGAATCTGGAAAAGTTAAAATCAAACACGACCAATATTCCCCACTCATGTATATTTTTCCACTAGTGGTGAAATCTGAAGTGTCTGCGGTTCAGCCCTTTTTAATTTATATATATATATATAGTTGTCTCCCATTTCCTTTCTTATTATTTTTCATTTAGTCAGATCTCTATCTCTCTCATTTACTCTCTTCGCGTCTCCCACGTCTCTCACTTTTTCTCAACAAAATTGAACATGTATATGTATAGTTGGTTGCCAGTTGCAGGTTTGAGATATACATAAAAGTTGCCTTATTTTGCCACCATCATCGTGGGTTTTGAAGCAAAACACGGACGTAAATTTATGATATAAAGTGAACATGAATTAATTATGTAAAAGTTGACATGATTTCATGCGAAACTTATTGGTAATAAACACTACTATTTTGTAACCAACCTTAGTATAGATGAAAACAAACTTGACACAAATAAAGGACTGGTATGTTTGAAACATTCTTAATATAAAGTTGTATTAAGAAAATCAACTTAATTGATGAGTATAATAGTCAAACTCTAAACTTTTTTAACATATATAAAATATAATATATTGGGACCCAAATTTGGTATCTAGGATAAGTTTTTTATTACACACACAACCTTTTCAATTAATATCAACTAATGGTAAATTGGATAAAACAAATTACAAAAACATTAATTCATGCAATCAAATAATCAAAATATCTAAAACATGGATGCGTTCTTCAAAATAATTGAAAATAAAACAAAAAATTTGATGAACAAATCATAAGCAACTTGAAATTCTTTAAAGTCGCAGAGGAAGAGGGAGGTTGTCGGCGAGTGTCTCCTCCTCTCTCTCTTACCACAAGATATGTAGCAAAGTTGGTTTGCATATCAGGCACTCTTTGACTCCCATTGATGCTACTTAAGACCTATATAACTTCAAGTTAATATGAAGATATGGAGGTTAAGAGCTGCCATATAAAATGCAAGGACATTGTGTATATGATATTTATTTAGAGCTGAACCTAAGTCCCAACCCAGTCTGATATTTATCTAAAATATGAATCCAAATCTAATCAGATGTCACCTCTTAAAACCAAATCCAATATGTTTTCTGACCGCTATTAATAAGTACACTGTCAAAAGCAAGTCTTAACTAATCCAATTAATAAGCTTCTAGTTTAGTCAGCCTTCCTGACAGGGGGCAAAAGATGCCGAGAACAAATTGCCCTTGAGGGTAATCGCGAATACTATATTTGAGTAGATTTGTACCTAAAATAAATATATACAACAAAGAAAAATTAGAAAGCCAATATTTAAGTTGTGCTTGAGTTTTGGATTTTAGATTTGAGACTGCATATACACAATATATATATATATATATATATATATATATATATATATATATATATATATATATATATATATATAACAATTCAATCCTATTGAATGTGCAATATTTTCTCAGATGACTAAATTTTTCAAAAGAATATTAGAAAAGGTGTCACTATATTGATGTTGCCGATAGTTTATGATGTAACGACGGTGTATATAGGGTGGCTCTAGCAGTGATGCTTGTTTTCTCTTTGTCTTAATATATTTTCAATTAGTCAGATAGCTCCCTCTCTCTCTCTAAAAATTGAACATGTCCGCTTTGTTGCTTCACGTATGCTACACGGCCTGGTTGTTTGTGCCTTGTGTTTGCCGTCGAGGCAAGGGCGGTGTTGGGGGAGCAAGGTCAGGATATCCCCACACATATAAACTAATTTGTGGGCCCTAAGCAACAAGAACGTTGCCAACTGCTTCCCTCCTCCTCGCTTAGCTACCGTCGTTTCCAGTATTCCAGAGGGCACCCCCCCACCCAGCTGGCTCATTCTTTTACCAGTTCTTGCATCTTCTTATGATCTACACGCACTCAGCTGCTACTCTCCTCCATTGCTGCTCGAAATTAGGAAACAGTTATTTATAGCCTGAAAATTAGTCTGCACCTAGACGAAGAGAAATCGCAACAGGTGGCCTTCCGCCAAGATGGCCCTCAAAAAGGGAAAGGAAAAAACAAGAAAGGTCCATCGTCTTCTCGGTTAATATATAAAGTGCATCTCCTGAGTTTCATTTTCAGTTGTTCCCCAGCATGCAGCTAGTGGAATTTTCTTTGCACGCCAATTCGACTGCTGGCCACCAAATGGGCTTTTCCCCAAAGGCATATATAGGGCTGCGATATCCGATCGTTTGACAGGCATGTAGACAAAAGGGAGATGGTTAATCCATGGACAACGTTGTTGATCATCATCAAAAGGAAAAGGAAGAGCCAGGTAAATTTCCATTTAAATTAACTCTGTGTTCCTTTAGTGCTCGAGTCAACTCGATCTCCACTCAAGCTCTCTAGTTTAAATTTAAGCTCGACTCTAGCTAGGTACCCCATATAATTTTGTCATGTAATATTAACCCATATAGCTTTCCAAGAATTTGTTTGATCATCTAAATAGGCACCTCTTGATGAAAATGACCAGAATATACATCCTAAGCTTTGCTCGTTCAGGCTGTAACACTTATGGCATGCCCTCTATCTTACAAGCACTGAATTTACTTCCAATGAAGAGAAATTATGGACCAAATGCCCTCTACCCAAAGGCATTTCACAGTAATGGTCATAACTTTGATTAATTCATTGTCGATGAAGGAAGAACCCAAATTACAAAGCTTTTAAAGCAATGAAAAATGTCTAAGGTGACAAGCAAGCAATGGCTTGGCATGTTCAAATTAAGATTGAAATTAGGAAACTAATTTAGTCGAGCGCAGTTATAATTATATTCCAAGTCAAAAATAGAATTAAATATCGTAACTAGTCACTCCAACATCAAGGTGAAATATGCACCACTCTGAGCATATTTACCTTTCATTTGTTTTTCAAAATCGAGTTGTTGACTTCCCTTTAGCTGTTTCCTTGCTTCCTTTCAGTCCGAACTTATCAACTGGAGTTACATACGGTGGTTTCAATTCATAAGATAAGATTGATAACGAAATATATTTCCTGCCATGTGCAGGCACCTACAAGTCCTTCCTTTAAAGAACAAACATATATATAAACAAACTATCACTGCCCAATTCATTGCAGTTGATCAGAATAAATGTTGAATGGACACTTATAGCCACCTAAGCCGCCTATTAAAAATTAAGTATGATGTTTGCATCAATATATAAATTTGATTTCTTGAATTTCGAATAAGATGTGTTTTTTGTGACAATTGCTCCTAACCATCCTCCCTTTTTCAAAAGATCTATTATGGCGCAAGATACATTAGCCTCCATAATATCCCACATTTGTTGAAAGAAATATTTGGTTATCCATTAGGGCAAGGGGCAACATTAGAGTTTGCCTCCGAAACAGCCCACCGAATTTTCACATGTGAGGTTCGGTTGAAGGAAAAGAATTCTTCTCGTCTGAGACACTTTGTCCTTGCAAAAGGCTATCTAAAAGACAACCAGATGACAAATCTTGAGATGAAGAGCTCTTAAAATGTGCAAAGATGCATCATGAGTTTGATCCAACTTATAGAAGTTACCATGATCATTCTCACAGGAGAAAGAAGTAATGGGTGTACAGTTGTAAATTTGTATAGGTTATCTCCTTCTTTGCCAAAATGTTACCTTTAATATATTATATAATTAATTAATTTCTTTCTTCACATAAAGATATTATATTAGGGTAATTAGTTTGTCTTAAGTTTGTAGCAGAATATGCATGTACTGAGAAATTAAAAGACAATTTGGAATTGATTTCAACTATTAAAGGTATTATATTAGGGTAATTAATTTGCATTAAAGTTCTTTACATAAAGATATTATATTAGGGTAATCAGTTACCTTAAATTTGTACAGTTGTAAATTTGAGGAAGAAATCATCAGCAACTTGAAATTATTTAAAGTAGCAGAACGTATTTATGAGGCCAAACCACAACCTGATCACGTCTAAGATTTTAAGAAATGGTGGGAGATAACTGATAATGGATTATTATTGTAAATGTCGACGTAGGAAAACTTAAAATTCACATTCGTCATCCACTAAAGAATCAAAGGCAACGAAACAGTGCCTCCAGCGTGGCGGTCTAATCAAACCAATGGCGCGTGTATTCTGGCGTAAGAACTTTATTTATTTATTTATTCATTTTACTGCTTCCCTTTTCTTAATTAATTTTTATGTATCGAATCCAATTTACTGCGTGTTGCTTCACGTATGCTATACGATCATTGTGGGTTTTGAAACTACAATTATGTAAACATTGGACTGCTGTGACAAAACTGGACTATTTTGGCAAAAGATTTAACCAAAAGCACCAATATAAATTTTTGATATTAAATAAACATGAATTTTATGTGGACACTGACATGATTTCACCAAAAGCTTAATGCTAATAAAGAGTACGATTGTTTATGCAATCTTTGTTTAAATGACAACAAAGTTGATATAAATAGAAGATTACTATTTTTTAAACAATATTAATATATATATATATATATATATATGACAATTCAATCCTATTGAATGTGGAATATTTTCTCAGATGACTAAAGTTTTAACAAAAATATCAGAAAAGAAGGTGTCATTATATCAACGTTGCCGATAGTTTATGATGTAATAACGGTCTATATAGGGTGGCTCTAGCAGCGATGCTTGTTTTTTTCTTTGTCTTAACATATTCTCATTTAGTCAGACAACTCTCTCTCTCTCTCTCTCTATCTAAAAATTGAACATGTCCGCTTTGTTGCTTCACGTACGCTATACGGCGTGGTTGTGTTTGTCGTCAAGGCATGGGCGGTGTTAGCAGATCGGTCGGTGCAAAACAAGGGGGCAATTTCTGAAACTCGGCCCTTTGAAGGTCAGATATTTGAAGGTATGATTCCCTGCCAGATGGTGACACAACCAATTCCCGGTCAGATATCGACACGACTTCTTTCCCATATATACATGAATCGGTAATCTGTAGAAGGTTTGCCAGCTGCTGGTTCGGGATACACATAAAAGTTGGACGCAGCTGGGAGTTAAGAAGGTGCTGAGCCGTGCGTATCTTCTCGATCATACATATGGTGGTTTCAATTCATAAACTAAGATTGTTAACGAAATATATTTCCTGCCATGTGCAGGCACCTACAAGTCCTTCTTTGAAAGAACAAACATATATATAAACAAATTATCTCTGCCCAATTCGGTGCAGTTGATCAGAATAAATGTTGACTGGGCACTTATAGCCACCTAAGCCGCCTATTAAAAATTAAGTATGATGTTTGCATCAACATATAAATTAGATTTCTTAAATTTCTGATCACCCACCGTGTCCGTCAAAGACAACTCGCATTTCAGTCATCATAACTAACTTACCTAGCTATCTTTACTTTCAGTTGCTCCGGCCCAATAAAAGGTCAATGTTTGGCACCAAATGTCTTTTTGGTCTTTTTATAAGGTCAAAAGTATGGGCTAACCATGTTAAAGGTCATATTTGGTCTATTTGTTCCGGCTAATCCATCCTTGCCTAGCCAAAATGGCAGAAATATCCTGCATATCAGGTGCATGGTGCCTCCCTACTTTGTCTTGAAATATGTGTAAAAATTAGATATTTTTGAAAAAATAAAAGGCCAACCAGGGGTATTTTGAGACAATGAACGTTTATGGCATTTTTGAAGTGGAACCTAAATGTAATTAGCAAAAACCAAGGTTACCAAGGAAAGACGTGGTTAATTTGAAAAATTTTAAATAAAAACTGAAGGATAATTTGGGTAATTTTCATCATACATCTGCTTCAAGAGATCGAACTTTGGAGTTTAGGTCAAAATGTGATTATTTGATTCAGATGGACATTTGGATCTGAAAAACGAAACTTGGATATGGAAATTATACTTCAGATCCAAACCGATCCAAAAGTAATAGTTTAGATCCAAATTGATCCGAATGTGACATTTTGGATTCAAATGGATATGAAGGTGACAGTTTGGATTTGCATGGACTCATAAGTTAGATTAAGGCCCGAAATTGATATTGTGAATCTGAAATGGATCCATAAGTGGCACTTAGATCCAGAAGTTCCATTTGTATCAAAAATTGGTAGTTTGCAACCGTAATTGATATGGATGTGAGATTTGGATCCATAAGTTAGATTTCGATATGAAATTGGATACAGAAGTTAGATTTGGGACCAAATCAGATCTAGAAGCTAGGTTTGGATCTGAAAGATGGATTTGTATCTAAATGGGATCGGTAAACCATATTTGAATCGCTAATTGATAGTCTGGATACAAATGGATTCAAAATTGAGATCTAGGCCTGATTTTGGATCTAAAATGGATATGTTTGAATATGAAAGTTGACTTTTGGATTTAAGATTTTTGATCTTGTGGCAATGGAGGCCGGATCGAAGATCGAATTAGACCTGTGACTTGGATGAATGTTATAATGATGATATATGCATGGACGAGACTACAAAAAAATTATGTTTTATGGGCTTGTAAGAGTTTGTGTTGTTGATCTTCCCACTTTTTGTGGAAAATAAGACAAGAAGAGGCTAAAGGAGTTCTCAACCTCTGTAGCCAACATTGAGTGGGGAGTCTACCATAAGTCGCTATGTATGATAACCAGTGGGCACTAGGGATAGATTAAGATTTAGACATTTTTTAAAAAGAGCCTTTCTCCACTTAACAACCACACCTTTGAATCTGATAACATTCCACGCCTGAGATCAAGCAAGTCTCGATGTAAATCTTTCCATAAGCATAAGATGGAACCCATTTAACCCGAAATTAATAAGTGAACCATCTTTTATTTTTCAATAGACAATCCTCCTGATCTTCTTCATCCAAGTAACTTTGCAAAGGGAAGACTGATTACTCCTTTCAATGAAAACTAACCTTTTTGCAATCTTTTTGCAATAGAGGCACAGCATTTTAAAGTCGTAACCCAATCGTAAGTCAATTAGAAAGAACAGACTTAATCAAACAATCCTTTCCCTGAATATGACAGAAAAGTCTCCATATATAGAATAGACCACCCAAAGTAAGGTATATTCTATGAGTCCTCTAAATCTCCAATATTAAAGGGAAAATACTGGGATTTACTGACGTTGATTTGCCTGCTAGAACGTGAAGCAAACTCAATCAATGCGGCCCCACCTGTCCTAACAATAATTTACTATAATTGGCAAAACAGCATAGTCACATCTGCATGTATGAAGACCCCACACCCTTCTGACCCATGTAACAGACTCAGCAGTTTAATGGCTCCCAAAAAAAAAAAAATCCTCTTTTTCAAGTCTGCGGTCCAAAATTTCCATCACTATCGAAAATAAAAGGGGAGAAAGGGGATCCCGCTGCCTTAATCCACATTCACTATACATGAAACCTTCCTTTCTTCCACTTAACAACATAGAACAAGAAGCATTACAAACACTACTAAAATGACGTTACTGCAGCAAGAAAGCCTCAATTAACTTGTTCATATGCCTTGAAAAGATCTAATTTCAGACATACACTGCCATTCCTGGTTTTTAACATTGAATATATCATTTTATAGGACAACAAAGGCAATGGCAAATGCTTCTATTCATAAGCAAACCCTCCTGATTCTTCATAATAATTCCCGAAAATTTCTCTCATTCTCAACTTCATGGCATTAATTGGAATGAATTTAAAGATGCTCCCTAAAGATATCGAAAAATCAGTAATATGAACAGCATTTCCCTTCCTAGGAATCAATACTATACAATTCCAACCAATGCTCCTGACCATCCTCCCTTTCTCAAAAAAATCTCTTACGACACAAGATACCTTAGCCTCCATAATATCCTACAATTGTTGAAAGAAATATTTGGTAATCCATCACAGCACAGGGAAACATTAGAGTTTGCCTCGGAAGCAGCCCACCAAATTTTTGCATCTGATATTGGGTTGAAGAAAAAGAATTATCCTCCTCTGAGACACTTTCTCCTTGCAAATGACTATCTAAACCCAACCATAGGAAGAGCTCTTAAAATTTGCAAAGCATGCATCTTGAGTTTGATCCAACTTATAGAAGTAAACCTGATCATTCTCACAGGAGAAAGAATTAAGGGGTGTACAGTTGTAAATTTGTATAGGTTTTCTTTTTCTTTGCCAAAATGTTACCTTTAATAAACTATATAATTATTGGTTGGGCTGGCGGGCACATTAACAACATGCTGTTTGTTCAAATCTTTTTGGCGGCTACTCCCTGAACTTCAAAGGGCGGCTTGCGTGGTACTCTATTTGATGGGTGCATTGTAGGTTTACCTAAATGATGGAGCAACCTTAGACCTTGGGGACGTGCAGGGGGAAGGGGACCAGCCTTCTTTAAGTGGCTTCTACATAACCCGACATTAGACTTGACAAACCATGTTTGCTAATTTTCTTTGCAACTATTACAATTCTTTTTTGTAAAATTAGTGACTTCAATATTTGAAAAGTCATAGACATGAAAGTGAACAATATTGTTTCACATCAGCTGTTAAATATTCTTGCTAAATTGATTTTTCCTTTTATTTTTCCTTCTTGTTTGAGGTTATGTGAACTGATTAATGACTCAAATAAGAGTTGGATGTTAAACCTTAGACTGATGGTATAAGCAATTATAAGAATTAATTGGCCCAAATTGCCATGTGATTGGCACAAACAGATTCAAGTTCATATCCAACTCAAGAACGTACATGTCAACTTTTAACTATTTTAACATAAGAATTTAAAATAATCTTTTATTTTTAATTAATTTCTATGCATTCTCTAATTTTTGCAATGACTTTAATAATTTTTTTGCAGATTCACAACCGATTCAACCAAATCGGTCATGAACCATTTGCATCCTTGCCGATTCAATTAATAAACCATTTTTTACAACACTACAGAGAGAGAGGGAGACTTCCAGATTGTTGGATATTCTATCAAATTTTTGATGGAACACCCCATGATCCAGAAAGGACAATTTAATTTATTACATAAATTAGAACATAGTAAATGACAAGTCTGTCACAAACATCCAAATTTTAACCAAAACATATTACATTTAAAATTTTGAGATCCAGTCTCTAAAATTAATTAATTTCCTGCATTTTTTCCAAGGTAACATCTTTTAGTGCTTCACCTTTTGAACTACACAATCAAAAGGTTGGGAGACTATCCTTTGGTAGGATTGGACAGGAATCAGTTGCTCATTTTCATCAACTTAGAGTTCATTTTGTTCAGTTTTTTTTTTTTGTTGTTTGTCTTGTTTGTCCTATTTGTTTTGCCGGACATTTCATTTATGTTCTATCTATTTTGTATGTTTTGTCCAATAGTTGCACCTTGTACATTCTGGTCCTTTTGTAATGTTTGTTTTGTCTATTGTTTGATAATAAGAATAATACATATATATATATATATATATATATATAGTTTTTTTTCAGCATTAATTCCTGATCACTGGGAAAAAATAATATATTATATTACACACATATATATATACAATATATATATATTGAGAGAAAGAGAGAGAGAGAGAGAGAGAGAGAGAGAGCAAGAGAACAAGTGACAAGAGTCCCTTCATGCTACAATGATCATTCACGAGAAAGAGTTGCTTGAGAAGCCAAGCACGGTGCAAAGTGCAATCCAAGAACCTGGATTCTGAAAGCAGGCATACATACGTAATACATGTACAATGCACTTAATAGAAGATGAATGATCACTTGTTTAGCCCTTGAAAAAACAAAATGGCAAACACCAAAGATCACCACCCTTACAGTCTGCTCATTCTTCAGGAATAGTCTTGATGCTCACCTGAAACACATGCCCATAACAACCATATAAAATCTTCTTTCATTCACCATAAAGTAAAATAAAAAAACGTGTAATGTGAATTTTAAAAATGTATACAAGCATTCTAGCAGTGCCATTAATGAGAACTCCAAATTAAGTGACCATCTGCAAGTTTATCATGTGCAACAATGGGGAAAACACAACTCATGCACTATCGGAAACACAACCTCTACCGACCTGGGTCGGCACGGCCCGGGCCGAAAAAAAATGGCGAAAGCTAAGTCCGTTAAGGCTATCAGGCCAGCCCAAAACCCGGGCCGTTTCTAACCAGGCCGATAAAGTATCGGGCTTTAGGCTTGAGATTATGCTCGAGGCCCGGCCTGGCTCGATTTTTGCTGCCGTGAAGGGTCTCGTTGAGTCCCAGCCCCCTTTTGCTGCTGCCTTGAAGGTCTCTCTCTCCCCCTCTGACTTTCAAGCTTTTCCCTGCTTCAGTAAAGGGTCGCTCAGCCCCATTTTGCTGCTGCCATGAAGGGTCTCTCCCTTCCCCTCTGTGTTGTTTTCCTTTTCTTTGTTATTTCTCCCTTTTCTTGGTTGTTAGAATTATGAAAAATAAAAGGAGCAGAAAGTCAGATGAAGATGCAGTGAGCACTCTTCATCATCGAAGGACCCATCGCACCACCAGAAGAAACAACAGGAGGGATTGTGGTTTAATCCACTAAACAGCAAGTTTCGAAAACCCTAACTCTAACCCTTCCCAACCCTAACCCCAATCTGATCAGAAGAAAGTCAGATACGGAACTGGGCAATGGAAGACAGCTGCCGCCGTCCACTGCCCACCACCAACCTCTGCTGCCTTCTCCCAAAGCCTCCTCCTCCAGGACTGCGAGTCTGCAAGACCCTTCCTCGCCGGCGCTGCCGCTCTCCGCCCGCCCTCCCTGCAAGTTTGCAACCTCGAAGACTCACTTCAGTCCTCGGCAAAACAGCGAAAAGAAGAGAAGAAAACTCCCCAAGTCTGTTTATTTTTGCAAAAAACAAAAATAAATTTATTGTCAAGTTTTTCGGGCCCCTGACCTGTTAATTACTAGGCCGGTCTGAGCTCGAAAAAAAAAAAAGCCCGAAACTCAAATCTTCAGGGCCCGGGCCCGAGTCGGGCCGGGTACTGGGTAGCCAGCGGCAGCCCAGCCCGAGGCTTACCCCCACCCTTTCCTCCTTCCAAATACATCAACTTCCTGATCCGCTACATTAATTTTATAGATTGTGTACATAAAAATGACCAAACTACCCTCAGTAACAACTTTTACAAAATTGTAAAAGAATCCTTTAGCTAACCACTTGGCATAAAAAAGAAAAATTAAAACAAAAAAAAAAAAGAATAAGCCAACATTGGCTCTACAGACATCCTTTGGAGGTTCTTCCTTTACCGCTGTCCATTGGCCAATCTCTCTCTCTCTCTCTATCCCAGAATGCTTTCACTAAGATCTAACATATATTTCAGAACCAAAGTTGGACTCTATCACGAGCCTCTATAAAATGCCAGTCAAAGTTTTGTCTATTTCCTCAAGGCCGACCATTGCAAGCTCCTCCACAGTGTACATCGGTTCGCACCCAAGCATAAAGCCAGTACCAGTAGCCTCGTGTTCAAAGGAAGACCTTCTGCTAAAACCCATATCATGACAACTTGGCAGTCCGACACAACACCAACATTGGCCCTATGCTTACCAGCCACTACTTCTTACTTCTCCCCCCTCCTCTCTCTCTCTCTCTCTAGACCCTCCCTTTAGGACCCTGCTTTAGCTGCCACCAGGCCTAACAACCATCAGTCATGGCTAAAGACATCTTTCTGCCACCCACCTGCGGCCAGCAACTTGCCCACTACCACCCGTCCCTTGCTGGTAGGCTCAGGCCTCGGCCAAGGGGCTGTCTTGTCGAAGACTCTGACATCCGGCCATCCACGGCCAGGCTCTGGTTGGCATTCGATCGATGCCTGGGCTTAAGCCTAAGCCCTGCACAGTTCAGTTTTAGTGAACAAATGTTAAAATATCTATATTACATATATAAAAGTAAAACTTATTTTTAAAATTAGTAATTAATATTTTATTACACTGAGGCAGGCCAGCCCTGTTTCATTGCGGCTGCTTCGGCCTTCTCACCATCTAGCAGCGTCAGCCTCAGCCTGGTCGAGCAAGCTACTCTCTTGTTCACGACTAGCCCTAGACCATCAGACATCAACTACAAAAACCTATCTACGCCTTGGCTGCCTTGCTACCCGCTCTTCAAGGTACCCCTCTGTTGTTGACGGCCCTCAACAGAGCCACGTGCTCCAAGCCCAAGCCGGCACATTCATGCAAGGCTAGGCAGGTTCTACGTCTAAGCGTGGGCATCGACCCAGCCTGAATCCAAGCCTAATCCATGCCTGATTAGATTAAAAAATATATATATATTTTAATATATAATAATATATAAAATATAATTAATCATAATAAAATATTATAATTATATATAAAACTCCTATCTGTTTACATTTCAATCTTATATGACTTTCTTTGTGTATATCAAACTCCAAGTGATGCTTTATGTCATATTTGTATTTAATTTATTGGGACTTAACATGACCGGGTAATAAGCTGGGAGACTCGATCTTTAGAACCAAATGTGTTGGCATGGTGGGATTTGTGTGACTGTCATAGTTCTGTTTACATGTGCTGCTTTTTTCTGCCTAATCTGAACCTGTAAACGTAAAAGCCAGAGGTCTGTAAGCCATCCAAAGAATCTATCCTCTCAAGAGGGTACAGGTTTGGTTTTCCTTCAACTTGCTGGAAGGGGAAAAACAAACTGCGTTGCATGTTTCTTCAACCCTTAATAGTCAAGAAAAGAATAATTTTAAATCCTTTTCCCCTCTACTTTTACCTTTCTTCTTTCTTTTTCTTTTGTTGTTTCCCCCTTTCCTTCTTGTTTCTTTTGCTTCTCTTTCTTCTTTCCTCTTGTCTTTCTTTCATTCATTTACTGTTTCTTCCTTGTCTAAGCCCCGCTTAGGTGCTCATCTAAGACCCATCAGGTGTCTCTGAGTGTTTATCGCCGAGGCCTACATACCACTTTTGGCTTCTAAGCTTCAATCTCGAGGAGTCATTTCACCACATAGCAATAAGAAATACTCACAGTTCTATAACGAGAGACGGCAGATTCAACTCCAAAACAACTATTAGTTTGAAAATGATTAAAGCCTAACATTTATCTTCTATCCAAACCTTTAGATTAATTCTTTTTAGCTAATGAAAAAAGAAACCCTTTCATTGGACTCCACATCACTGTCTTCAATGGGTAAAATCTTTGAAGCATTCTCACCTGATAAGCGTACTCTTGAGTTCTGAATTGATGGAAGAATCACTTAACTGTTCGCTTCAGAACTCTTCTTGCCCATTCTTGTTGGTTTAGAGAATTTGAAGAGCCTAAAACTAGCAGAATTGTGAAAGAACTCTGCCTAATAAATGGCATTTTATTTTAAGCATTTTCAAATTTGCTTCTTTGGTAGACCTTTTGTTCAGTGATGCATACAATGACGATTGACGAGGATGTCTCTCGAAAGTGTTTGAAGGCCTTGAATTTTGATTTTAAAATTTAATTTTATAAACAAAATTCCACCTCAAAATAGAATTGCAACGAAAATTCCAGTTCTAGTTTTCCTTCGTGCTATTCTGAAATTTTGATTTCAGAATTGAAAATGATGCATTTGATAAAACATGAACTAAAACCATCATGATGTGTTGTAAAGGGAGATGAAAGAAATTCTAAAAAATCATAATTCTACACCTCAGATAAGATTCACGATTCTAGAATTTTTGATTGAAGAACGAACTTATAAAAAAGAATCAAAATTCTTTGTTAGAGAATCATAATGTTAGAATTCCACAATTCATCCTTCATCGAACACCCCCTCCATTAGTGGCTTCGCAATTTTTGAAGAAAAGAAATTTATACCATGGAAATATCATATCATTCTTTTGAAGAAGAGAATGATGAGTTTTTTCATTCTGTAGATGAATTAGCGACTAATTTACAAATTTGTTTCTGCAGCAGGAATTCAAGCAGGCAGCGCGAATAGGTCTGATCTGGTTCGAGGCTTTTGTCATCTTCTAATGTATTTAGCTGTTCGTGACTTGTCTGTGTTTGCAACCATAAATCTCAAGGATACGATCAGAGACTGCGGCCGGCCAACTGCGAAAGCCTGGGCACATGGCTTGAATGAGGTCCCTGGTCATTGTCTGAAGTGGGTCCTATCCGATTGTGTTTGATCTCAGGAGTCCCCACCATGGCATGTGATCCAGAGGCAATATAGTCCCAAGGGACATAGCATTTCCGGTTAGGCTCGCAAGCCGATGAGCAGGGGTGGAGCTATAACAACTCAAATGTAATTTTTTTTTTAAATCATTTATCCTATACAAATTTGTGAAAAATTAATATTTCGGCCGTGTTAAAATTTTGAAACTATAATTTGGCATTTCTCATGAAAAATTTGTGTTTCCACTCCCTATCGATGAGAAGGTGCTCATTAGTTCGATTACTATGGGTGTTATCTTTTTGGGTTAATGAGGTAGGAGCTGTACTAAGTTGAAGGTATTAACTCCAATGGCATAACATAACTGCCAATGAAAGTACTGGCAAGTTTGATGGTTAGTTGGATCGAATTGTGAGTCATGCTCCTGAGTCAAGGAGATGAGATGTGGAATGAAGTTGAAGGTATATTGTCCGCACTCCCTAACACCATGGTTGGCAAACTCGGTGATCCAACTCAGGAATCGCTTGAGTAATCTTGAATCGCTAGGAAATGAGTCATGGTTCCAGGTTTGATCGGTACGCATCTGATTTTTGAAAGAATCATGTCTGAATCACCCGGGTTGCTTGGAGTAGCTGAGTCGGCTCGGAATCACCCGAGTTTGGTTGGATACAAAAAAAAAAAAACAGCCAATCTGTCACTCATACCCATTTTTTTACAACACTCATTTACAATGATTCAAGCTCTGTTGTTAGTCAGAACTCAAAAGGAAGCTCATAGGCGAGGGTTTCGTTTGGCTGTTCATTAATCTTCTTTTCTCTTGTGATCAGATAACAACACTTATAGTGATCCAATGGGAAGCATTAATAGTCATCCGAGAGAAATCGTCCAGCATCCTGGCCACTGGAGAAGCCATCAAGCAGAGAAAGAGAGAGAGTGAGAGAGGATGGTGAGAAGGACAGTAACTAAAGACTAAAATGAGACCAAGCCTGAACAAGAGGAAAAAAGAGGGTGAGAAGGATGAGAGATGCATGAGAAACTCTATATCCTACAGTGAAAATAGAATCCATAATAATGGTTTCCTATGATGTTTTTCGTATTACTATTTTTTAGAAACGTTTTTTTCATTTTAGCGACCACCAAAAGAAGATATTTTTTCAAATTTCAACCTTTGAAAACCACAAAAACGACAGTAAAAGCATTTTATTATAACTTTAGCTTTTGAGACCCGACTTGGACAAGTCACTGAGGCAATTCGGTAACCCAGTTGGCATTCGAACTCACGGGTTGCCAACTACGCTTGACACAAACTTCGATCTTGTTGGTAGATTCAGCTCTCGCTAGGCCACTGACATATTCCTCTGACTCAGCAAAAGGCTTTCTAGAAAATGTACCACTGCATGGTACTTTCACATTTTTGTCATTGTAAGGACTCAATCCACTATGGGGCTCGGCCTCCTAGTCCAGCAAATGCAAACCTACTCCCTAACAATTTTGGTTTCAGGTTGAAAAAAGTTAGAAACTAAGACAATCAACCGTTTAACATCTCCCCTTATAAGCCCTTTAAATTATCTCACAATCGAGACTAAACTTTACTATAATACACCCCCTTTAAGGCACATGCATCTGTTCATGTGGAATCCTAAGTCTGAATGTTGAACCATGCTCTGATACCACTATAACGACCCAACCCACTCCTATGCTTGGGCTTATAGTCTTGTAGATCACAACCCACCTCCTAGCAATTTCGATTTCAGCTTGAAAAAAGCTACGAACCAGGACAACAAATCATTTAACAACTCCCTTTAGGAGCATTTTAAGGTTTCTCACAATCTTCCATATGAGACTAATTTTTTGAATTGTTATAATCCACCCTTCTTAAACTACATGCATCCATGCATGTGGGATCCTAAGTCTGAGTGCACGAAGTGTGTGGTAGAAGCAATTGGGCTATAAGCTCTGAGTACTCAGGGGGAGCAGCCAGAATTAGTTGCCCATGTAGAGGAAGGGATGGGTTGCAGGTTGGAGCAGCAGGACATAATGGGAGGTTTGGATTCTATGGTAATTATGATGAGAAACCTTAATGCATTGAGGGAGAGAGAAAACAAACCTGCGAGGGCCCCAGATAGGGTCTTTCGTGAGTCTTTTAATTTGTTTATCAGCAACTGTTGGCTGAAGAAAGTGATTTGGAATAAGGAAAGAGCAAAGATAGTATTTACCTAGTACCGTTTCATTAGTAGGGATGTACACGAGCCAAGTTGAGCTCACTCGCCTCCACTCATATCTTATTCAGTCCATGCTCAAGTTGAGCTGTACCAGGTTAGCTTGAGATCAACCCGAGTAGACTGAGTCCCGATTTGAGCTAGACTCGTTTTTGTTCCTTTACCAACTCCCCATTTGACTTTACCACTTTTTTGCATTTTAATTTAAAAAATACAAAAATAAAATGATAGCCTAGATCAAACAAACTTACTTTAACAAAGGAACTTACTTGAACTTAGCGATGTCAATATACTAGATTTGAATTGAATATCTAATCAAACCAATCCAAAAAATTGTATGTGAAAAAAATTTTAATGTCTGATTAACAAATCAAATCATATTTAAAAAATAACATCCAACCAATTTCAGATTCGGATATGCATAAATACCTGATTGGATTCGGGACAAATTTTTTTTATACAAATTTCCTATATCTAATTCTTTTATATTTTGAAAATCGAAAAAATTCGGTTCAAAATTGAGATTCGGATCTCAATATAAGAATCAGATTGGGAATGTGAAATCAGATTTTGAATTCAAATTCAGAACTGTTTTTTTTTTATTCATATCCAAATTAGAATTCGAATAAGAATATATGAATATCCAAAAAAATGGATATAATTAAGGGTATGAGGTAAAATATGTGAATTCGTTTTCATTTTTCACTTTTTAATGTCTTACCGACATTAATAAAAATTCAAAAAAGTTATTAAAAAGATAAAATAAAACAAGAAAAACTAAAATATGATCATATTTTTTAGAAAGTATTGCAAAAAGAGGAAAAAATGCAATAATTTTGATCTTTCCAAAATATCATGACAATAATTTCACTTTTTCTTATTTCCTTTGTTTTCTTTTTTTAACACAAACAGGCCTATAATCAGACTACTGTATATATCTATATAGATCCTCCTGGTAAGTAAATATGTCAATATATCCTCAATTAACGTGAATTAATGGCTAGGAATGTTCCTCGAGTCGAGCCAACTCGGGCTCGAATCGAAGTTGCCCAGTTAAGCTTGACTTGAACTCGACTTGTAAGTTAAACCAGTCGAGTTGGAGCCTAAATGATAACTCAAATTTGTAAATGAGTTGAGTTCGAGTTGGAAGAACCCAATTCTATTAAAATCATTCAACACTGATACTTATTTTTATAATTCCAAAAACATAAAATGGCTTAAATAAAAATATAGAAAGTTTAAGCACAAAATATAAATTAAGTAACATGAGCTTAAACGAGCGAAGCTCGAGCTTGGACTCAGTTAAGTGAGTCGAGCTGAAGTCAAACTATATATGAGTTGAGTAGAGTTCGAGCTGGCCCAGCTCGAGCTCGGTTTGCTTTTTGTACATTCTTATTAACCGCTTTTGAGAAATTTCATTCCCAGGATTTCATCTAAAACGTACTTGGGAACTTCATCTGGTTTGAAATGCTACTAAGAGGTTCACCATAAATCGTAAATTGTTGAAGAAAAGCAATGTATCAGCAACTAGTCTTCTTGCTTTAATTTTCTACAGCTGCCAGATGATTGCGGATTGGCAATCAGATTCAGATTTGGTTAATCGGGTTTCACACTCTTTTTGGGCCAATGGCTGGTTGCTGCTTCGAGTGTGCCAGAGGAAATGGGCCAATGGTTGGTTGCTGGTTCGAGTGGCCTGGGCGACATGCCCGGAAGAAAAGCAATGTATTAGCATGTTCTAATGCAAGTACCAACTTAGCCAAGCGATCGAAAATAGAAATTTAATTAATCAGGTACTGCTAAAAGAAGACGAAGAAACATTCTAGCTAAGAACTTAACACCCTTAATTTCTTTGGTAGTTCTATGGATCTAAAGGGCTTCCTCTTGCACCATCAGGTGGTAGTTTGTTTAGGTTCGGTTTGATTTTAGAATCTAAATTTCACAAGATATTTGAGGTATAGCAGTACCCTGATCATGATATATGAACTCATATATAAGGAGTCTAGGGATTCAAACGAGTTGGATTTCTAACTTCAAGTTGGTTTACTTTAATTGAATCCAGATTCAGATCTGACTACCAAAAAAAAAAAAAGTGCCAAATCACTAGTTAAATCATATGTATGTATGCTATAATGTTTAGACCATAGTCACATATTGTTTCTGCCTTTTAAACTATGGTTTTTTACAGGGAGCTTGAAAATATCGTAACATTTCAAAAAAAATAAAATTTTTAAAATTTATGAAAAGGCCGAATAAGTAAGAAAGTAATAAGCCAACATAAAAATAATAAAAACAACAAGAAATAAAAATAAAAAATGGAAACGATCAGTTTTTTATTAGAAAAAGTCAAAAAACACTTAAAAACATGCAAAATGTCATTTGCTTTTTCTTGCTTTATGTTTTCTCAAAGAAACGATCTTTTTGCCATTTTATGTCAGGCTGATCGAGAGCAAAACCCAAATTCATATCCAGAACTCAAATTCGTATTCATTTGATTAAAATAAAAAAATTATTTTTTAAATGTAAAATAAAATTTTTTAATATAAAATATATTTTTAATAGTAAATTATTTATTGTTTTTAAAATAAAAATTATATTAAATAACATACCAAACCGAACCGAACCCCATCAAATCGACTCAGGCCGACCTGTTAGGTTATCAGATAAACTGGTTTTTTTGGGACCAAATTGGAAGCCAATCAGATTCAGTACGTTGTTCCATCGAGTACTCGGCCCAGCCATAAGACACTGATATATTTGTCATGCTTTTAACACGTTTTTTTTTTTTAATTATGTTTGTTGTCATTAAACCATATGGACTTTCCATTGGATTCAAGGTGCACAACCACACCCAGTTATAAATTCAGTAACTATATATGTTTATATAATTTTTATAAGTCATGCTTTTTACGTTAATTCTCCAATAATATTAGCCCGAACCGGAATTCCGAAGCAAGGGTCAGCACAGGGAGGGTTGCTTGAGTTGTCTGCATCTCTATTTTCCTCTGCCTATTTCAGAGATCGGAAATTGCATGGTTCCTCATTTTCAGTTTGATCTTTATTTGGCTTCCTTCCCTTCCATTGGGTAAGAATTGCTTCTCTTTCTCTGCTCTTCCATCTGCCAAGAAACGGATGAGATGGCAAAAGTAATCAATGCACTTGCAGAAACAGCTACTTCTCATTTGTTGGGGGCTGTAACCATTTTGTTGGAAGAGAAGGTGAAGGTCATTTTGAATGTGAAAGACGATCTCAGGAAGCTGGAACGCTTTCAGAAGGCGATCAAGGAGGTAGACAAGCAAGCCTCTTTTCAGCAACGACCGCCACAAAGATCGAGAGTGACCTCAAGGATGCCTTTTACGATGCCCAGGACATTGGGCTTAGCAAAAGGGAGAAGGATTTGGCGTTAAATAGAAAGGTACGAAAGCCTTGGAATACTCTATACTCGTGCTTTAAAGAACATGTTTCTTTTCTCTACCAGCTTGGTAATGAAATCAAGAAGATCAACCAAAGGCTTGATGAAATAAATAATGATAGGGAAATGGTGGATTTGGGTACGCTCAAAACAACACCAAAAGTGAGTGGTGAAGGTCCTGTTAGTGGTGTACAACCACCCATAGGGAGGGAGGGTGATAAGAATGCCATAACCGAAAAGCTCTTGTTTGACAGAGCTACGCTAAGTAGTGCGCTGGATAGACATGTAGGTATTTCTATGATCTCCATGACAGGTCAAGGCGGGATTGGCAAGACAACTCCTGCAAAAAGCTATTGCAAAGAAGATGGTCAAGAAGTATGGAAAAAGAGGATTGGGATGTCATTGCAGATAGTGGGATTTTGGAATGGAACATTTCTGCCTCATCATCATCCTTTGGATGTGGTGACATTCTTCCTGGTCTCATATTGAGCTACGCTAACTTGCCACATTATTCCAGGAATTGTTTTGTATATTGCAGCATTTATCCAAAGGATTATGTGATAGGAAGGGATGAACTGGTCATGCAATGGTTGGCTCATGGATTAATTGAGGAAAACAAAGGGATTGATGCCGAACTGACTGCAAATCAATGTATTAATGATTTGATAAAGCGATGTTTATTGAAGAAACTGAAAAAAAAAAGCAACTGAAACTACATGATATTTTGCATGATCTTGCCTTACATATAGGTCGAAAGGAATATAGTCATGCTTCTGCTACTGAGCACACTCGCCATCTATCTCTACTCAACATAGATTATCCAGAACTGCTCATGCATGGTGCCTCAGGAGCAGCAAATAAGTTGCGGACATTATTGGCTGATTGGCATTTGGTTAATATTGCATGCATTATCAATTTAAAGTGGCTGAGGGTTTAGTCATTGAAGGGCTGTGGGATCCATGAGCTTCCAAATTCCATTGGAGATATTGCACTTTTAAAGTATCTGGACTTAAGCTACTCTAGAGTGAGACGGTTGCCTAGTTCAATTGGCAAACTTTGTAACTTGGAGATGTTGAATTTGAATAATAGTAATATTATTAAGTGACCCAAGGAAATGTTTGAACACCGGAGCATGAGGTATCTCAGCCTGGACACTACTTCGTGTTTGAGTTTTATAGCTGAAGGCATGGGCAAGGTTAGCAATTTATGGACCTTAAAACAGTTTCTTGTATGTGACGTAGCACAAACACAAGGGGATGCAATATTAAAGGATTACGAGGCTTGAATAAACTAAAAGAGAAGTTGTCAATAGAAGGTTTGGGGGCAACATTAAAAGCAACTGATGCAGAAAAAGCACAATTTCTTAAGGAGAAACTTGGTTTAATCAGTTTGGAATTACACTTTGCTTCGGGACAAAGTGGTGTGTTGGAGGCTTTGCAACTTCCAGATGACCTTGAGAAGTTGAAGATTTGTCATTACAAAGGGCATAGTGACAGATGCAGGTCAAGCGGGGACGACATCAACCCACTCCCTTTAAAATGGGACTTGTTCTCAAGGCCCAATGAGTGGGCCTCTCACCATCCAAGTCCCAAGTATCGTGGGACCTAACGGTGCACGTCTTCTTGCATAATCCATTGAAGAAGGCCTGCCAATATCATGAGGTTGCGAATAACATTTTCATGCTAGTCGGCAACTAGTGATTGCCTTGGCTAGGGCGAGGTGCAAAGACACATGAGGGATGCTCAAACAGGGCTTTGACCATCACTTCAATCTCGTATGCCTTGCTGGTGGTGGTTGAAGCTGCCAACATGTAAGGCCACGAGGACCATAGGTGAGTGCAGACTGTTGAGCTTGTTGTAGGCAATGAAGAAGGGTCATTGGACTATAAAGAGGTCCCACATAGCCAAAAGTTGTTGAATGTCCCGAGATAACTTTGCAAGTGTTCTTCTTTAAATTTTACCCATGCTGGATTATGGAGAGGTTCTCCATGATTGTCACAGCTAGCCAGGGAGGTTTGGCTGTACCGGTTAAGTGCACAATTAAGCCAAGTTGCGGGCCGCTGAGAGATGCTTGTTGGAAAGGACTGCTTTGGCATGGATCTGGCAAACAGCCAGTGGAAGCAACACAATTTGAGTTGTTTGTACAGCTGCAGAAAACACATAGTAGTGCACTCTTGGAATGGCTTAATTGTTGGGCTGTGAGGCTTCCTTCGCTTGAGTTGGCCTAGGATGTTAGCCAATGTGAAATTTTGGAAGAATGTTTGTTGACCTTAGTACCTTCAATTTGATAATTAATTTTATGTCTACACAATTTCAAAACCCTAAATTTTACTCTAATTTTTGTTATCGCTGGATTACAGCGCATTGTTGCTGGATTTTTGCATCAAATTTAGACCACGTCTAATCAAGTTCACATATAATTATTCATAGAATATTATTTTCATAGGTTGTCATTTGAATGCTTTTTTGGATGTTAGAATGTTTTTCATCACCTGCCTTTTTATCCACCCACCAAGTGCTTTCGTCGAATTGTTTAAATGAGTGGAAAGTTATATTTTACCGATGGACTGTCCTGCAGTCGATAGAATTTTACCCAAGGCCAGTAGCATGTTGGAAATAATAGATTATTACCGACGTGAGATGATGTTGGTAATAACCAATATTTTCCATTGTTTAGTTCAAGCTGGTGATACCTTACACTAGACTTTTCTATCTAGTGTGTCGACGATGATGTTTACCGACACTCCCTTTATCAACAAAAGAATGAAATGTTGGTAAAACCATTGCTGACATGCATTCTATTTTCACTGACATTTGGTGGCTGTCAGTAATGCTTATGTTTTTTGTAGTGCTAGCTGAGCTCTTGCCCAAGGCATCCCCAGCTCAAGGCAGCCCCCTGCCGAAGGCGACCCCTGCCCAAGATGTCCCCTGCCCAAAGCATCATTTGCTTGGCGTCCACCTACTCCCCACCTTCAAGTCAAGCCCAGCCCGGCCTCCCCTGTTCTGC
Organism: Nymphaea colorata; assembly: GCF_008831285.2. Classification (NCBI taxonomy): domain Eukaryota; kingdom Viridiplantae; phylum Streptophyta; class Magnoliopsida; order Nymphaeales; family Nymphaeaceae; genus Nymphaea; species Nymphaea colorata. The sequence continues at coordinate 23,411,710 of NC_045148.1, forward strand.
CCTGTTTTAGGCACAATGCCAGCCCGTGCTAGCCTCAATCCTTCCATCGACACAAGGTTAGATTTCAACATATCTTGCATATGATTTCAATAGATTTAATTGGGCGGCTGGTTGTATTCAACGAAAAAATAAACAATGGGTTTTAACGAGCAGCCATTAAGGGGCTGGCTGCAGGGGAAGATCAACCCACTTTCACCATGGCCAGTGACTCATTGCAGCCATGGTGGGGCGATCATGATCCTCTATCAAGCCAAAGTCAAACACTCAATTACTATTTTGCAATAATCAGCTAGATCGGCCACTGGCATGCCAAATTTCTAGTCGCTTGACACTACAAATCAGACACTAAGCAGCCCGATTTAAAAGCTGTCGGTTGGGTCACCACAAAAAAAATATACATATTAAAAGCATATGTCTCACAACTAATCCAAACTAAATTTTCTATTTTTGAAAGTTGGGAAATAGCGTATTCAAACATAGGAATGAGAATAACACTATGGCTTGGAAGAAAATGTTGTTCATTCGTCTATGTGATTGAATGTTTTAATGATGTATGCAAAGGAAAAAAGATGAATGAAGCTTGAATGGTTTCCTTACTCATTGGATGAGCAACAAATCAGACTTCATTATCTCATCAAATCGATTCCACAAAGAATCTGATCCACTCTGTTTATGAGTGCAGTCTATATTGTAACTGGAATATATCAATTGCAATGAGCCTGTTTTAACCTATTCATTTATGAAATTTTCAGAAACCTCGTGATTTTGAAAATCAGAAATTAATAAAAATATATAATCTTGTTTGGTTTCAAAAAGAAATCCTTAGACTTTGATCAAGATCAAAACCACAAAAGAAATTCAATGTTTTACAAAACCCATTTGGGAATACTTATTTCCAAAAATCCAATCATCTCAAAAAATAATGCTATTTTCAGAAATCAATATATATCAAGCTGTTTCCAAAATCAAAATTCAAGAATCATTTTTTCAAAACATTTCTTCGTAAGGGAATTCGCAAAAGTGATATTGCTACCCAAAGAGAAAATTTGTCAAAGCTCAAATTCTCCAAATTTTCAAACAAATTAATTCCTTTTGCCTACCATCTAGTAAAACCCTAAGCCTATGTCCTCCTCCACATCAAGGATGTGCTTGGGGAACAGTCTTATCTTTTCACCTCCAAGATGGACTTGTGTCTATGTGGGATTAAATTTAATTATGCATGGAGAGAAATAGAGCGAAGCATGAATTTACACATTTCACGCATACATGCACTCACAACATGAATGCACCTACTCAAATTGACCAAAATCTAAATGAATCAAGTTGGAGTAGCTTTCATGATTATGTCATATTGCCACACAAACTTGAGCACCTCACTTATTTTGACGCAGAAGCACCAAATTTTCAACATGGTTATAAAACCCAAACTTTCATAATCAATTTCAAAACGATTCCATTGGATGTTTCTCAAAATCAAACTAATTTTCAAATCCAAAAATCTCAAGCAAATTTTCATAAGCTTGACTAAAATTCCAAACAAAAAAAATCAAAATTCCAAATTTTTCAATAAAGAAAATTCTCCCAAAACTGGACTTGGACTGCCAATTTCCATTTTTTTAATCTCATTTCATGATCAAAACCAACCAAATAAAATCAAATCTCTCAACCAAAATCAGATTCAAATATCAAAATCTTAAACCCAAAAATGCTTTCAAAAATTCTGAATTGATCGAGTTCCAACCATTCCAAACCCAAAATTTCAATCTCAAAGATTCGATTCTCGAAAATTTGAACTAGAATTCAACTATCCAATCCAATTTTTCCAAATTCAATTTTGGCTTCAAAATTGAATTCCAGTTCCAAGGATTCCAAGAATTTTCAAGTCAAATTTCAAATCCCAAAATCCAAACTATCTTTCAAGTTCTAAAGTCTAGCCCAAACTTTCAATTTTCAATTCCAAGATCCTAGTTTCAAAAACAAAGCTTCAATTACCCAATCCCGAATTTGATTCAAAATCCAATATTCTGATTCTCAATTTCCAACTCTAAATTACATTTTTTGGGATCAACTCAAGGTTCAATTGCTAAAATTCATGATTAATTAAAAAATTCCTTTCCAAGGATGAACTGAACTCCCAATCTTCAAAATTTTGTAATACAGAAATATTTTCAATCAAATCCAAGTCTTTGTTTAAATAAACTTTAAAAATCCGAACTCCAATCCTCACACATGGTGTAGAAAAAAAATAACTTGTCAAGCTTGACAAAACTCGGACCTTGTATTAATTACTCCTATTAATAGTGGAAGGGACAGGTCACTTTCTCTTAAAATCTATTTTCTAGCAAAACTTGTTTTTTCGCTGATTCGTGTGCAAACTTCACAGTCCACACCGCGAAAGTGGGGTATGAACAATAAGCTCATAGGTATGTTTAACCCAATTTATGTTGTTTAAAAAGGTCACATTTTTTAAACATGTTTTTAAGAAGTAAAATCATGGTCTTTTAACTCATCAAGCTTTTATCCATTGCGATCTCTTGAATTTGTATGCTAATTTTGAATTTTGTTTTCATACATTGAGATAGAGAAGAACAGAGGAAGAACATAGTTGCTTCCATCCATTGGCTCTTTCTCTATCTGATCTGTTTTCTTCCTATTGTAATAATCAATCAACATAAACTCAGGAGGTCGAAATAAAAATCAATTTTGCAACCAGGAAAAGGAACATCAAATCCGATTGCAATAAAAAAGCCATTGATAGGAGTAAAGAAATACAGAAATAAAAATTTATGAAAGAAACACAAAAAGTTATTCCAAAAAATTCCACATGAGAATCAAATCAATGAAGAAGATGGCCAAAAATGAAGAGCCTCTAGATGATTGGAGATAGGGACATTGCCAAGGTAAGGCCCACATGGGCCCTGGCCCCACTTTAAAAAAATTAAAAAAAAAAATTATATGTAAATTTTAGAAAATTTCACTTGTTCTGTATAAAAAATTTGAAATATAATATTTCGGCCCTAGTTAAACTTTAGAAACCTTAATTCCACCCACCTCATGAAAAAATTCTGGCTCTGCCCCTTATTGGAGAAGGCAATAAAGGAGGGAAGCCAAAAACAAAATGAAAAGATCTAGAACTCTCATCCATGTCTGGAACTCGACACAAGGAATATCTTCGAATTTCCTTTGGATTCTTCCGATTCACTTGGTTGAAACTTGAGGCAGAGGATTGCCGATTTTTTAACGAGTCCAAGCTGAACTCATCCTCCCCGATTTTTCGATCTCCAATCACTGGTATCTAGACCTAAAAAAATAAATAAAAGTAAAATTTTACAGAAATTCATATATGTTATGTAAAAATTTTGAAAAATTATATTTTTGTTGCTGTTAGTTTGAAACCATAATTCGACCCTCATGAAAAATTCCTGACTCCCTCTTACTGGTAACTTCGATGATGGCAACAAAGAAATCAGGAGAATACAAATGAGAGAGGAAAAACGCTGTCGATAAAGTCATGAAGAGAGAGGATGAGAAGCGAAAAGGTGCAAGGGGGAGACCACGTGCAGTGGATACATAAAAGGATGGTGTTGATTAAAAGTTTGTACCATCGAATAATTTGACCCATATAGATTTGTCTTCTATTATAGTTTGATATTATTGGAACCTTTAACTGGTAACTTGTTTCCAGAAAATTGTTTCAAGGAATCACTGGAATGGGGACCGTTGTCACCATTCTAGTTTTGAGGCATGTGTGATCAGGGGCAGAGCCAGAAATTTTTTGTTGCATGGGTTAACTATAGTTCCAAAATTTTAACAGGAGCCAAAATAGAAATTTTTAATTTTTTATATATATTTAACTAAATTTTTTTAGATTTACGTACAAATTTTTAAAGTTTTTAAAATCTGAAGGGGGGTGGCCAAGTTTCATGCCGGCCCCCCCCCTTCCCTCCGCCCATGTGTGTGATGGAATGGAATGAATATTTTAGGGTGGGTGTTCCTGTGTTTGATAAAAGAAAATGGGCTTGGTGCTGGGGAGGACACTCACCACACCCCCCCCCCCCCAACTCCTTGGTTCAAAAAATGCAAAAATTGATGTGTATCCTTCAAAAAAATTAGCTTAACGTAAGTGAAAATTTTTAAAAATTCTATTTTGGTGCTTATTAAAATTTGGAAACTATAGTTTAGCTCTTGCAACAAAACATTCCTGAGTCTGCCTCCAATTTAATATTGGTTAATGCTTTCCCGCTCAGTAGAGACACACCAGGATACGATGTTCTTTTTTGCATTTACAGCAATGTACAAGAACAGATTGTCTGCCTCTCAAAGCTTAAGAAAGGTTATTGAAACATAGACAAATTGATTTTCTACTTCAAAAATGATGTATTTGGTACCATCAATGATCAGGCATTGTCAATTGCTTTTATAAGGTGAAGAGTATAAAAGGTAAAGTGTAAGTATATATCAATTGTTATAATAGTTTGTTGTATCTTGTCACGTGAACCTTCTGTATCTTTTTAACTTACTGAAGTGTAGAGACCCTAAAAACAATGGAAAGTTTAACCTTTGGATTCTGGTGCTCATCAAATTGTGGCTACAACATATACTGACGGCATTGGAATTTTTACTGATGCATTCCTCCCATGGTAAAACTATTGGTTTTTTTTTTGGTAGTGTTAATCGGGTTTCCCATTGAATATAAAACAAGTAAAAGAAAAAAAACTGAACCACTAAGCCGCCACCTTAGACATTTCAGAACCAAAAATAAGCATAAAATATCAAATCTTCAATGACTGAACTTTGGAACCGTAAACAAACAGAAAGATTTGTTGATAAAACAAAAGGCCTCTCTCTCTCTCTCTCTCTCTTCCAAGCAGTAATTAAAGTATAAGCTCTATTCCTTGAGGAAAACTACAAATCTAGTGAAGAACAACAACAAAAATTGAACTTAAAAGAAGGAAACATGTACAAATGAAAGAAAAATGAATTTAGGGTTTTCAATTAATTATCACCTTCACCGGCTCCAAATAAACTACCCATTCATTTGAATAGAACTTCCTAACTAATTGGATCTTGGATCCATACTAAAATCCAATCCGTGTGAACCTGCATTCGTGATCCATTCTATGAACAGATCTGAGTGCACTGCTGCTGTCACTCTCTCTCTTTCTATATATATATATAAAAGGAAAGGAAAGTTGGTAAAAAGCAGAGCACTTGAGTAAGAGACAAAAACTAGACCTATTAAAATTAAGTATTAAAATACTTTTTGGACAATATAACCTCATAGATATGATCCAAAGAGTAATGTAATGAAAAACATATATTAAGTTAAGGAAATAGGCCGAAAGACTATAAACAAAACCTAGCTCTTGCTCCATTAATTGGTCTGAGCCAAACTTGTGTGGCTAGTGCCACTTGATCATGCTCTGCTCTGTTGCTTTAGTTATAGAGACCTTTCACATCCCATTCTAAGCTCATAGTTCTGTCAAACAGAGTTTGTTAAAAGACAACAGCTGAACTGGATTAGTATGAGTCGCAGACATCCTGAACCTAAGTCTAAATATGAAACACTCTTCACAATTGGGATGACCAGCCTTGAGTTTGGCAAGGTCGATGGCCTTCCCTCGTGGCACAAACAAGTTGTACAGCAATCATGGACCTTGATAGCCTGTACAGCACAAATGGGCAACCACTCTCCAATTTAAGTAGTGGGCAGGTTATTACTCTCCACTAATTCCAATTGCAGTGGTGGACCTAAATTTGTTTGGCCTTCCTTCGTCCTCCTCTCCTTCCATTTTCAGATTTCTAGTTCTCTTCCTCTGCTAGCTCTTTGTTTTACCAAGAAAAAATAGAGATGACAACAGTGATTGTCACCCTTGTGCAAACACCTATTTCTTTAACAAGCTTGTTGAAAGAAAAGGTGGACATCATCTTGAATGCCAAAGATGATCTTGAGGTGCTCCAGGAGAAGCTGAGATTCTTCCAGCAGACCCTCAAAGTCATCTTCTAAAGGCCAGTGAATGGACGATAGCCACCTTTCAAAGAAACTAAATTCCCTTGGGGTTTTTCATGAAATGAGCATATAAGGGATGTTCTTGATAGTTTAGATGACTGTTTGAGACAATATAGGTACTTTCGGATGATTTACCTGCCCCCATGCTCTGCATCCTTTTTTCTAAGGTGCTTCTTTCGTTGTCCTTATGTTGAGTATGTCCATCGAGTCAATTGGTCTAGGGAGTATTGGCTGTATCAACCTCTCGATCAGGTCCTCTACACATACGGTGATGACAGATGGGCTAAAATTCTATTTAAGTCATTGGTGAAGAGTGTATCAGATACATCATACATCATGGATACAACACTGCCGAGGAGCAAGTTGTATGATGGGGTACATTCACCACATGAAATAAAATACAGTGATTGGTGCATTCGATGATCACGTCCATCATGAGGGTTCCTTTGCTATTCATTCTTCAACCATCATATCCATAGATTTTGGTTTGATCAGGGTGATATTTGTCTTCACGGAAGCCGAAAGCCTTGGCTGTGAGAACAAGATAAATATTTAAGTCACTTCCTCCAATGATCAATCCATGTGGCACAGTCATATCATTAACTTGGATGGCAATATAGAGAGCCTCTTTATAGTATTATCATCATTTTCAAAGATCTTTTTCTATATAAATGATTCACTGGTTTTTGGAGGCTTGAATCCAGTCTCCCTCAATAAGACTTTCTTCCAAAATGATGACATCATCTGAATAACATAGATCCTTGTTTGGGGAGTCATCTAACAACTCATCATCACCAACTCATAAGAAAAAAGTTTTTGAAATTATGGTAAAGTTTTTGGATGAACATTCGGTCGTGTTGTTCATCATACTAATGAAGTATAAAGGTTGCTCACCCCAATTAGTCACCATAACTTTGTGTGACTTGTTTCCATCACATGGTCGGATGTTCTCCTGTAGACGATATGGGAGCAAAGTGGCCACTGCAATTGTGGCGACTGCTGCCTTTTCATAATCAAGGAATGGATTCCCCAATACCTCAGGAATGCTATCATCATCAACTTTGAGATCTTTGTTGATAAAGTCTTAGATGATATTCTTGAAGACAAAACAATCCTTAGTATCATGACAAGGGGCACGATGAAACTTACATAATTTTTCTTTATCAATTCCCATCATTTTTGGAGGTTCTGAAATTTTTGGCAACATACCACTTTTTTGGCAATGAGGTATTCTATGATCTTCTCATGAGGTTGGTTGATGGGTATTAACTTCTGGTCATAACTCTAGCCTGAGTGTTTGTTTATTCATTCTTCGTTTGCCTTGGGCAGCTGTGTGCTTTTCTTATGGGTTGTCTCTTTGTCATGCTTATAATATGTTGTTATTGTCTTTTAGAGTATTAGAATTTGCTATGAAGTGAGCGGGTAATTGGGTTTTACTTCTTTTCTTACCCTCTTCTTTGTATTTGAATGCAATAATTCCGTCAAAATTGCCTAATTCAATTCCTTCCTTTATTGAATATGCATGTTTGATCAAATCGGCAGAGCTCTTGATTGGAGCATTGCAGGTGAGACTCTTTAAAGAATGGGCAAGATTTTTCCTAACAAGTGATAGAGCATGTGTTTCAGAGATAGGATTCTTCATCTTGTTCCATTGAATTCTCCATTTTTGAATGAATTCTCAAGCCTTTTTTCTTTGCTTTTGATGGAGACTACGAATATTGAGAGTCAGAGCCATTGAGATATTTTGCTCAAATCTCTCGATGAACATGTTACAATTTATCAAATTTCTTTAGTTCAACTGGGTTAATGTTTTCTTTGTACAATTGCACAACAATGCCTTTGAGACTCCTTGAGAAGCACCGAAACAATGCTTTGTTATTTTTTCAGATCTTGTAACAGTCATTGATGAATGTTGAGAGGTGAACATGCGAAGAAGTGGTTCCATCATACTTGACAAACTCCTGAAGAAAACTCTTTGTCTTTATCTCCTTCAATGCGTAGGTAATAATCTTCGCATGAGTATGAATGTTTTTCCTTCCCCTTAAGTTCAAGGTTGTTTATTCTTTTCTCCATTTTGTAAAACTTGTGCTTAATTGGACTTCGTCATCACTTTATTTACCTGACTTTGATCTTATTTTTTTCTTTTTGCCATTGACTTCTTTTACTTTCTCTTAAGAACTTTTGCTATTCTAGCTGCTACTTGGGATATACCTCTTTGACCTTTTGTCTTTCTTTTCTTTATCGTTTATCTTCTGTTCCTTCACCTGAGATTAGGGATGTCAATATATCCGATTTGAATCGGATATCCGACCGATCCGATCCGAAAAAATCAGATATGGATAAAAATTTGATATCCGATTAAGAAATCGGATCGGATTTAATAAATGACATCCGATCGGATTTGGATTCGGATTCGGATATACATGAATATCGGATCGGATTCAGATACAGATTCGGATCGGATTCAGTTTTAGACAAATATCCTCTATCTAATACTTGAAAAATGGCAAAATCCTGTTCAAAATTCGGATTCGGATTCGGATATAAATATAAAAATCGGATTCGGATTGTAAAATCAGATTTCGGATATGACTTTGCTTTATTCGAATTCGAATCTGAATCTGAATCCGAATATATGAATATCCGAAAAAACGGTTATGGTTGAAGATGTATCCGATCCGAATCCGATCCGTTGACATCCCTACCTGAGATAGGGCTGGTGAGCTGCTATCCCCTATGATTTCCATTTCTTTCTTGCTTTTTTTCATCATCATCTTCTTCTCTGGTAGAATCAATTCAAGATTTTCATCCTTACTAGTTGTTGAGTCTGAATTAAATGGTCTTTATTCGGATCTGAAGGAGAAGGAATGTTTTTTTTCTGGTTTCTTTTTTGTTTTATAAAATTTTCAATTGCTGGTCTTGGAGTTAGCATGAGAGTCTTTCTCCTACTTGCTCCCTAATGAAGCGCCCCATAAACAACTAGAATATATGGTAGCCTTTTGGTTCAATTACTGGGAAGTCAAGTGTCTCTTGTATAGGACAGAAGATGAAGCTTCGTTCTATGGGGCCTGCTTAGCTTGTGCTTTTGTTTCAACCATTATGTTGGCATCAAATATTCACCTTATAAGATAGGAAATTGAAAAGTTATTGAAGGGAAATGATAACAAAATGAAGGTTGATATTGCATTAAGAGTTTAAAGATTACAAGCAGAAAAATAATTAACTGATTATAGATGACAATGATTGAAGACAAAGTTGACAACAGAAACTTTCAAGGAAGCATGGAAACCATCTTCTATCTCTGAGAGAATTATCGTATGTTTCTATTAGCATGTTGATCAACTATGAAATAGGGGTCCAAGAGTGTGGAACGACCATGGTAATGGTGAGTGTATCTAGGTTGACTATGGTGACGATTATAATAATCCAAAACGTTCTCTTCTCTGTCTAGCTGCTCGAGCATACGATGGTATTGTCCTAAGACTGTTAATCCTCCATCGGTGTTTCTGAATAGACTGGCTCGGGATTCCACGTGCTTGAGAAACCATGATTTTAAAGCATATGTACATCCTTCCATGTAGTTTGCGTCTCCATTGGTGAAGCAAGTGCATCCTTGGTAAAAGAAAGCTAAGGTTGTGATTACCACTGACAACTGTCGAGCCTATTATACTTCGATATCTAAAAACGTTGGGTGATACAAACATCTAGGAGGTTAGTTCCATTTGTTAAGAGGGTCACTCCTACTATGCAAAACATCATGCAGTGCTTGATTCTTCTTATGGCTTTCCAAGATAAGGTGGAATGCTCAACATAGACTCCAAATTCTTCATGTAGGGTTTTTAGGTTGATGCTTCAGTTTTCATTGTTTTCTACTAGGAGACAAGTTTTTTGTCCTATAAAGTGAGCTATAAGGTCATTTACATTAACTTTAGTTGGGTTTGTAAGAAATTGTTTCTCCAATAAGTCATTTGGATTACAAGTCGGGGTAAGGAGGTCAAGTATTTCAGTAAATTTATTCAATAACACTATCATTTCTCCTTAAGGAAACCAAAAATAGAAGGTCCTTGGGTTCCATCACTCGGCGAAAGCAAAAACTAAATTCCCATCCACTGATTGCCTGGCTACCACTGTCTCTATCCCACATTCATCAAAATAACAAGGTAACATTCGAGAGAAGGTGAGATGCGCCGATACCATTTGGGAGCCAAGGGTCCAAAGTAGAGCGTTTGAGTTCTTTTCCGAAAAGGATGTGATCATAAAGGAAGGTAACACAATGTTAAAAATAATACATCTTGAGTATAGACTCTAAAGGATAGAGATCAAATTAGTGGGAAAGATTGACAAAGTTAATAAGGACAATATGAGATAAAGGGATATAATGAAGTCATAAATCACCAAATAAGGCTTTGTGCACATCCAACACTTAAAAAAAAGAGGTATATTGAGATAACTTTGCATCATGATAATGCAATATCAAGTTATGTTTATATACTTTATCTAAATGACTTAGTATTAGCATAGATTCTTCCTTAGACCAACTAACGGTAAAGTTTTTCTACTTTTCTTTGTTCATCCATCAATATACCACAAATTACCACTCATAGTACTAAAGAGAGGGTTTTTCTGCCCAAGGTGTGGTCTAATTATAAAACTGAGTCTTGTGCTGCTACCTAAGACCAAGCTTAGTAACATGATGACCAAGACAAATAAATATATGAAGTTTTAAAATATGAGCAAACATGCAAGATTGGTTCTCTAACGCAATGTTGCCTAAGACAGTGATTAAAATAAGGTAGAAGAACAAACACTGTTTTCAATCAAACCTTAAATTGAAGAGGGTTATATTTGATCCTAGATCTAGGTGAACATGATTGATCCTCCTTAATTAGTCTTATATGCAAAATAGCAAATACAATCATCAAACAATGTAATGTAATCTCAATGGAGTCAAGTTCAAAGAAAGAGAAATGCTTTAACATAGGCAATATAGATGATTTTCAAGTTAATGGAAATGCATCAATGATAACCATAGTTAAACAATGACGGGTCCGATCATGGTCGTCGTCTGTTTGTATTCAAAAATTTACTTTAGTTTTTTGAGTCCTTCAGAAAAATACAGTTTTATTTTTGAAATGAGAGAGAAAGGAGCTTGCCCATCGGTACAAGGATTAGCCATTCCCGGTGCCTTTACTGGGGTAACTAATCTAAGGGCTATGCTTATTTTCTATGTATTTTATTTTTATTTAATGATATTTTACATTTTAAATGCAATGTGGTACTTGGAAAAAAGGTTGAAGAATTGATATTTCAAACACTTTAGATAAAAAAATTTAAAGTATCATTTGAGAAAATCAAGCATTTTGATTTGAAATATTTTTGAATGAAGAAATCTTTGCAAATATCGTTAAAAATTTTTCAAAGATAATATGGGTATTTTAAAGATTTCTTGTTGAAATTGATTTAGTGTTCTTTTAAGAACTTAAGTAGGTTTAAGATTTTTCTCTAAATCCATCTCATCTTGAAATAGTTCTCTAAGGCCACGTTTGATGGCCAGGAAAAACACTGTTCATCGGGGTGTTTTTTCCTTTTCAGTACGGTTTCAACCAGCGCCATCAAACATGGAAAAGTTTACCACGCAAAAAATCGAGTTTCAGGGTAACTTTACCCTGGAAAAAAGTCAGACCCTCACGGGTCCGACTTTTTTTCGAGGATTTTTTTTTTGCCCGTGAGGGCTTCTTCCATCGTGTGCGTTCCTCTTCTCCCTTGCCAGTGCATCTTCCTTCTTCGATCGACCGAACGCCCCTTTCGCTCAGCAAGCCATCTGCCTCTTCCTCCTTCGATCGACCTACTGACCGACCAGCCGATCGTATTTCTTCACCGGTAAGCTCGTTCCACTTCCCCTCTTTCGCTCCATGTCCACTTCATTTCTCTCCCTCTCCCTTTTCTTCCCTGTGTATCCAAGATCGAATGCTTCATTATCTGTGTTTTGGGGGAGGCCATCGCCTTCCCTTCCTGGTGTTGGCAACGCCTGGCGAAGCGTTGCTGGCTGCCCAGAACTGCCAGCGCCTTATTAGGCGTCACCAGCACTGTAGAGGGGAACCGGCGGCCTCCCCTTTCCCTGCACCTTGTAGTGTATGGGACACTCCCGATACCTTTTTTTCTTCCTCCCAATGCCCTTTTTTTTCCCCTCCCGATATTGGTGTATTTCTTCATGCTGTTGATTCATGGATCCTGATGCTGTAGTATCAATTCTAATGTGAAAAATCTGGATTGACAGGTGGATATTGCATATGCTCCATTTATTCATCAAAGGCTTTTTCAACATCGTTCACCCAATTTTTAGAAATTTTGATGTTTTGGAAGGCAGGCCTTTATTGGCTTTAGTATATCAGTTGAGGTTCAGGCCCTTCAGGGTGTTTCACTGTCCTGCAATTAGCTTGTTTACTCCATTAAGTTTCACTGTCCTGAAATTAGTTTATGTCTTCCATAGATAGGCAATTTAAAATGTTGTCAACAAGAATAGAACAAGAGAAAATGGCAGAGGAAGTTGGAGGTCGCATGAAAAGGATTGGTCAGCAACAGCCTTGGAAGTTCAAGCCAATGATTAACATTTCTTTTACGAGGTTTTGTCTGGCTCGCATGTTTCCGACAGTTTCTGCCATTGAATCTTGTTATTTGTTTTTGTATCCAAATACGTAAATGGAATCTATATGTTTATTCCGCTTGAGGATAGTGTATATCTGCAGCAGCCCAAGTTTCTGTAAATGTATATCTGTTATCAACTGTCAATGAATATTTTATCTGCTGATTGGTGAATCTCTAATTTCTTACAAGTTTCCTTCGAAGCCTAATTAGTATTGGAAATGTGCCATTGCTGAAAGTATGTATTGGTAGGGACATGTTTAATTAGAAGTAATCATGTTATACAGTAAAATACTGAGTTTGAGTTGCCTTGGAAAGCATGATGCTTCAAGAGAAGCCCTCAGCAATGTTGGTTAAAATGATCTTCATTTGAAATTAGAAGAGGTGCAATGAGGATAATATCAGATGTCATGACTTTTCAGCAGTTAATTGAATTGTCAGAATTGATACCATTTTCCTAATAACAACTTCAGTTGATTTCATCTTGAAAATTTACCTTCTCAATTGAACTTACAGTTTCTTAGTTTACTCACTCTATTGCTGCTCCTTCTGATCGCTGTTTGTCTATCTTCAATCTCTCTTTTCTTGTCATAGTTGTCAATATATTTACAGTCCATTTGCTTTTGGTGCAAAATTTATGTTCACAGGTGGAGTTGGCATATCAAATAGGATCCACAAGATCGAAAAGCACGAGTACATGGGATTTGAGAACTTGTGCTCAGACAGAGGTTTCCTGCAAGAATGCCAAAGGAGAAACTGAAACACCTCCTTCACACTAACCCTCACCATCGTTCATTTCTGCTCTCCTTCTGGCAGTTCATTGAGAATAAATTGCAAGGAACAACATGATCCGCACCTTCTAGCAGGAAGGTAGCAAAAGGCAGGAAGATATGAATCGGTCAAAAAATTTTAACGGTCAAAAAAATTTTCCATAAAAAAATTTTCCAAACTTATCAAACTATGCATTTTTTACCTTTCAAAAAAATTCAAGTGCCATCAAACATGGCCTGAAACAAGAAAAAGTAAATTTACCCTTTTCTCATTTTACCGTAGAGAATTTTCCTTGAAAAAATTCCCCCTCAAAAAAATCCAGGCCATCAAACGTGGCTAAGAGAAATACTTGTGCTCATTCGTGAATTCCACTAGTGAATGTGAATGTATGAATGAATTGATTCTATATTGTTAAAAATAAATTATTAATTCTTACCATATCATTCATCTAAGGATATCCCTACCATCACATACATGTAGATTTATTTACATACCTATTTTAAGTATTCTTATAAAGAGAAAAAAAGATTGAAAGTAAAATGGAGTTGTAGACCATCAAACATGATTCTAATATTGGGTCCTTACTTGAGTTTTCACTTTAGTGAAGTCGATAAGTGAAATTAAAATCTTAGATATTAAGAAAGAAAAAAACAAAAAGATTTTAAGCCAAGAGAAAGAGGGAGAAAGAGAAAGAAGAAGAAAAAGAGATTTTGAAAAGAAAGAAAGAAAAAATTTCGAGAGAGATGGATGTGTGCGTGCGTATATGTGTATGTGTGTGTGTGTGAACATGCATGTATGAAAATTTATAAAAAAAATACTTTTAAATTTAAGAGAAAGAGAGATAGAAGAAGAAGATTTTAGAGAGAGAGAGAGAGAAAAATAAATATATATATATATATGAAAGTTAGTAAAAAGAAGGTATATTAGCTCGAAAAGAGAGAGAGAGAGAGAGAGAGAGAGAGAAAGTGGATTACACATGTATATTTATTTATATGTATATGTATATGAAATTTATAAAAGAATATAGTAAATCAAAGAGAAATAAGGATAAAGAAAGATATTTGTGTACATGTATACCTACATAACATGTATATATGCATATATATATATGAAAATTAAAACCAAGAGAAATGTTAAATGTAAACATATCAGAAGATGTATTTTAACATGTACATATTCGTAAGGGGTTTTTCCGAGGTGGACAAATCCCAACCTCAAAAATCAAGATAATAACAAAGAAATCCCAATTCAAGCTCTCATTCTTACCGTTCATTCACATATTTAAAAAAAAATCAGTTTACCATGCATGAACATCATCTCAAACATGAACGATGCACACATTCAATGAGCAAAGAAATGAAGAATCATATTTCAAAAATAAATGGAGAAATGTAATTTATTTTGCTTTGCTTATACTCCCAATGCACTCAAGAGTAGCTCTTGACTGTTGATAGGAGACCCTTAGAGCTCTCTTGCATGACTATAGGAAGATGGCGAAGGAAAATGAAAAGAAATGAAAATGATAGGATGACTACATACCTCTAATGAAAATGGTTTTAGGAAATGAGACTTCTTTCTCCAGTTGATCCTAAAGCTTCATTGAGTGAAGTTCCAAGGTGATGGGCATTTCTTTTCGAAAGGTTTCATTGTACTCTCTTGAAGAGTGAAAGTTGGAGAAGCTTGCTCCCAAGGTTGGAGAAGAATAAGACGATAAGATGAGAGAAATTGCGCGGGAGAGCTATGACAAAAACTTTAAGTCTTCAATTGAGAAAGTACTAGAGGTTTCATAAGGGTTAGCTGATGCCAAGAGAGAAGATTTTAAAGGTATTTATAGAGTTTTGGATCCAAAGCTCAAAATTTTAATTTTTGTAATTTCAACATTTTCATGTGAATTCTAAGTATTTTTGAATTATTATTATTATTTTTTTAAGATAGGTTTTGACCAAGTGAGGTTGGCCCTTAGCCCTGAAAAGATCCCTTTGGAGGTGTGGGCAGGACTAGTGCCCACACAACAGACTAAAAACCACCTTCTTTTAGTCAAAACAGGGCCTCCAGAGGGTGCAGGCCCAGCCGCGTTATGGCCCAGGCCCATGCAGCCGTGATTGGCTGCTCACGTGTGGCCAAGTGAGAGTGCCTGGGGCGGTCGTGTGCTCTAGCTAGAGTGCACGATCTGGCTATGCGCTGCTCGTTCAGAACGTCTGGCAGCGTGCAGGGCATGCGGGAGAGAAGGCGAAATGCATCCTTATTTCCTTGTTTTAGAACAATAAGGGATGGCTTTGGCCTCCCTCCTTCCAAAGGGGTCCCACACATAAAAAATATAAGTCATTTTTTAAAACTCATAGTTAAAGGGCAAAATTGTCTTATGTTACAAACAGGCCCGATTTCATTTTAGGTGGTTTCGGGCTCGTTTTAGATCCGAAAGGGTTCGCTTGGTTGCAATGCATTCAATTACACGTACAAGGCTCAGATCAATAATTAGATGAGTGGTTTAGACTCAAAACATATTTTTAAAGTTTTGGCACGAGACTGAAACGCAAAACAAATGGGAGCTCTGTGTGTGCATGCACGACACTCAATAGCATCAAAATTTGTTATTATAGCATCGACTTTAGATTTTGAGTTGAAATTCTCGATTTGGATCCAAATTTTGGTTTTGGATATACTTTGGATCTGAGAGTAGCTTTATGTGTCTACTTTCCTAGTTTGGACTTAATTTCATTCGTTGAGCTTAATTGCGGACTTTGGCTTCTTATTTTGGATTAAGGTGTGAATTTTGGACCTAGGACTTTGATTTGGATATAAATCTATATCTAAATTTAGATTTTGGATTTGAACTTGCATTTGGTACAGATATGGATCTAGAGGCCTGTTTTGGATCCAGGGTTGAGAACTGGATTTGAATATGAATAAAGAAGTTTTTCTTGGGTCTAGGGTCGAGATTTGAATTTGGATATGGATCAAGAAGTCTCTTTTGGGTTGAGCTTAGGCTAAGGATCCAAATTCGATCCAAATCACTGTAAAATTGGTTGAAATAACTGACAATCTTGTTTGAATAAAATGGAATGCAGTCTTTTGAAAAAATTGAGGTGATAACACCTAGAAAATGAGAATAATTCTTAAAAGGAGAGTAAAGCTGAGAATGTACAATTAATAATGTTTGATCCGATGAAATTGGTACTCTTGTCATTTTCTTTTTATTGGTGGATGCTTTGGATTAAATTCATTTCATAACTGTCTTTTCTGCTTTATTTTGTACAAACACCTCAGAGAGGCCAAAGCCCTTATCCTTTTCTCTTACCCCTAGGTAGGCCTGGGCACCCGGCCAGGCTGCCACCAGGTACCCGAAGAAGAAGAGGTGGAGGAGGGTGGAGAATGAAAAGGATGAAGAGGATAGGGGAAGGGAGGAGGAGGAGGAGGATGAAAACGGGCCGGGCCGGGCAGACCCCCTATCCTCTTCATCCTTTTCATTCTCCACCTCTTCTTCTTCCCCCTCCCCCCCACCCCCTCCACCTCCTCCACCTCTCCTTCTTCCTCCACCTCCTCTGCCTTTCCTTCTTCCCTCTTCCTCCCCTCCGCCTCCACCTCCTCTGCCTCTCCTTCTTCCCCCTTCCCCCCTCCGCCTCTCCTTCTTCCTCCTCCTCCTCTTCCGCCTCTCTTTCTTCCCCCTCCCCCTCCCCCCCTCCGCCTCTCCCATAGTCCGCCTGGAATCGGGGCGCTCCAGTGGCATCGGGCTGGGCTGGGCCTGATTTCGGGCCCAACGGGTCGACCCGGGCCGGGTACTAGCGGGCAGGCTCGCCCGGCCCGGCCCAATGCCCACCCCTACCCCTAGGGTCTCGTAACCTGGGTGGGAGCAGTATTACATGTCAATTGGACTTACACAGGCCTATCAGTTCAGACAACTATGTCATGCTGCTTATAACCGTAACATATTTTTAAAGTTATTTGTATTTGGATTTTTTTAGTGTTTTAAAGCAAAAAAGAAAATCTAATGCTGAGATACAACTAAAACAAATATTTTTCTTAAAAAAAATCACTATCTGGAAAAAAACATAAGGGAGGCCACTATTGATTTCTTCTTGATTCCTTAGTTGGGATTTTAAGATGAAGAAGAATATATGAGGCATGTGAAGAAGAAGAAGAAGGTTGGTGGAACCACACACAAGTGGACACCTTAACTGTTAGTTATGACGAAAATGAAAGGAGAAAAATCGGCTTCCTAGATATCGGTGTGCGCTACTATATATAATTGACAAACGAAGCAGTGCAATGCATGAAATTCGCTTTCTTTATCTTTCTTAATGGAAAAGTACTTCAAATAAAATATTATTGGTTAGAGTGACCATGGGCCCAGCATATATCTGGCACCACGTTCAGGGCTTGATTTTGGAATTTTTTTTAGTTTCATTTTATTATATTGTTAGTTGGTGCAATGGTTGGGGCGGGGGCAGGTAGGCGAGTTCTTGTTTCAAATTTCCATAGCATCAACCTTCTGTACTATATAAGGGGACCACCAACATGCAAGTTAAAGCACCATGAGGATAAGGGGTTGGTTGGGATTCGTCCTTCCGATTGGTTGTAATTTTTTTTGTCAAAAAAAAAAAATTAAATTTGATAATGATAAATTTCTGGGAGGGAAAAGCTGCATCACCTGACCTAACTAATGCTGATCCTTGAGACACTTATCAGAAAGCGTACAAAGCGGAAGCTTTCCCTTCTATTTTCTGCTCTAATTTCTACAACTACTGGTGTCGGAGCTGGTTATATGTGCATGCTGGAGCACAATTTTTTTTTTTTGTGCCAGCATGCTCATGATTAAAATGCCCATTGTTAACAGAAAAAAGTGAACTTTTAGTAGGTATGAAGAAGGAAGTCGAAAAAAGTTAAAACACTAAAAAGTACATTTTTTTAAAAAATTTCCAAAATACCTTAACTCCTTCCCTTTTTTTTTGTGTATATGTCTTCCATGCACCAAGTGGTCCACACAATTCACTCTTTTTATGTGTCGGTAAGCAAATTGCAAATGGGCTCCAGTTCTATTGTTTTTTACAGCTCTAAATCTAAATTAAATCTATATATATATATATAATCCAGTTTTTAAAAATTTTAATTTAACCTATATAAAAAAATTGAAAAATTATATATCGACCCCAGTTAAAATTATGAAACTATAGTTCAGCTCCTGTCATGAAAAAATTCTAGCTCTACCTTTGAACCCACATAGGTACTTAATGAATTGTACGTTTCACCACTGTCTGGAAAATGAAAAGCATCATGAGAAATGAAGCGATCTTCTACAACTTGGTAGGCAAATGATAACTTTGAATTTCTATGACTGCCTTTAGTATATTTTATAAGTTAAATCTCATAATTTAAGTTGTTTTTTGTTGAATTCAAAGGCAGTATACTTGTACGTTTTGACAAAAAAAACATGTAAATTAATCTATGTTCTAAAATGTAAAACGTACTTCAGAATTTTAATTAAATCAATGGTTCTGCAGCCTTAATGAACTGCTCTTACGTAATCAGTGCAGTCATGGAATTGCAATGGTACAACCACTTCTTAGAGAACCAAATCCAAGGAGCACTCTAGTATTTTATGCCTGTTCATCACTGCCCAATTGAATCACCCAGATTCCAGATGGATTTAATTTTGAAATTTGTTTTCCACATTCAAACACGAAAGATACAAATTTACAGATATGAAAAAAAAAACGAGAGACTGGGTACATGAGAATTTCGAATTAGCAAATTTAATTGTTCGAAATTTATCAAAATATGATAGGGTCATCAAATTCAATCCATGTCCAAAAATTGATTCTAGACCCATCCTTTTAAATTCGTCCGTGGAGAGAGAGAGAGAGAGACAGAGGAAGAGTGTGTATACATATATTATATATATATATATATATATATATATGGGAGAGAGAGAGAAAAAAGGCCGTGAAAGAACAATTTTGTTGCAATAAACGTTATACTGATATTAGGGGTGGGGTATAATGGTTGCAAACTTATTTTGAGGCAATGTCTAAATGGTTAGATTGTTTAAAATATTGTTTTGAACGTTGCATTTAACACAAGTAATTGTTCGATTGGTTCAACCATCCTTTCCCAAGTGTCATTTGTAATGTTATGCTTCTCTCTCTCTCTCTCTCTCCCTCCCTCTCTCTCTCTCTCTCTATATATATATATATATATATATATGTGTGTGTGTGTGTGTGTGTGTGTGCACCTCACTGCCTATCTTAACATTATGGGATGGTTGGATATGGTTAATGGATTCAATATGTACTTTCGCAATTGAGTCCAAATTCTACTCTAAAGTCCAGCAAATTATTTGTAACTACTTTTTATTGATACCCAATATCGAAGGAAAATTTGATTCAAGATCATACAGGTAAATTACGTTTGCATATTGAAATAATATAAACAAAGGATTCACAAGAAATCTGACGAACCTGAAAAGGGGAACTCTAAAAGATGTAGCCTTTGATTGGGGGATCTTTCCACCTGATTTATTTAGCAGCAAATAAATTAACAAATTTAATTCTTGTTTAGCACGACTTAATAAAAAAATGAATGATTGAGTTATTATAAACATGTTCACCATATGGAAGAGAAAAGTATGTCGCACCACCATTGATGGGAAAGAAGCAGCAATTTTAAGCTCTCAAAGTCTTTGGTTCAGTTGTACCTGATACTCGTGTTTAAAGTCTTCTCATAAAAAAAAATAGATTTCAAGTGCGAAGAGTATACTTTTCTAAGCTACAAATCCAAACACAAAGGCTTTCTACGTCTCAACCATAAAACCAACAAAATTCTTGTGTAACGAATGTAGTGTTTAATGAAACCAAGTTCCCTTCTCAAATGGCCTTCTCTAAGATCAACTTGTGACCTCAAGATAGTGAACCTGTTCCTATTTGGATCCCATTGACTCTAGCTAAACCTTCTGAATCAAGTTGTTGATCAATCTACCAGTGCAGACCCCCCACCATACCTCCTCATGAAACGCCTCAACCTAAACCTCAAACATCTCAACCTTCAAGTCGACCTCCACTAAGCTAGAAAAATGTAATGGTGACTAGGTCTATGAACGACATTAGAGTACCTAAGGTCCCTACCACTACCTTGGATCTGTTACCTATTGACGTAAAAAAAAATAAATATAAAATAAAAAAATTGAATATAAAATATATTTTTAATAATAAAATATATATATATTATTATTAAAGAAAAATTAAAAATTAAAAAAATGATCAGGCGGGCCCGGCCCCAATCAGGCCGAGTACCGGGTACCCATTAGGACCCGGGCCCGTAGCTGAGGCTTAATCACCAAAGCCTGATCACTACATAACCTAGGATGATCAAGCATGCCAAAACCGATCCTCATCGGGTAGATGCATGCCCTAAAGCTCTTTGCTTATGACCAAACATGAACTCTTGTGTTCCATTCATAGAAGCAAAATGTGGTCGGCTGCAAATGGATTTTCAAGATAAAGCACAAAGCGGACAGATTTCTTGAGCACTACAGGGCTCATCTTATAGCGAAAGGATAGAAGGAGTGCTACTTTGAGACATTTAGTCCAGTAGAGAAGCCCAAAATCATCAAAACTGTTCTTCACCTGGTTATCTCATTTAACTGGAATGTTCATCAGCTCAATGTCCATAATGTGTTTCTCAATTTGGAGGTAAAAAAAGATACCTAAATGGAGAAACCACAAGGATTTCGACAAGGCACCAAACTCATCTGCAGGCTACAAAAAAACATTTACTATCTCAAACAAGCCCGAAAGGCTGGGAAACAAAAGCTGAGTTAGTCTCTCATTACATGTGGATTTGTTGTCTCAAAAGTTGGCACTTCACTCTTTGTTTTCAAGAAAGGAGACACACACATATATATTCTACTATATGTGGATGACATTATCATAATAGTTCTTATCATGTAACCTTGATTTACAAATTCAGCAAGCATTTTGCTTTCAAAGATCTCAGCAACTTAAACTATTTTTTCAGGTACTCAAGCTACTTACTTATTAAGAGGAATCTTTCTTTCCCAACAAAATTATTTTCTTAGGAGACCCAGGTTCTGAAAGAAAGAGCAAGAGGAAGAGAATAATACCATTATGGAAGAGAATTATTGCTTCCTAAACAATATGGAATTCTCTCGCAGTAATCTCCTTTACAGGACTAAGATGGTGGGGGCCAAATCATCCTTAATTTATACCAATGACATCAAGTCGCATTTTGGGTCAAGGTGATGCTGCTCCATTTCATAATATCATTGAATACCATTGGTGCCCTTCAATCTTTGACATTGACTAGGCCAGAGTTCAAGTATGCAATCAATAAGGCTTGCCAATATATGCACAAGCCAATACATGACCAATGGGTAGTAGTAAAAAGAATTCTTCACTATATTGGAAAGGAACAATCCAATATGGATTACTTCTACAACCCATCAATTCCTCTACTTATATGTCTGCACATCCTATATTTCATAATTGAAGCAAACATGTAGAATTGGATGTTCACTTTATCAGAGATCGCATCTCTAAACGTTGATGCGATCCTTTTCCAAGTTTATTAATGAGTGTGTTGATGCGAAGTGATGCTCAAGGTGCACAGAACTGTCATGCTGAAGGAACTGTCTCTGTGCTGTAATGGTTTTTGGAGGTGAGATTGCAAATTTAAATACTAGCTCTGTCTGCAAAGCAATGGATTTTGCCACCCCAGTGCACATGGGCTCACTGCAGTCCAAATTAAGCAGTGGGTACGTTAAACTTCTGATTGCCATTGATGGAACTATCCTCATAGAATCAGCAACTAGAAATTAAAGAAAGGGGGAGACCTGCTGCAACTATGTACAAAGAGAGAGAGAGAGAGAGAGAAGGCCAAGAAATATTGTGTGTGTCTCTCTCTCTCTCTCTCCCTCTATATATATATATATATATATATATATATATCTATATATATATATATATATATATATTCACTCTCTCTCTCTCTTAAGTACCCCAACCGCTTGTATTCTGGTTCACAAAAAAAACTCTTAATGGCATTAGGGATGGGGTGTAATGATTTGAGACTTATTTTGATCTCAATTATTAGCTTGCTCGACTAAGGGAGGGGAAGCTCAACTAACGTTCTTCTACCTGTTAGCCCGTCCATCAGGTTGTATTGTATATCTTCAAGGATGGGCCTCCCATGAGCCATTTGTCTGCTGCAATCCATGGTTCGGTCATAGTACTACCATATTGCGGCACTTCTAGCTGCACCTGATCCATGGAAAAGGGTGGCAGGTTGAAACCCATTTTGAGAGTAAACAATGCTAATTTTTTTGCCAAAAAAAGATAATTTATTTGAAAACAATTTTATTAATTTACATCGTAATTTAGATGGTCAAAACAACATGTTTTGTTATATGCTGCCATTCTTTGGTATGTTTTTCAAAAAATTTCGTTCATCTTGGGCAAGCAGACAGTTGTTTGCATTTAGTATTAATAAGGTAGACTAAGTTTGTAAAGCATTCGTACGTCAAGAGCAAGCTCTGCTATGAGAAAATATATATTATTTTACATTTATTATTTGGTAATTTATAAAGCTTACACCTTCAGATACAAATCTTTATTGCATGCCTTCATTGGCATTGTTTTGTTTTGTTTTACTTTTTTTTTCACTCTTTTCTTGTGAATCCAACTTCGATTGCCTGCACATTGGAAGAATCCAATATTTCTTCGTGTATCTGTCCATTAGCCAACCTTCTTGTAATTGGCCTGATACCCCTGTTATCAAATCTCATGCAGCCTTTGTTGGAAGATCTATTGTCAATAAACATGTTTATCCAATTTTTTCTATTTAACATGTCAAACTTGTTTTTTTCGGACAGGTCGGAACTCAGACTGATCATTTTTACCTAGCCTAGTAGTCTGGCCAGCTATGGACTTGGGTCAAATATCACATGTTGCTTCAACAGGAGCCTTGCGGACCGGGCTGGATCAAACTTAAGACCTTCAAATTAAAGTGGGTCAGAGTTTATTACTCAAGATGTGTCTCTAGGTACAAAATACTAAGGATATGCCTGACCTCAGCATGACTATGGGGAAAACAGTAAATTTCCAAGCATCATTCAGGGTTCTGAATGTTGAGTCTCTTGATGTTTTAGAAAATTACCCAGTTCCTGTTTTGATCTGTTAGGCCTGAGCGAGCTCTAAATCACGGCCACAACATGCCTCAATTCTGAACTAACCTAGCCTGGCTAGTGCCACTTGATCTTGCTCTGTTGCCACTTGATCTTGCTCTGTTGCGGTGGAAAGCCATGACAGCAAGCAGCATGGTGACGTTTGGCAATCTAGACAATCCCTTGTCTGCAGACCTTTCTTGGCTGATCAGCTGCAAACAGGGAGCTCCCCTACACGTGCTCTGTCGATGGACAATGAGACCAAGGGGAAACTCTGGCCACACGCCGAGGAGCACAGCTCCAATTCGACTTCGATAACCAGATATATATCTTTGGCAAAGGAGTGTAATATCACTATGTGTCTCCTTGAGTAGAAACTACAGGCCTTGTTGAACCAGACCACGGTGGCCAACGTGCAGTGGGGGGTCAAGCCCGTGCAATGCCCCCAGGGAGAGTACCCGGACCAGGAGGCTGAAATTCCCATGTGGCCAGCATTGGAGAGAACTGAACCTTGGGCATAACTTGAGGGTGGTGATAAAGTGGATTCTCTGACACGCTCAAAGCATGAAGTTCAGGACAAAGGAGGAGAACTAGACTCATGCCCGGCAAGACACTGCCCAGGTTTCGAGCTGGAACAGGGATAGAGAACCCATGTTGGTCTTTTCAAGCAGAAAATGCAAGCGATGTTGCCCACGCTAGCCACGGCCAGCGACTGCATACCAACCGAGGAGGGCATTTCACCACCAGTGGACGCAAGGAATGATCTCAGCCAGTCGTTATGGCATTGACTCCTAAGGAGAGGCAAATGTAGGTTCTGCTGCATTAGAGCTCTGCCGGTTCAGCGACGGTTGGTTTATGCTCTTGGGCAGGGTAGGACAGCAGCTTGCCGGTCTTCTTTGCCATTCGTCGGAGAACCCTGCCATTGTTCCGTGATCGCCGGTTGTTGCTGACTTCGCGGCTTGCCCGACGCCCTGTAGTCACCGTTTTCCAGCCGCTGTGTGTTGTTGGTACAGTTGAACACTTCACCCGATTAGCGATGGTAGACCGTTGGTGCCGAGGCGTACCTTCTTCGCCTGAAAACTCCTGCAGTACACCGGAAGTTGAAGCGTTGGGGGACAGGAGGCTGATGCCTTCCTGCGAGCACCCGTCTGGTCGAACCGGTTCGATAGAACATTAGTGCAGCTGATTTGGTCGTCTCGTCCCAAGTCTTACCAAAAACCGGCAGGAGTAAGCCCGACCCATTACGATGATCTAACCCAAAAAGGAAGTGTTGGTTCAGGCTTTGGATTTATAAACTACCGAAACCCAGCCCGTGGTACTTGTTTCAGACCCGTGTCTAGGAGGCTTGTGTCACGTAGTGTCCCACTGTCACGCCCTGCCATGCACAAGGATGTGTCCCGCATGGAGAGATTTTGGCTATGTCAACATGGTTTGTCTGTGTCCCACCCAGGACTGGTGTTGAACGAGTTTCACTCAACCAAACAAGGCTGAGTTCTTCTTGGATGCACCTGGCCGAGTGCTGGGCCCACTTCGGCTGTCCTGGTTGAAGTTCTTGAACTCCCAAGGCCTGTAACTTGCCCGTGGTTGGATGCTTGCATCAAACTGATGTCCGGCCTGATGTCGGCCCAATGTTAACCTCCTTAGCAACCGAGAGGCCCTTTGCAAATGAAGCAAGAGGCTGCCCTTGCATGGGCCAGTAGTGATGAGCCTCGCAGCCATGCCTCTGTGCACCGGCATTATCGTCGCTGCCCCACCATCCTGGCTGGCCAAGGGTTGGGTCACATCAGATGCACCCCTCTTAAAATGGAGCCTGCTCTTAGGGTCCTTGAGTCTCACCTGTTACCGTGACGGCGAGCACTTCCTCAAGTGGTGCTGCCTTCCGCCAGCGTCCCAAGGAAGACGGAGCTGTTTCGCAGCCATTGTGTTTTGGTTTCCTACAATCTTGCCCTTGCTGCGGCTGCGTTGTTCCTCCGGATGATGCCAAAAATGAATATTCTTGGATTCTGTTTAGGGCAGCTTCATTCGTTCTTCATGAAACCCTTTCCCACCGGTCGTGTCCTCTTTTGACGGAATTTTGGTAGGAGTGCTGAACATCGGCATGCCTCCTTCTTTTTCCAGCTCTTGCCCTATGCTAGCCATCTTCAGTCGATTGTCTTGGGTGGCATTGGGCCACCTGATACGACACCCAAGGATGGTGCAGCCATTTTCCTCAGTGTGCTGGTCTGAGAAACTGAAAGGGTACCTTGCTGCTCATGTGGAGGGCAGGGGAACTAGTTCAGCCAAATTTTTGTCACAGCTCACGTAGTCCCCCGTGGTCGCAGTTGTCCTTGCTGGTCCCAGTCGTTAGGCTCCCGATGTCCCCTTTGCGACTCACATGCCTGTTCCGGCCCTTTGCTGTTTCCACCTTGGGAATGGAGGTGTTGATCTTCTCTACGCTGCTGTGGACAAGAGTAGATCAGTCTAGGTTTGGCCCATCGAAATTGAACCTATTCGAGCATGCCCTTCACTATGATGCCTTCTAGTGGCAGATCGCCACATGGAGGGAAAGTGTTTGGCGTTGTGATTTTCTTTACAGCATCCTGTGGCTTGGGTGACACACTGCAGATGTTCTTTTGGCAGTCTTGCCAAAGGTGCGGCCACCCTAGATTGTGGCTGGGAACCTACCAGCCACCCCCCTTAGGCTGCTGCTCCATGCTTCTAAGGGAGGGCAGCGTTATAGGGTCTGTGTGTAGGAGGTTGATCCCACCCTGAACACCTTCATAGCCCATGATGCACTCCAGTGGATCCGGTAGAATTTGGTGGCTGCATATGCTGAAATCTAAATTGTTTCTCTTCCCCTTACTTGAACCGAACTGATCTGGTTTGTTAAGCTGTGGGTAGTCGTCCTCTTTGGCCAGCTCAGCAGTCTTGGCCCATCTGTTCGCCTCACACTTTCCCCCTTGCCTTGGTCTGAGGTGGTTCTCTCAAAACTCAAGGCATTCATGATGGGACCGTTGGTTCCCAAGTCATATACGGTCACACTTTCACCACCCTCCTCAAGGATCCTACTGATTCTTTCAAGGAGGTCGGAGGAATCCTTGCTGAGTTGCTTTAGCTGAGGGCTGTCAAGTGTCAAGTTCAATGCCTGGTCCCCATCAAACGAGAATAAACAGGCTTGCATGGAGCTGTCGACCCTGCACCCTGTTTTCCCAATGTCTGTAGGCAGTGCAAAAGGGCCCTCCTGTGTTGACCCCCATTTGAGCCCCCTGCTGACTCAAGATGGCTTGAGCAGATCCACCCTCAACGAGCCAAACTGCTCCAGCAGTGCCGACATATCCTTTTACATTCACTGCAATTGCTAGGGTCTCCTTGGCAGGCGTTGTCCTCACAGCCGTGCAGAAAATGGAGATGGAGAGTGTGGGCTGCCCGCAGCTTGCCTTTAACAGGGCTGGTTGTGCGATGGAAGATGTAACAATCACACCTCTGCCCTTCTTCTTTGGCAACTCCAGAAGAGCCACTGGTTTGGCTTCTTCTAGCAGGTCGTTGGCTGCTTACACTCATGTAGCCGCCCCCATTTGGCTCCGCACATGAAGCACTGACCGTGCTTGAAACATACTCACCTTTCCTTAGGAGACAAGTGTTGTAATGATTGGTTGAGGGCATTCCTTGGGTCCACTGGTGCCGGAATGCCCTCCTCGGGTGGTATGTAGTCGCTGGCCCTGGCTAAAATGGGCAACATCAACTGCATTTTTTGCTTGAAGAGACCAACCTAGGTTCTCTTTTACCACTCCAGCTCGAAAGTCAGGGCAGTGTCCTGCCAGTTGTGAGTCTTGTTCTCCTCCTTTGTCCTGGCACCTTCATACTTTGAGCGTGTGTTAGTTCTCCCCAGTGGCACATGTAGAACTCAGAATACAAACCTGCTGCTCTGATGCATCTGATTCTCGAAATTTGATAACAGAGATGATAGCTGAAAAATGACTTTCTAGAGGTGACTAGATAAACAAGAAGAAACATAAATATACAGCTGATAGCATACTTATCAAGCTTTGCATCTTTTGGCACAAGACCTAGATCTGCTTGCACTACACTTTCCTTTCCATAGCACAGTCTTTCAGAACATGATTTTGTCTAATGATAAAACGAGAAAAAGGAATAGCAACAATAAACATATGTCAAATGCTCTTGAGATATTTGAACAATAAAAGTCACACTCGTTCAGAAGAAACGTCAATGACCTCACTGCTTAAGTTCACTTCAGAAAGGCTTCAAAAGATTTTGAAGCAGGACACAAGAAAAGAGTTAATAAAATAGCATAAAAGAAGACAGAAGAATTAAGAAACAGTCAACAAGGAACAAAACTGTTGTCAATAAAAGAAGTGATGCTAAAATTTATTCCTAAATCTAATCAGTCAGCAAAAGATTCAAATGATTAGCTGAAACAAACAGGAATCATTTGCGAATCAGAGAAAGTTAAAAATTGTATTGTTTATGATAAAAGGTAAAAGAAAAAAATAAAAAGTGAACATGAAAATAATTAAAAATAAAAAGGACATGTGCCCTTACTGGATTGGATCTATATTGATTAAAGAGGGTTGATTTGGATCCATGGATTTCAGTACCATGAAATAAAGTATAATTCCAGCCAGGTCATTTGAACGGCTCAAAATCATGTCAGATTGCTGAATAAATGTGATAACAGCAATAATAGTAGCGGTAGCTATTAATAAAAAACCACTTAAATCAAACAAAGCCAACTTGTTCTTAGCTCACTAACAAATCACAGTATTATCATGTCAGAGAGGCATTGTGATCACCATGGATTAATTTAACATTACAAACAGCACCAATATATGGCTAGAATGCTGGATGCACATCATGTACTTAAAGCCTAGTTGCAAAAGACAAAAACAAGTAGGAACAAGACTGTCGTAAGTTAATGTGGGAAATACACAATAACATAATGGAGAATGCTGACAAGAAGGAAATGAACTTCACATTTACATGAATCACTGAACATGTCCTGCTTGCAAGATACACCCAGAATGATTTCAATTGAAAGCAGAGACTAGAGAGTAAATAAGTAATTAGTTTGGGAAAAAAAGAAATTAACATAACACCATAAGAAAAAACAGTTCTTTGTGACCAACTTAAGCATAAAATGCTTATTCATGTGCATATATTTGTACTAGAAGCACTAAATTAGCATGTGTCAGAGGAATGCAAAATGAGAAACTAATTGATGAACATATTAACAATTAAAATCATCAACCTTTGAGCTGCATTGTCTGTCTCTTCATTATCTATGCATTTTAGCTCGTTTTCATCAAAGCCTGTGCCCAAGCATGAAGTCTCAGGCGCTGTAAACAAATTGGTGCCAAAGTCATCAAAGTTATCCATATCAACATTCTGCAATTATCGAAAGAAGACAAAAATTAGTCATGGACTAGCACTATCAGTCTTCTTGTTTCCCAAAAACAGATAACATATAACTAGACGATAAGGAATAAGTTATCTAAAGCATAATTATTTCCAGTTAGTTAAAACACCAAGCACTTATTCACATTTGCTTCTGTTCTCGGGACCAGGGTTAGTATGGAATCAGGAGCGAGTAGAGAGACCCCTACAAATTTTTGGAAGTAGGAACCAAGAAATGAACTGGAAGTGACCCAAAAGTAGATCATGAACAAACGAGAGCTAAGTACCAAGTTAAGAAACAACTAGCCAGCAAAAAATATAACTTATAAACAAAGATCAAACATTCAAGTTTCAAACTCCAAACTTTTTGCATAATTAAGTTTTAAGCTTGGGCAAATATTTATATAGAGTGGGATTAATCGGATCAAGGTTTTTAAATAGAGTGAGATTATGCAACTACTATAGTCAACTCCTCCCATAGAGTGGGATTATTAGCTACCCCTTTCTGAAAGCTAAAAGTGAAAAGGAAGAAATTGCATTGATTTAGCCTTTGGAACCTCGGTTCTTGAGGATAGTCGAAGCAAATGTGTTTACTGCTCTTCTTGCGTCAATCACATTATAAACAAAAGATGCAGTTCTTACGGCCGCCGTGTGCCTTCTTCTTATCCGTTTGACTTCATCGCAGAGGCCAGAAACAAGAAACCGCCTGATAGCTGATGAGAACTCCGTTCTTCGATACATATGTGAGAGACGTTCATGGGGATGGTTGACGACTGATGATGATGAGGATGTAAACAATTTCAAGAACTTGCACCGATCGGGTACGTATCCCTAATTGGTGGTTTATGCAGCAGGAAGGAAATGCTACACACTACGGAAGACCGGAAAACTTTGGTGAGCCTCCGGCCGTCAAAGGCCAAATTCACATTTCCTTCATGGTTGCTCGTGCGGTCTATTCTAGCCTTCGTCCTGCGGTCATTTCTTAAAAGGAATTCTCAAAACCCTTTTGTTAATGTATTTTTAATTGAGAGGGACAAAAGAGTCATCTTTGTATGTGGATAGAGAATGATGCTCCAGCTGGCTCATATTTATGGCTATTTAAAATCACGCGGCTTGGTAGGAGGACCACATGAAAAAAAAATGTAAACTACATGAAAAAAATATCTCACATTTTGTTTTCCTCAGAACCCTGTTTAGTTTTAAATGAGTGAGAAAAAGAAGTTTGCAACAGTTGCCTGAATGGGAAGCACAGTTCTGGTCACAAGGAAGATGGCTTCTTTCTTTAAATGGTGCTCTCAAGACACTTCAAAAGCACCTTACTGTTTGCTTTCCAATGTGCTTCCAAGCCCCATTCGTAATTCTGCTACTCCCGCTTGGGACAAGTTTCCAAACTCAGGTGTTGCCACTGTGAGTGCGCTGGCCTGAGGGACAGCAAGAATGCTCAGTTAATAATCTTTTAATGTTTAGCATTTATGTTGTTCTGCATGAATACTTAGTATATGTCATGCATAAACGTATAGTTACATAGTTACCTACATGTTTATGTTAATGTATACGGATATATAAATATACATATATCATATACGTCATATATTTTATGTATTATATATATATTATACATTTACATATACGTTATATAGTAAAATACTACATTTATGATGTCATATATACATTACATATATAATATATTCATATAAATATACATATTACTATACATATATATATATTTATAGTCATATATACATATACATATTTATGTCATATACTATAATATTATATACGTACAACTATATGTACACTTTATATACACAATATATTACATGTACTACATATATGTAATATAAACATGAATGTATTATATATATATATATATATATATATCTGTGTGTGTGTATGTGCGTGTGTGTGTATTATATATGTTACATAACATATATATACATATATAATAAATTATGTATTGCATATGTAATATAACATGTTATAAAGTAAGCACATGGGTGCACGAACTATGGTGGCGTACCCGCACCGATGCGGGTGCAGCCTAGCACGTCATTCGACTCGATCAAACCTAATGGGATGCTCCAGACGACATTTGTTATTCTTTTCTCTTGTTTTTTTTTTTTGCCTTCTCCTATCTTTTCCTCTTCCTTTTTCCTTCCTCTCTCTCTCTCCCCCTCCCCCCCTTTACTCTAGTTAATAAAACTTTGAATTTTCATGAGATTAAGATAAGCTTGATAAAAAAATTAAAAATATACACAAATAAATTACATATATAACAAATAACGTGTATATATATATATATATATATATATATATATATATATATATATATATATATGCTCCTGCCGCACCCGCACCCATGTGACATAGATGCATACTATATAACATAGTTACATACTATGGATATATACAAGTGTAATCATATTAATGTATTACATCATATATATATATATATACACAACATACATATATAAACATATATATATACAACACACACACAATATATATATATATATATATATATATATATATAAACATATTACATATATATGTATGTATATGCATAATATGTATAACATTTGAAACTAGATATGTATGTACATATGTACTATATTATACTATAATATAATGGTTATACAAATATGTGGAATATAATACATATATCTATTATATATATGATATGTGTATGCTTATATAGTATGTGATATGTCAATATACGTATATAGATAAACGTTAACATATATACAAACATGTATGTAGTATATATTTTATAGTATACTGTACATATCAACAAATGAATTTGAATGTGGACTGAATGTGTGAGAACTTTGTCTCAGCAACCAGCTTATAGTGTTCAGGTGCTACACAATATGCAAGGAAAAGAAAGAAGAGTTAGCAAAGAAGCCACATTGCAATGAGATGCACTACAAGAACTAATGCAAACGGTGGGCTACTTTAATGACAAACTAACTACCCTAGAGATTTTATAAAGAAAAGTTCCACATGTCAACAACATCGAAGTTCAATGTGGCTACTTTAATTTGTCTCAAAGTGAAGAGCCAGTTCGGAGGTCGAGTTTTGTGAAGTCTGCAAAAGTTGCATGTTTAGGTCAAGAAAATGGTGGGCTACATAGTAAGAAAATGAATGCCAAAGGCTGCAAAATAAGCATATGGGGTCATAGTCCAGCATTCCAAGGAGGACTACTTGAAAATGCACTACAAGAACTAATGCAAAGGTGGGCTACCTCGGCTCTGATACCACCACTGCTGTGACCCACCAGGCCCGTTGAGCAGGGCTCCATTCTGCTGTTGCGGGAACAACAGTCTTAGAAACATGTGGTTGTAAAACCTGTTGTTCCGACCGATTCTGGCCACTTCTCCGGTTGAGCTCCAGTGCGATGGAAGTGCAACTCCCAGACTATGCTACACGTCTGATTTTATGATGAGAGGACGTTGGTGGAGACAATGCCGAATTTTTAAATCAACTGTTGGAAGTCTGGTTGCCCTGCCTATCTCGAGGAGCTTCAATGTTCTGCCAAAGATAGGGTTAGCTTCACCTCTACAAATTTGGATTTTGCTCAGATTTCCTCGTGCTATGGTTTGTTGGAACCGTGAGGAAGAAGGAAGATGATGAACACACTCTTTTGGATTTTCGGCACTGAATCCAAAGTTATGGCCCTATGAAAAGAGATACGTTCTGCCACAACAAGGTCTGCAGTCTCAAAAACAGGGGATCGGAAAAGCTTTGATTTTGGCTGGCTACAACATTAGTTCCGGTCGAACACCGGTGTGCTGGAAGTGGGACTCCCAGGTAGTGCTGCATGTTCGATTTCCCGACGAAAGGGGTCTATGGAATCAATGCCGATCTTTCAATGTTGGAAGCAGTAATTGTCGGGCTGTTCCACGCGTAGGATTGAGCTGCATCCAAGGCTGCCAACAGGCAAGCGGAAATCACCGGATTCTGGCCAACAAGTTGAGCATCGATGCATTAGAAAGAGGACTCCAAGATGATGCTTCTTGTGCAATCTTGAGGTGAGGGAATGATCGAGGAGATAACTCTGAATTTTTGAATGTGTGAGACAGTGGTTGGTCGGCCTGCTCCTTACGCTGAAGAAGAAATCACAGCTAGGGGAGGCGGCCGGGAATCTAGATATTGCGGCCAGCTCTGGTGACGGTTCCTGTCGAGCTTGGGCTTGTTGGAACCGTAGCATGCAGAGGATTAGGCCAAAGAACTGAGAAAGACACCTGGACCTATCACCGATGAGCCACCAAACAATGCTTCCTACTGTTGAAGAGGCCTGTCACCGTGAGGGGTTGACAGGGTGGAGTACTCGTTTCATCGGCGTTGATTAACACTGCTGGCAGGCTCTCAGATCCATAGAGAAAACTGCCCGGAGGGGCCTGAAGTGGTTGGAGATGGGAAGAATCATCGGAAATGCAGCTCCTTTCTTCCGCTGTTATGTGGATTACTGTCTACCGCCGGAACAGCAGGTCGAGGCTTATGGTCAAGGTGGTGTTTATCACCACTGGTAAATTCAACAAGAAAAGGGTTTTGTAGAGGAGAGGACTGCCTGCATTCTGCCGACCAAGAAAAGCTACCGTCTGACCGAATGATGTTGTCTGGCCGCCAGTTGTCCATGCCCTCACAATGGGAACCCACACCGCTGCACACTGGAACCGTGCTGTCGCTTGGAGCAGGTCGCCGGAGGTTGGAAGCTACCATACGTCATCCTCCTCCTCGTGCTAGAAGCTGAATGGTTGAACCGGTTCAGTCGATCGTTTGATCACTTGACTAGGCGTCTCATCCCGGGTTGCATACAAAAATCGGGTGATACAGATTATAAGTTGGGTCCAGGACTAAGGCCAACCCATTACATCGATCCAACTCAAAAAGGGAGTGCGGGTCTGAGCTTTGGATTTATAGACTACCCAAACTCGGCCCGAGGTACGTGTTCCAGACCCATGTCTATGAGGCTTGTGTTGCCCAGTGTCCCACTGCTGTGTCCCCAACACCATGCCTTGTCCCCCATACACAAGGATGTGTCCCGCTTGGAGACGTGTTGGTTGTGTCATGCAACTGTGCCTCATGTGGTTGTGTCCTGCATCACAAGAGGAATGTGTCTCACCCAGAACTCATGCTGAACGAGCATCACTCAACCCATTAACCGAACAAGGTTGAGTTCACCTTGGTTGCACCTGGCCGAGTGCTAGGTCAACTTTGGCTGTCGTTTGCTGAAGTTGCAGGTCGCTCAAGGCCTGTATTTGGCCCGTAGCTGGATTCTTGCATTAAACTGACGCCTGGCCTGATGTCGGCCCATTGTTAACCTCCCTAGCAACGGAGAGGCCCTTTGGGAAATGAAGCAAGTGGCTGCCCTTGCCTGGCCCAGCAGTGATGAGTCTTGCAGCCATGCCTCCGTCCGCCTGCACCGTCGTCGCTGGCCGACGGTAGGATCAAATTAGATCCACCCCTCTTAAATGGAGCCTGCCCTCAAGCTCCTTGGAGTCTTGCCTGTCACCATGACGGCAAGCACTCCCTAAGTGGTGCTTCCTTCCGCCGGGGTCCCAAAGAAGATGTCTCTGCTTCCCAGCCATGGTAGGGTGGTTTTTTATAGAACTGCCCCAGCTGTAATGATGCTAGCTCACCCTTTGCTGCCGAGGATGTAAGCTCTTCAGTTTAGTTTCCATCAGCCCTTTTTGTTCCAAGCGAGCATTGACCTTACCAATGAAGTTCTCCCATGATAGCTCTTCGGTAGGAAGAAGACTGCACTATGGCACGCTTCTGCCTTGAGCTTCTTCTAACTCGTGCCCCATGTTGGTCATCCGAAACCTGCCCCTACCGGTGGAGTCTTCGCATAACCTAAAGCCAATGGAGGGACAACACCTTTGTCTTCCTGCTCAAGGATAGAGGACTGATTACGCCTGAGGTTCCACCACCATATGTTGTGACTGGCAACGGTGCAGCCACCCCTCCTAGGCTGCTGCAACACATTTCTGGAAGGAGCTACGCTAAGTGGTATGTGTGTTGGAGGTTGGTGATGCCACCTTTGAAGTCCTCCAATGAACCTCGTTGACTGCGGTGGTTGCGGGTGCCCAGGCATAAGCTGTGCTCCTTGGTTGAGGATTTTCTTCCTCTCGGCCTGAGATGACATTGCTCATTTAGCTGTGGGCTGGTCACTTCCCTTAGCCTGTACACTGGTTCCTTTCCTCCGGTTTTTTTTCTGTTGGAGGCTGCTACTCCTTGGTCGGAATCAGCCATTACTAAGCTCACGACATTCTCAGCTTGGCTGCTGGGCTGTAAGGCATAGATGGTCATGTCTTCATCTTCCTCCTTAAGGATTTTCTTAGTTATGTCAAGGAGGTGGGCGTAATCTCTATTGAGCAGTCCCAGCCAGTGCTGTAAAAGGCGTAGCATATCGCGTATCGGTCAGGCCAACCTATACGCTATATCGTAACGTATCACACATATCGTAAATTTAATTTTCTAATTTTTTTTTTTAAAAAAAAAAAGAACATAAAAAATTAGAAAAAATAAGCAAAAAATCAGAAAAAATTAAGAAAAATGTATTGAAAGGAACATTCATGTATATGAACAACACATTCCAAAATAAGAAATCAGAGATTCAAAATGACATAATGAGCATCAGTCTTATTCTCTTAGCATGCTGAAGAGAATTAGATTACATCACAATTCATATGTTCGAAACATGTTGTTATCATCTTTCATGATTCAACGATAATCCTCGTCATCTGCAGCATCATCTTCATTTTCTTCATCAATTGCTTCTATCCCTCTGTTGGAATCTCACCAACATTCAATTGCTCCCCAGCCTCTTCTTCTTCAATAATCTCTGTTGCTCCTTCAATGTTCAACAATCAAGATCGTCCTTGTCAAGGATTGAGGATGGTTCTTCTTCAACCCAAGAATCTAATACTTCAAAATGGTCAAGGCTGATAGGATCATATTGAGTGTGATGCTTCCTCATAGATGTTTCTTCTATTTGCCTAAAGTGTAACAAGAGAAAAAATTAACAAATTGTTAAAAATTAAAATATATATTAGAATTGGCTATTTTGCATAACAGATGTATTTAATTTACTTTGTCTCAACTTCATATTATAACGAACGTAAACAAGGTCATTCAAACTTTTATGTTCTAGCCTATTCCTTTTCTTGCTGTGGATGTGCTGAAATACACTCCAATTTTCTTCACATTCAGTTGCACTACATGTTTGGTTGAGGATTCTCATTACAAGCTTTGTTAATTCTGGAAAATCAAGCCCAAACCTATCACACCACAAATCTAATAACAGATGGAAAAAAAGTATAATGTCCCTTTGTGAAATACCAGGACACAAAGATGACCTGCATCGAATTGCTGTCTCCCTCCCCATGCTACTAGAACCAGTATCATATTTGTTGATCGACACATGGATATTTTCTTGTTCTCTATAATCACTTACTAATATCTCAATACAATCCAACATGCCATACTCGACCTCTCGGTTCTTCTTAAAAGTGGGAAGATATCTAATAGCAGGATTTAGGTAGTAGGCTGCTGCATGAAGTGGGCGATGAAGATGGCTAGACCACCTTTCATCTATAATCTTCCATATAGGCACGTACAACTTTTTTTATCCCTTCATATTATCCCTAATGGCCTCTTTTGTTATGGCCATAGCCTCATATAAATATCCAATAGAAGGTTTATCTTCACTGTCAACTAATCTAAGGACTTTCACTAGAGGTACACAAATCTTCAATAAGTTCACATATGATTCCCAAAAGTCACCATTGAATATGGTATCCACGACTGTCGTGGTCTTTCTTTTATAGGCATGTGGATATGCAGCCCAATCATCACTTGAAAACATCTGCCTGAGAGGATTTCTTTGCTTGACTATACCCTGTACAATCAAAACATTTGTAGCAAACCATGTTTGTGTAGGTCGAATCTGTAACACCTCGAATGTTTAGTCTCGTATTAAAGATTATGAGGAATCTTCACGGGTCTCTCCCACGTTGCAGGGGCCAATCTTCTAGTGTGTTTTGGAGTCATCGTGGGTGTGCCTATGCTCTGATACCACTAATGATATGACCACCCGGCTGAGGCGCTGCCAAGCAGACACTACTGCCTTGGATTACCTTTGGAAATGGCTACCAAAAACTGAACTAAGAGAGGTTAACTCCTTGTTACGAGCAATGCCCGGCCAGACATGACCCTGGCCTTACAACAACGCCCGATTGGTTACAGAGTTTCCCGACCCAGTCCTACCGCTTACTCATGACACTTCAGATATGATTCACTATCGTCCCAACTTCACCAACAGCAGTGGAGGCAGTGAGGTTGCCACATACTGAGACCTTAACTGAGATGCCAAGGTGAGACTGTAGCAGAAAACGCAGCCGCAGTCATAGTAGCAGAATTCTACCGACGGATAGGGGCAACTTCACTATTCTACAGGTTCGCGCTCGCGGCTCCGATTCGCTTGTTCTATGGATCTTTGGAATTGCACGGCTGTCAGTGTAATGAAGATCTCAGTCTTGCATCTACCTGCACTGGAATCTGAAGATATGATCTACAGATCAGAGATGTATTTCTGTAGTCACAGAGACAGTAGCATAGGAACAGGTGCAGCGTCACACCTCTACAAATTTTGGGTTTTTGCTTGGATTTCCTCGTGCTATGGTTTGTTGGAACCGTGAGGAAGTAAGCAAGATGATGAGCTCACTCTTGCAGACTTCCAACACGAGAATCCAAATTTATGGCCCTGTGAACAAATACACATTCTGCTACAACAGGGTCTACAGTCTCAGAAACAGGGGACCGAAAAAGCTTCAATTCCAACCAGCTCTAGCATCAGTTCTGGTCGGGCACTGGTGCATTGGAAGCAGGACTCCCAGGCGATGCTGCACGTCTGATTTCCCAATGAAAGGGGTCTGCGGAATCAAAATTTTTCAAAGTTGGAAGTGGTAAATGTCGGGTTGTTTCATGCACAGGATTGAGCAGATGTAGTGGCCGCCAATAGGTGAGCGGGAATCGCCATATTCCGGACAACTCTGATGCATTGGAGAGAGGACTCCCAGGCGATGCTTCTTGTGCAATCCCGAGGTGAATGGATGATTGAAGAGATAACACCGAATTTTTGAATGTGTGAGACGGTGGTCGGTCGGCCTGCTCCTCACGCTGAAGAAGAAATCGCAGCAGGGGGAGGCGGCCAGAAATCTAGAGATTCTAGCGGCTCTGGCGACGGTTCCGATCGAGCTTGGGTTCGTTGGAAACGCAACAATCTCAGGGTTACTCCAGCCCAATATCTACGTGTTGTACTTGTCTTATGAGTTGGTTAGATTTTAGTTTTGTTGAGTTGGGCAATTGTTGGTTTGATTTTATAGTTCAATCTTTTTGTTTTATTTTATGTTTTACTAGTTTTCTAGACAAGGCTTGTCATCTTTAGTTCTCACTTTTGTTGTAGCATGGGTTGTTTAGGAGCTTTGTTGACTTATTTGCTTGGTTTTCATTTTTCAATGTTTTTACTCCATTCTTTTGATAAATAAAATCTGATCAAGTCTAGTCCCAAATATGTATGTACATGTGCTACTTTAGGCTACTACATATAAGGTATTTGACAATCTTATGATTTCTTTGTGTTCACTATCATGCTCTTGCATCAGCCTGTGTTGGAAAGAAAAACCAAGAAAGAGAGAATTATAAGAAGCTCAATTTTAAGGAGTATTCAGTTAGCCCCATACATTGTATACTCTACTTGAAGTACCAGTCTCTTGGAAGTGGAATATCAATAAATTGACATAAGTAAATACTTAACTATCTAGGAAGTCTAGGTAGTGTTGTCCATGGCAGTTTCTAGTTGGGAAAGAATGTTGCTTCAGGAGTACGGGTGTAAATGGGACGTTAATCTTGGGCTATGAGTTTGGACTATATAGGTCTATGTCATAATGATTCGCCTGGAAAAGTGCCACACCTGTGTATGTATCATGCAGCTCAACATAGGTGTAGGACATGGAAAATGATATTTGCTATTTTGAGTCTGTGTGTTTGTATGCATGTATGTTTGTGTAATCAGACACTAGTCACAATTCTTGTATGCTTTCGGACCATTAGTCCTCTCAAAAGTACATGTCACTATGGCAAAGTGCATCTACATTGTCAAAAGTGAAAGAAAATAAGTAACATGGGGAGACAAATGTAGATGCAAAGCTGTTCTCCTCCCATTAGACATTCTTTAAGTCTGTTTGTTTAGTGCCACAATTAAGCCCATTTGTTTAGTACCACTAGGAGCAACTGACTTTCAACATCTATTTATAAGGTATTGCTAATGAACTATTTGTTTTTGTATTCACTAATGTTGAACTTGTTTAAATAATAACCACCAATTAAGCCTGTTAGTTTCATGGTTCTAGTCTATATATCATAGTTGGCAAACATGTGGATCGTCTGGCCTTGGATTCCCAGGGTGGCTTGACCACTTATTTGGTCAAGTCATAATTTTTTATAGTATTTTGTTAAAACAAAGAGTGGGTAATGCTAATGAACTATTTGTTTTTGTATTCATCAATGTTAAACTTGTTTAAATAATAACCACCAATTAAGCATGTTAGTTTCATGGTCCTAGTCTATATGTCATAGTTGGCAA
This sequence comes from Nymphaea colorata, assembly GCF_008831285.2. Taxonomy (NCBI): domain Eukaryota; kingdom Viridiplantae; phylum Streptophyta; class Magnoliopsida; order Nymphaeales; family Nymphaeaceae; genus Nymphaea; species Nymphaea colorata. Next base: position 23,451,349 of record NC_045148.1, read on the forward strand.
ACTTGTGGATCGTCTGACCTTGGATTCCCAGGGTGGCTTGACCACTTATTTGGTCAAGTCATAATTTTTTATAGTATTTTGTTAAAACATTTTTTATAGTATTTCTTAAAGCAAAGAGTGGGTCCTGAAATGCTGGAAGTAACATAGTAAGAGAGAGAGAGAGAGAAAGATCAGCAGATAATTGCTGGATATTTCGATTTCAGTTAATGAGATTAGCGAGATGAGTTGTGGGGAATAACTTCGAATAACATCTGATTTGGCTTGAGCATGGGTAAAATGACTCAATTTTTACAAGGTCAAAGATTGACTGAAAGCATTGATAAATCAGTTTCAAACAAACTGTTCTAGAATTGAGCAAGTCAACCACAAACAGAATGATTCAATCAGAAATAGGTTAGTGCATTGGATGCATAATAATCAGTTGTGATACTGTTGTTGTACCTGCAGAAGTTCTGCTTAAGTTTTTCAATTTATCATCACTGCAGAAATTGATTGATCTGGTCAGATTGAATTCACAATCAGTTTCTACCCTTCCCTTCAATTAAATTTTGGGCTGGGCTCACAATGTTCAGGCTAAAGTGCCTGTTGATGACTGCCAAAGTGTTCCATATATGATGGTTGATGTGCAGTAACTTTATCCGGATCTCCTGGTATCATCTTCCCAAAATGTTAGTATTCTGTTATTCTATTGAAATTTAAAATTAGTCCATCATAATGTAGACTTTTTGTCAACCATTGTTTTTTATTTGACATTTGTAGAACAAGAACCTTTGTAGGAATTCTACAAGTTAGAAGTTGTTTAGCTGAAATAACTAAGTATCAAACCTGTTGCAGTTGTGTGGACCCATCGGCAATGGATTTTTGTAAGGTAAAAATGAGATGGCTAAAATGCCTCCTTTTTTAGGTATCAACGTTTTCCCCCTCTTTTACATTTTGCAGCCAGAAACACATTTAATGAAGGTTTTGAAAATTTAAAATTGTTGTAGTGAAAGGTTTGTAATTTTCTTGCTTTTTGTTTTTTAAATCATAGGTGGCAGATAAATGATTGCCGATGTATTTCTAGATCACTCAAACTTATGCCAAGCCGCCTTCAAGGTAGGGATCTACATCTATTCATGTTGTATCTCTTGCTAAAGTCTTTTCCAATACTTGAAAATTTAGTGGGTTGACCTTTTAAGGTGCTTTTGAGGTTCAAGTTGATTCAATTTCTTTTCTTTGTTCATTTAGCTATTTTTATCTAAATGGTTGTGGGTAGGTTTGGAGCTGGATCTGTTACAAAGGGTATTTATTGGGCTTGGTGCAGCAATTGATAATCTCTGCAGGTTGGTATTCAGAGAATTCAAATTATGAGTGCAAGAAATCTGTTAATTTGTTTTAATTTTTCTTAATTTCTGCATTTCTGTTCATTTCAGTTAGAGCGGGCTCATCTCTACCACAGCCTTCACCCTGTCCCGAACATTCACATCTACAACCCTGTTCCTTCAGAAACTGTCGAGCTCGATGAAGAGCACTTTCTTTATAGAGGTTGGGATTGGATTTGCCTGGGATGCTTGTTGATTTCCCCATGGATGGCATGCCTTGAGCCATAGGCTCAAGCCATCACATTGCTTGGTGGCCAGCAGCCTAACCAAATGAGGCCAATGCCTTCTGGGTGCACGAATTTGTGCTCAGTGAGCATGGGATATGATTTGGAGGATTTGATAATACCCTTGTTGAGAGCTGTGTTCTAGTAAAGTTTTGATGTGCTTGCAAACACCGGATGTGGACTCAGTCACCCTCAAGTCCCAAGTATAGGAAAGTATGAGGGTGCCCAAGTGCCAGTAGATCTTATTGCCTTTCAATAATGAGGCGAACTCCTACTTGATCATCTTGATTGACCAGGCCTCCATGAAGTTCTTCAATTTTCAATTATGGGAATTTGACCATTGTCATCACCGCGAAGGGGAGAAATCGAGAGGGGAACTGAAAGGGGATCGACGAACAATGAAGGGCGAGTTGAAGGAGATTCTTGCAGATCTCGACAATCCCAATGGCGTGGTCTCCGATACAGATCATCATGAACGTATCAAGAAGGTAACCCATTTCTGTTAGCTTCTGCATGTGATTTATGATCATGGTATCTCTCTCTAGATTGAAGAACTGATTGCTTAGGTTCATGACAACATTTTCTTTTTCCACATGGAGAATTTTCTCTGTTAAGTTGCATCGATTGGACGACGCTAGACCGTTACTATCCTGATCTTGATTCTGCTGCAAACTTTCGTGAAATTTTCACGAGTCTGTGGAAATCGCTTGCACATTAAGGATATAGGCATCCTTGGAAGGTATGTTCCATTTTCAATTTCTTTCTTTTTTTGGGTTCATTGTGTTTTGTTTGTTCGTTCTGGCTTTCCAAATTTCCATTTCTACTTGTATATTTATTATTATTTTTCTTTTTTTAACTCATTTTTAACTTTCCTTCGGCTGTTGGGTTTCCATTGTTTTTTGTTTTGAGCAACGATTCTGAATAGTTTTTTTTCCTCAATTCTAGTGCTTAATTGAATCAGAAGTTATGGTTTGCGCCGCTATTGTGTTAAAGGTTCATGTTAGATTATTTTGTTTTGTTTTTTGTCGGGAGTCAATGTACGCATGGTAGGTGAAGTTCAAAGGTCTTCTAGATGCAGAATGAAATTGTTCTTTATTTACGTTTCTTATAATTTAGGACTCAAGTTTGGTATGCTTCATGTTTTCCACTTCAATCTTCTTCATTTTGAGGTAGTATTGGGGAGGATAAGATACTGCCAAGCAATGTTGTTGCGGCGGTGCTGGATTCTATTGTTTCTCACATAAAAATTCAGGTTCACCTGAATATTTTGGGGAATTATTAGGTGCGAGTTTGATGCCTGTGTTCCGCCTCCACCTCTGTGCTTGTCGTTTGTATGTCCAATTTCAAATTTGGCATCGATTTCAGGTTACGGTAGCTTTGCTTTCATTAGTGGATGGTTGGATGTTCAAATGAAAGGCTTGTTTCCATAAGGCACCTGATTTTCAAATTTGGCATTGATTTCAGTCAAAGATGCAGCAATTGCTGCTATCGGTGTCAATTGAGGAAATAAATATGTATAACCATGTGAAGAAATAGAAACAAAAAATATATGTGATAAAAAATAGAAAAATATACAAAGGAATCAAAGAGGGAGAGAGAGATGAGCTTGCCGGAGGGAGAGGGCCTTCGATGCGCATGCCTACCTGCCTCTATATCGAGCTGCACCATTGTACTGCTATATGCGAGCATTAGGGTGAAAACAACGCACCGGTTTAGATCTTTGTGTATCATCCTCAGTATAGCTCTACAGCAAGTGTCTGAACCACCGATATAGTTCTGTAACAGTTATCATCACCACCACCGCCGCAAGTTATACATACATTTGTCATCTTAAAGTCCAATAAATGAAATTTACATCCCACAAGAAAACACTTCTGGTATAAACCTACTTAATGCTGATGATTTTTGTGATCTTAGAAGATTTGATTTTCTCATTATATTTTAAAACATTTGCATTTCGAAACCATAAGGCGTTGGACATCTTGTTATAATATGGTTAGGGCATGAACACTATGGAATCTGGTCAAAAGGCCAACCAAAACAGCCTCCTGGGGATGTGGACTAACCCATTGGTAGTTGAATATTCATAGTTAAAATCTTTGTAGCGACAAATAGAAAAAAATCGTCTCTGATTAAGACCTTTTAATTAGATACCCAATGTTTTGTTAACATATATGTGAGTTTATTGTAAATAAATTATTTAACATGTAGGAAAGTCTTGCACAAGAACGATTGTGTGTCAAGGATTTGTTATATTAATTTCCTTATGTTGATCTAAATAAACAAAACGGGTGGATTGAAAATATTTTTGCCTCTTTATCTTTTTCTCATTCCCTTTCTTATCATGGCCATCGCCTCCTTTCAACTCTTTAAGCTCATAGGTTTAGTCTACCATTTCTCAAAATTTAGAAATGCATTTGATTATGGTTGGATACGTAAATCTCATTAATTTGTTCAACTGTACACATCCAACGAGCACCTTATCTTAAACTAAAATAGCAAAATGCAAGAAAATTTTGCCATCCAATTTTTTTATGAAAATATTTGGCAGCTGGGCGCACA